>NC_062566.1:138130666-138490166 GCF_022837055.1 Prionailurus viverrinus
TGAAGCTCACCAGATCACCAGAGGTCTCCTCTATCGGGCCGGGGAGGTTGCCCGGCAGACAGCCTGGCCCTCAGGTTTAATCCCTGACACCTCTTTGGTTATGTCATTTTCAGATGTGTGCCTTAAGGACAAAATAAAAACCGGTCGGAGAAGTCGGCCCCGTTTCGGGGTGGGGGTGGGGGGTTTCAACTGCACACCACACACAAACACAAACGGGTGTTGACATCTGGAGCCTGGAACATGGTATCAGCCCGTCTGGCAGGCATCAGCTCCAAGCCAGAAGTCAAGCCCTCCTCCAGATCCAGGCCGGGGCCACCCTGGGTTAACAGTGACAATTCTTGTCCTTCTGTGAGCTGGGAGTCCTCACTGTCCCGTTTCACCGTGGACGACACAGGCCCAGTTAGAAGCCTGTCTGGCTCGTGGGCATTCCTCCAGGATATGGATGTCCACGGAGCTGGGGCTTCCAGATCCAAGCTCTAGAATGTTCGTGGTTCTCAGGGCTGGCTCCCCAGCCCAGGCCCAGGTGTAACAGTGTGGCAGCCAGGCGCTGGAGCGGCCTGGGGTTGGCACACTGCAGACTCCGTCCCCTCCTGCCACCCATCCGTGGGCCTCATCAGGATTCACCTCCACAGGGCGGGCTCCTGGACCCGACGGTCTGCAGGGACCCGTTCAGATGGTGTGTGGGGTGCTGCTGGCCCCACCCAGTGGAAGCGCTTTCCATGCTGAGGTCCGTGGAGCTGGCCCGGGGACAGAGGAGGCTGACGGTTGAAATGCTGGCAGGGAGGCAGGAAGATGCCGGGGTCCCCCCACCCGATGCACCAACTCACCGTGGAAGTCAGTGTCAACCACTCAGCCCCATGCATGGACCCTGTTGGGGTTCGGGTCACGGCCCCCTTGGAGTAGATTGGGTTTGAAGAGGAAAACCCCCTGGAACTCAACAGAGTGGAGGGTAATGTGGGATTTCGGGCAGAGTGGGTGGGGCCCCACCTGTTCAGATGACCCTGGACATGGGAAAGGCCTCTCCTTAGGGGTCTCAGTTCAACGTGATTGCATTTGCAGGAGATAATCAATGTGTGTGGCTGACACAAATCCGGAGGGCCCCAAAGGCCTCAGGTATGTCCCTTATGAAGGTCAAGGGCCAGCCTCTGCGAGCCGCTGATCTCTGACTTCTCCCCTGGAGGGCTTTGCCCTCGCATCCTCACATCTTCCTGAATCCCAAGGCGTGAGTGTATCCCACGCACACGCCCAGGACACCCCATCTCCCCCACCAAACAGCCCTGGCAATGTGTCATCAGCCGCCTTGCGTTTTGCAGCTTCAGCAGGCTCGTCGCCCACAGCGTGAAAGATGGGATGGAAATGTGGAATGCCTGTCGATGGCGTGGCAGGAGGAGAGCCGGGAAACTTGCAAAAATAAACTGTGTGTGTGTCGATTCATCACTGGAGACGTGTCTGCATAAATACACCCACAGCATGGACTATTCTGACCAGTCTCTTTGGGGATCCAAGTGTTCCCATGGGGTGTGTGTGTGTGTGTGTGCGTGTGTGTATACACGTCTGCCAGTGTGGTGATATCTGTGTGAGCCTTCGTTGTGTCTCAGCAAATAAATGCTCTGGAGAAAACCTGGAAGGATGCGCCCAACCCCGAGGCAGGGATTACTTCCGGAAGGTGAGGCCGTGAGGTCAGGGTGGTTGTTTTACAAGCTGCTCTGCTCTGTTTCACAAGCATGGATCATTAAAAAAAATAAATAAATAAAAGATATCTAATTCATGTTTTAAAATTAGCGTCCCCCTCCCTCGAGGCGAGCATCCCGGAGACTCGCCCTCCTCCGATTCCTGCACCGCGCCCCCTGCCGGCAGGAGGTCCGCAGCGCTGCCTCCTGCACCGGGGTGGAGACCGCCCCCGGGCCTTTGCGAAGCGGTTTGACCCAGAAGCATTGCGAGGCCCAGGAACCTACCCCTCTTTCCGTCCCTGGGGCTCTCCTGGGGCCCTGACGTGCCTGTAGCCGGAGGGAACCGCAGCGGTGCTCAGGGGCCCCCATCCCACCCCCCCCCACCCCCCCCACCCCCCCCACCCCCCCCACCCCCCCCACCCCCACCCCCACCCCACCCCCACCCCCACCCCCACCCCCACCCCCACCCCACCCCCACCCCCACCCCCACCCCCCCACCCCCACCCCCACGGCGGCCGCGAGGCCAAAGGAGGGGCAGAGAAATTCTGGCTTTTGAAATTCTTATTTTAACCTCTTTTCCGCCAGTCCGTAGGTCCGCTAGAGTGAGGGCAACACCCACCTCCCCGCCCCGTCCCCACCCTGGGACACAGTCAGGGCGCTGTGCACCCATGCGGGTGGTGGGGGCGGTAGAGGGGAGAATTGCTTGCTGGTGTCTGAGGCCGTGCCATGGCTTGGGGTTGGGGTCGGGCGAATTCGGAAGGTGTGGGTGGGTTCGTGGGTTCAGGCCTCTAAAGACAGGGAAGAGAGAGTTCCTGACCGGAGAGAAAAAGGGAAAAGAGATGCCCAGCAGAGGAAAGGCCTGCGGGGGGAAGGAGCCAGATGCTGTGTTCCTGGGTGGGGAACAGCCCTCGCATGAGGCTTGGGAGGGTGTCTAGGGGCTGGGAGGTGGAAGGCGATGTGGACATGAGATGCGGCCACTAGGGAGGACCATTAAAAGTCCTGGAAAAGGGGCGCCTGGGCGGCTCAGTCGGTCGGGCGTCAGACTTCGGCGCAGGTTGTGATCTCGCGGTTCGCGCGTTCAGGTCCAGCGTCGGGCTCTGGGCTGACAAACAGCTCAGAGCCGGGAGCCTACTTTGGATTCATTCTCATTCTCTCTCTCTCTCTCTCTCTCTCTCTCTCTCTCTCTCCCCTGTTCATGCTCTGCCTCTGTCTCTCAAGAACAAATAAATGTTAAAAAAATTTTTTTAATAAAAAAATCAAAATAGAAGTCCTGAAAAACATCATCAGGGAAATACAAATCAAAACCACAAGGAGATACCACCTCACACCTGTCAGAATGGCTCACATGAACTCAGGCAACAACAGATGTTGGCGAGGATGCAGAAACAGAGGATCTCTTTTGCGTTGTTGGTGGGAACGCAAACTGGTGCAGCCACTCTGGAAAACGGTATGGAGGGTCCTCAAAAAACTAAAAATAGAACTACCCTACCACGCAGCAATGGCACTCTTAGGCATTTATCCATGGGATACAGGTGTGCTGTTTCGAAGGGGCACATGCACCCCCATGTTTATAGCAGCACTATCAACAATAGCCCAAGTATGGCAAGAGCCCAAATGTCCATCGATGGATGAATGGATAAAGATGTGGTGTGTGTATCACACACACACACACACACACACACACACACACACACACAATGGAGTATTACTCGGCAATCAGAATGAAATCTTGCCATTTGCAACTAGGTGGGTGGAGCTGGAGGGTATTATGCTAAGCGAAATTAGTCCGAGAAAGACAAATATCATATGATTTCAGTCATATGAGGAATTTAAGATACAAAACAGATAAACCTAAGGGAAGGGAAGCAAAAATAATATAAAAACAAGGAGGGGGACAAAACAGAAGAGACTCTTAAATACAGAGAACAAACTGAGGGTTGCTGGAGGGGTTGTGGGTGGGGGGATGGTCTAAAAGGGCAAGGGGCATTAAGGAGGACACTTGCTGGGATGAGCCCTGGGTGTTACACGTAGGGGATGAATCACTGGATTCTACTCCTGAAATCATTATTGCACCATATGCCAACTAACTCGGATGTAAATTTTAAAAAACACACAAAGAAAAAAGTCCTGTAAAACAAATCCATCCAAGAGTGGATCCTCCTTGAACATTTCTTCCTGGGTGGGCCGGCTTGGCAGGGGGTTGGGTCAGTGACACTTACACCTCTGCAAAGAGCAAAGGCAAACAGGGGATTGCAACTGAGACCTTGAAAGAGACAGGTACATCCAGCCTGTTGGTCACTGATTGAACCAGAGACTGGCTGCCCTGGAGAGTGGAGTGCAGGAAGGGCCCGCTCCAGGAGGCAAGAACAAATAGCATGCCCAGGACTAATTCTTGTGCTGAGGCAATTACCTCATGATGGGTGCCTGCGTGGCTCAGTTGGTTAAGCGTCTGACTTTGGCTCAGGTTGTGATCTCGAGGTTCACGGGTTCGAGCCCTGCATCGGGCTCTGTGCTGACCGCGTAGAGCCTGCTTGGGATTCTCTCTCTCCCTCTCACTTCCCACTCCTTCCCCCTCACGTGCTCTCTCTCTCAAAAATAAATAAGTAAACTTAAAAAAAAAATCACCTCGGGGCCCTAGGGGCCTGACTCATTCAACCCCGTCTGCCTACCTGGCCCTGACTGCTTTTAAACCCCACTAACTGGCTCATTGCACACCACCCCCCCGTTCATCCATCTGCCACAGAGAAGGGTGTATTGTGGGGCACACAGGGTCACACAGAGGGCGGGAGGGAGAGCCTAGAGCTGCGGTCCTGCACCTGCCCCAAAAGGAACCTCAGCATTCACCATCACCACCCCCAAGCAGGGTCTTTGACCGGCTTGAGCCGAACCTCTGTCCTGAATGCTCTGCTCACCAGTGTAGCCCAGTACCTTTCACACGGGGATGCCTTTGCTTGGGAAGTTCCTCTGCCTGGAGTGCCCTTACCTGGGCACAGCAGAGGTCCCATGCTTCAAAGCTGAAGCTTTCCCAGACCTCTCCTGAGCGTGGCTCCCCTCGGCCGAGACAGGTTGTCTTACCTCTGGGTTTTCAGTGCCAACACAGGGCACACAGTAGGCACATAATAGGTGCAGACCGAGTGTATTCCTCACCCACCAACCGAATAAAGACTCAGCCTGCCCTCGGAGCCTTGGTTTTCCAGCTGTGGAATAGATGCTGGGAAGAGTGCCATGGCCTGTCCCTCCAGGAGCGACATGGGGACCGTTGGGAATCCACCCCCTATGAGCCTCTGGGCTGCCATCAACCCAGAGATTTCTACTTGGGGGCCTTGGAGCAGGACGAGTGGATGTTTTCTTCCTCCGAGATCAAACCCAGGGGCCCTCGCGTGTCTCGCCTCCTGGGTGCCCGCTCTGGACCACAGAGGACGAGAGCCCCTGACAGGTAGAGATGCCAAGCCCAGGCAAGGAGCAGGCACCTCTCCAGGATGGGCCAGGGAGGAGAGGAGGGCCAGGCCCAGTGACCCTAAGGGCAGATCACAGCCACCAGCCCGAGGTGACCTCAGGAGGCTGCCAGGGGCATTTACAAACAGCCAGGCCAAACCACAGATATCAGTGGCCTGTAAAAGGCACTCCTTGGAAAATGAACTCTGCTGTCCCAACTTCTATCTCGTGTGCCTTTTCCAACAATGGATTTGGTTCACGTCACATTCTAGTGTACAAGATAAACGCTCAACAGGTCAAGTTCCCTCAACCAGGACTCTATTAACCAACCATTTGCCACGTGTCAGGCCTCAGGGGGAGGGACATGGACATACTGTTATTACAACATATAGATAATAATATATAGTAATGTTGAGCCAAACAAGCTAGATCCAAGAGACCACATACTGCATGATTCCATTTAGATTAAAAAATTAATCTGTAGAGGTAAAGGTCAAAACAGTAGCTGCCCTCGGTGGAGGCTCCTGGGGGACTGGAAGGTGCTATGACTCGATCCGCACGGAGCCACAGTGTGGACATATGGGAACATTCATCCGGTCACTCACAAAGATTTTGTACTTTAATTTTTTTAAATGTTTATTGATTTTTGAGAGAGACAGACAGAGAGCGAGCAGGGAGGGGCGGAGAGAGAGGGAGACACAGAATCCAAAGAGGCTAGGCTCTGAGCTGTCAGCACAGAGCCCGACACAAGGTTCGAACTCACGAACTGAGAGATCGTGACCTGAGCCGAAGTCGGACGCTCAACCGACAGAGCCCCCCAGGCGCCCCAAGATTTTGTGCTTTAATGTAAATACACCAATAAAGCTACTATAATAACAGACCGCTAGTACTAATGTTAGCTCAAGCCGCTTCCATGCTGGCAGGCAGGGCTGTCTCCACTGCTGTGTCCCCAGGGCCGAGCACAGGGCAGCGCCGTGACGGGTGCCCGGGCTCCGGGTGGCAGCTCCCTCCACGCTTCCTCACGGTGGCGAATGATCATCAATACCCCCGTTTCACAACCACCGAGACTGCAGCTCCGTGGAAGCCGGTCTTGTCTGACTCCAAAGCTCTTCCCAGAAAGTTCTGTGGCCACCCCAGCTCTGGGAGGGGAGACAGAGATGTGAGTCAGAAGATGAGCGTGAGCTTCCCGAGCGCCCCAGGGCCGGCTACCATGGCCAGGCTACGAGGAGCCAGAGAAGGAGGGGCCTGATAGCCACAGGACGCGTGCGCAGGCTGAACCTTAAGGATGGATGAGGTTTCGACCAGCAAAAACTGGAGGGACAGCAGCCCAGGTGGAAGAAACAACAGGAGCAAAGGGCTGGAGAGAGGAGAGTACAAGGTGTGGTCAGGATAGGGGTGCCCAGGTTGGGCTGGTACATAGGAGCTAGAGGAGGCTCAGCAGGGCGGATGTGACTGGCACAGCCACAGGCTGGCACCAGGGAATGTTGGGTTCTTCCCGGAACTCTGGGGTCCTGAGAAAGGTCCAGAATGCTTTAATAAGATGATGCCAAACATGAACTGCTTTTGAGCCGGTGTCAGCCAGCGATGCCTGGATCAGAAGAGAGGAGCATTAGGGCGGGATGGATCTGACGTCATCTGCCTAGGCACAGAGCTTTGGGCCACCTGAAATCCGGGACACACCCCAGGCCCCTCCAGCAGTGGGTGGCTCCGCTGAGACACTCACGGCTGTGACCCCTGGTCAGGGCACCAGACGCCTCCTCCAAGCAGAGGCAGGGAGGACAAGGATCTGCCGGGTGGCCTAGGCAGGGACATAGGGACACGGGGCTCAGAGAGAAGAAAATCAAGATGCCCTTGAATTCCATCTCAAGCATGGCCACTGTTGGCCCTCTGTAGGGAATGTGGGATGGGACCGAGCTTTATTTTCATTCAAAAAGCTGTTACTACACCAAGGGAGCATCTGAAAATTGTGACATCTTAGGACCGAAGCTGTATATATGGAATATATGATGTTGGTTTCCACTTAAGATTGTATTGCAATAAGGATTGTGGAAGGAAGGAGGAAGAAAGAAGAAAAAACATCATCATGTCGTTACTCATACTTGGGAGTCAATAGATAATCTTCGGGGAAATGAATGATGAAGTGTGTTATATAAAATTATAAAGGTAACCATAGGTACGCAGCTACCAAATTTCCAAGACGCCAAAAGAAACGCTTGTCCCCAAATTAAGCAAATATTTTATAACCTACAAAAATAGAAAGCATCAAATAAATTGACTTAATTGGGACTGAGATAGATTTGTCACATTGATATATGCAAGTGGGTTAACTCATCTGTAAAAGGAAATGCCGGGCAGATGGTTCACATTCAGCCTTAAGCTGGAGGCAAGAGACACTCCCCAAACAAGAAGACTCAGAACGAAAATACAAGGATGGTGCAAGGGGTAACAGGCAACGTCAACAAACAGAAAGCAGGGGTCAAGTTCAAGGCAAAATATTGTTTGAAGTCAAGAGGAGCACTTTATTTTAATTTTCTTAAAGGTTTATCTATTCTTTTTTTTTTTAATTTTTTTTCAACGTTTTTATTTATTTTTGGGACAGAGAGAGACAGAGCATGAACGGGGGAGGGGCAGAGAGAGAGGGAGACACAGAATCGGAAACAGGCTCCAGGCTCTGAGCCATCAGCCCAGAGCCGGACGCGGGGCTCGAACTCCCGGACCGCGAGATCGTGACCTGGCTGAAGTCGGACGCTTAACTGACTGCGCCACCCAGGCGCCCCAAGGTTTATCTATTCTTGAGGCAGAGCACGAACAGGGAAGGAGCAGCAGAAAGGGAGGGAGACAGAGGATCCGAAGAAGGCTCTGTGCTGGCAGCAGAGAGCCTGATGCGGGGCTAGAACTCACAAACCCTGAGATCATGACCTGAGCTGAAGTCAGATGCTTAACCAACTGAACCACCCACGTGCCCCAAGAGGAGCATTTTATAATGATGACTATGAGTGGCTCAGCAGGTTAAGCATCCGACTTCGGCTCAGGTCATGGTCTCATCATTTGTGGGCTCGAGCTCCACATCCGGCTCTGTGCTGACAGCTCAGAGCCTGGAGCCTGCTTCCGATTCTGTGTCTCCCTCTCTCTGCCCTCCCTGCTCACACTCTGTCTCTCTCTCAAAAATAAATAAACATTGAAAAGTAAAATAAAATAAATCCAGTATATATATATATATATATATATATATATATATATATATATTTAATTTTAAGTAGCTAAGTCAGTAACTGGTCTGGTCAGAAGAAGAAAGGAATAAGGAGTGCCTGGCTGGCTCAATCTGTTAAGCGTGGGACTCGAGTTCAGCTCAGGCCATGATGTCAGGGTTGGTGAGTTGGAGCCCCGCATGGGGTTCTGCGCTGACAACATGGAGCCGGCTTGGGATTCTCTCTCCCTCTCTCTGCCCCTCCCCTGCTCATGCTCTCTCTCTCTCAAAATAAATAAAAGTTAAAAAAAAAATAATAAAAAAATGTAAAACAAGGAATAACATACAAATTCACTAAAGGAAAAGATAACTGGGGCAAACTTTTCACTGCACACCCTTTGGTGCCTTTTGAGCTGCCCTTCGACAGCGCCTGAGGCCATCTGGGACAAATCAGTAAGGTCCGATTTGGTGTCCCAGGCTTTGGCAAAGCCCTTGTTGCCACGGGGGGCGAGCGGCCTCCGCAGCAGGACATGCTACCCCCCCCCCCCCCCCGGAGAGTCTGTTTTCCCGAAGCTGCGCTCTGCCCGGGTCCTGGCGCGTTGGCTTCTTCTGGGCGCTAAGATGCATGCTATTTCCGTGGGTTGAACCCTGGGTGCTGAGGGTCCCCCCCTTGGACGCTAAGGAGCACCTCCCTCCCCTGCCACTGCCTGAAGGGTGCAGGCCGCTCAAGGGTGCCCCGCGGGTCGGAGAGGCCAGGGGGCGCATCCCTGCCTCCCAGCCTGCACACCTCACAAGGCGCCGCCGGCAACGCCAGGGGCTTCTCCAGCTGCATCTACCCCCCCCCCCCGCCCCAGGCGCTCGAGAGTAAGCGAGGAGAGGTGGTCCTGGCCAACTTCCGCCCTTTACCTCGCCCTGATGGGCCCCCAAGGAGCCTGGGGCTGCAGCTAGGGAGGGGCCCCTGTCCAGGAAGAGCCCTCTGGGAGAAACGTCCCTAGAGAACGATACTTCCAGGCCGGGAGAGTAGCGAGGGGGCCCTGGAATGCCGGAGAGTCCAGTGCCCGGGCAGCAGGGAAGGCTTCCTGGAGGAAGCGGCGTGCAGGTCGGGACCTCACAAAGGGGGTGGAGCGTTACGCGGGAGGAGAAGGGACTCGTAATTCCAACCGCCCCCGGCAGGCCCCGCGACCCTCAGAGGCCAGGAGCTGAGGCTTCTCAGGGAATGGGTGGGGCGGGGACTACGTGCCAGACCCTACGAGAAACGATCGCGGCCCGGGGACGCCGCATGGCCTGGGAGAACACACGTCACAGGAAGTCCGTAGGAACTGGTCATTCAGCCAAGTGGACATCCCAGGATGGCTGATCGCCGACCGGCCGGGCATTCGGAATCGGTGCGCTCCGGTGGCCCGACGCGCCCTGTGCCGCCCCCTGCTGGCGCTTCGGTCCGCGGCTAGCTGCGCCGCCGCCGGGTCGACGCGGGTGGCTCTAGAACCCAGCGCGGCGATTGGCTACCCCGGATCAGGTGTCCCCGTCCCGACCAACCAGCGGGGGAGGCGGGGTCTCGCCGCCGGGCTGTGGGCGGGGCGGCGGGGCTGATGGGTCCGCCCACATCGGTGCTGGGAGAGCAGAGCTGAGCCGCTGGGGGCCTCGCAGAGACCGCAGCCTCCAGCGCCTTGGAGCCGGTGCTCCCGCCTCCCTTCCCCACCCAGCGGCTGGAGCAAAGTTTTCAAACCCCAGAGTGGCTTTTTGGGGGATAAAGGCACAAAACTGGCTTTTGGGAGGATAAAGGCACGAATCCTTGTCAGGCCCCAGACTCTGCGGATCTGGGCCCTGCGGCCTCAGGGTCACTCCTCTGGCCTTGAATTTCCCTCCAGCTTTCACTCCAGCTACCCTGGCCCTCTGCCACCTGCTCCCTCCAACCCCAGACCTTAGACCCAGCCTGTGTCCTCTGCTTAGCCTGCCCTTCCCCCCACTCCTCCTGGCTTTCTCTGGATGATCTTTCCAGACCCGGGCTGGCACAGGGTTAAGGTTCCATTGGGGGTTTGTGCAGATCCTAGGGTCTTCCTTTTTCCCTGCACGGACCACCCTGCCCTGGGCGGCTGGCCTGCTGTCTACACCCCATGATCTTTCATCTCTGTATCTCCCTGCCCCAAGCAGGGGTACATAGTACATAGTAGGTACATAGTAGGCACTTAGCCCCTGTATTGATGCCCCTGTGTTGATACGAACCAAGGAGAGAGATGATGGCTAAGGAACTAACATCCCATCATCTGAGTCCCAGGCCCCATGCCAGGCACTGTCGTAGGGCTGGCTGACTGATACTCAGTTATGTGATAGCCCTGGAAGTGAGGAACTGGGGTCCCCTCTTCCTGGGGAGTCAGGGAAGGCCAAGAAACTGAATGGCTAGCCCAGGGTTCCTCAGCTGCACTGGTCAGGGGCAGGACTGGCTGGTTGTGGACACCGCTTTGCCAGGCAGCCTGGGCCTGGGGTCTCTGCTGGGGAAAACTGATGACAGTCCCTCTAAGGGAGGGTCAGGGCCTGGAGTAGACTGAAAAGGGAAGAGGACTTGGGGGAGGTGAGTGCGGGTGTGTGCTCAGGACATGCACGAGCCTCCACTACTGTCCAGTGACTGCATGGGCACCCTGAAGGGCCCTCAAAGCTCTGCTGTCCCCTCAACCCCATCTCTTCAACTGCCACCCCCAACCCCTTCTCCAACTACACTGACCCATGTCAGCTCCCACACCAAGGCCCCCGGGCCTTTGCACGTGCTGCTCTCTACTGGATCCACCCAGGCCTGCCTCCATCACATTGTCAGGGCCCATGCCTACTTTCCAGACCAAATCTTGCTGAGCACCGGCCCCGACCGAGTCCTGAGGACAAGCACATACCGAGACATGAATTCAAATCCAGCCCCTCTGCCTGACACATTTATGGCTGCCCTCAAAGAACAGCTTATCAGTGGGCTCGCAAAAAAGTGCAGTCTACTGAGGGACTACTCTGCTGATTTGCTGGCATCGAGCTGGGGCTTTGGAGGACATGGAACCCCCAGCACCCAGCCTGCAAGGTCAGATTGTGAAAAGGGCCTTTTGGTTTCAAAAAGGCTGTTGACATGAATGCCTCTCACTTCAGCAACATCTGAGAGTGAAAATAGCCTGCTTCATCAGAGGCTGGTCCCTCTGTGCAGACGGCCTGCCGCCCGCCCCCACCATCAGGCCAGTGGGGCCGCGGGGCGCCCCCTCCATAGTGAGCCGGAACTCAGAGAGGCTCAGCTCTGAATCCTGTGTGACAGCGGGCAAGTGACTTCACCCCTCTGATCCTCCATTTCTCCATTTTCTTCCTCTCTTCTTGCTTTAGCTTTCATTTCCAATTGAATAATAGGTACACATTTTTAGAGAACAACTAGAACTCTAAGGCTTGGAATGGCAAACAGCAGTCCCCTGTTCCTGCTCTGCCCAGCCTGGGTTCTCCCCCTCAGAAGCAGACAGTGCACTCTTCTAAATGTTTTTTCTGGCTGTCATCTTTACACGTGTGACAGGCTTATGCTGACAGTTGCTGATTTTTTTGCCTTTAGAAACGATCCAGTGACTGCCTGCAGCTGAGAGATGAGGATTTAGCTCAGTTAATCTGCTGTCTCTTTAGACTTGCTAATTCCGGACTTTTCATATAAATGGGATCACCTAACCTGTGGCCTTCTGTGGCTGGCATCTCTCACCAGGCATCACGTGGTCAAGGTTCCTCTATACTGTAGCATGAATCAATACTTCATTCCTTTTTATGGCCAAATAATATTCCATCGCTGTTACGCATTGTTTTAATCTGCTTTAAAAAAAATAATTTTTTTTTTTTTTCGAAAGATATGAGGAAGGTAACACATTGCTGCAAGCAGTCCTCTCTGAAATGGGAGCCCGGCAAGGTGCTCCTGCTGCTGGCAAGGGCTTAAAGAACCCAGGGGCACCTGGGGGGCTCAGTCGGTTGAGTGTCTGACTTCCGCTCAGGTCACGATCTCGCGGTTCGTGGGTTCGAGCCCCGCGTCGGGCTCGCTGCTGTCAGCCCAGGGCCCCCTTTGGATCCTCTGTCTCCCTCTTTCTCTGTCCCTCCGCAGCTCACACTTTCTCAAAAATAAATAAACCTTAAAAAAAAAAAAAAGAACTTAAGGAGCGCGGCGGGGCATGACTTTATCATTCATTCTTTCATTCATTGACTCACGCACTCACTCATTCACAAATTGATTCCACCAACACTGAGCACCGGTGTTGAGCGGGGCCCTGGCGACCCAGAGACGGAGCAGCGCCAGCCTTTGCCGGGGTCAGTCTAGCATGCAAACACCTGAGCTCACTGCACATGCTCTGAGCAGACACTGGGGGGTGGGGGGCGAGAGTGAGGGGGACCACGTGTTGTGGGTGGGACAGATGGAGGGCTTTGAAGGAGACACTGGAGTTAGAGGTGGCAGATGGGGCAGGGGATGGGAAAGCCTGGCAGAAAGAACAGCATGTACAAAGGCCCAGAAGCATCAAAACTGGCCCGGTCCCTTCCTTTTAAAGAGACCCACGCAGTCAACCACACTTTCCTTCTCTGCCCCTCACCTCACCCACTTCTGTCTTGGTTCCTCTTGAACAACTGTATTACCCAGAGCAGGGGCTCTCAACCCGGGGTCCACAGAGAACCCTGGGGAAAGGGAGGCCAGAGGATGGGAGCCTGGGGTTTCCGAAATTGGACAGAAAAAAACTTACATCCTCATTTTTACCCACCTCTGATATTTACTTTCCTGTCAGTTAGGAATGGGGGCCACAAACCTCAGCGGTGACTTTCTCACCAACAGAAATCCAGACATTTTCAAATCACTTAAAAAAAAAATTTTTTTTTTTACATTTATTTATTTTTGAGAGACAGAGAGGGAAAAAGACAGAGCATGGGCAGGGAGGGGCAGAGAGAGAGGGAGACACCGAATCCCAAGCAGGGTCCAGGCTCTGAGCTGCCACCAGAGAGCCCGACGCGGGGCTCGAACTCATGAACTGTGAGATCGTGACCCGAGCAGAAGTCAGACGCTCAACCGACTGAGCCACCCAGGTGCCCCTCAAGTCACATTTCAACTGAATCAAAAATCTCTAAATATCATTTACACTGCTACTTCAAAATGATAAATTTTATTTATTAAAAAAATTTTTTTAATGTTTATTTGTTTTTGAGCGAGAGAGAGAGAGACAGAGTGTGAGTGGGAGGGCAGAGAGAGAGGGGGACACAGAATCTGAAGCAGGTTCCAGGCTCTGAGCTGTCAGCACAGAGCCCGATGTGGGGCACGAACCCACAAACTGTGTGATCATGACCTGAGCCAAAGTCGGATGCTCAACCGACTGAGCCACCCAGGCGCCCCCAAAATGATAAAGTTTAGACTTGCAGCTTTGGTATTGCTATTTAATGTTAATAAATACACTACTCCATTCCACATGTATTTAAAACTTTTATGAATTGCTTTTCTACATGATTGGTCTCCTCCATGTACTTATTTAAAAATACTGTTTTGGAGGGCACCTGGGTGGCCCAGTAGGTTAAGTGTCCAACTCTGGATTTTGACTCAGGTCAGCCTGCTTGGGATTCTTTCTCTCTCTCTCTCTCTTCCCTCTCTACCTCTTCCTCCACTCATGCTCTCTCTCAAAATAAATAAAAATAAAATAAAATAAAATAAAATAAAATAAAATAAAATAAAATAAATAAAGTAAAATAAAATAAAATAAAATAAATAAAATAAAGTAAAATAAAATAAAATCTCTTGGGGAACACCTGGCTGGGCTCAGTCAGAAGAGCATGTGACGCTTGATCTCAGGGTCTTGAGTTTGAGCCCCATGTTGGGCCACAGAGATGACTAAAATCAATAAATAACTTAAAGAAACAGAAATAAAGATATTGTTTTGAGGAGTTCATATGCTTCTCCAGTCGGCCTCAGGGGTCCATGGCATGCAAAGGTCAAAGGTGCCTAATTTAGAGAGAGGGCAAGCCACTGGGGTGGGGTGAGAGCCAGCAGGCAGGGAGGGGCACACTGCCAGGGACAGGAGAGCTGTAAGGACTGGCCACCCAGCCCACGGAGCACAGAGACCCAGTGGGGCCTGTCAGGAAGGGAGGTTGCCAGGCACATCCCCCTCCCGGGGCCATCTAGCACAGCCCCAAACCCTGAACTTCGAGGCTATAGCCCCAGTGTACCAGGAGATCCGAGCACACCCTCTGTGTCACTCTCGCACTTCCCGGTGATGCAGGCAAGGAGGCCGAGCGGGAAAGAGGACAGAGGTCTCCAGATGTCCTGCAGAGTGCCAGCGCTCAGGCAGCACAGCCCCAGCCCCACTCCCCCATCTGTCCAAAGCTGCAGAGCTCTGGGTTCTGAGCCAGGCAGAGGTCCAAGGGCCCTCAACAGAAAGGGATCCTTCAGGCCCCTCGTGGTATGACCAAACCCCAGCATTGTTACAGATGTGGAGACTGAGGCCCAGAGAGGCCAAGTGACTAGTCTGAGGTCGCACAGTGAGTTGATGGCCCGGCCACTAGAACCCAGGCCTCTGGACTCCCCAGCAGGGTCTGTGGCCGCCATGGCCCGTGAAGGCACTGGGTAGAGCAGGTCTGGTGTGATACTGAGGTGGAGACAGAATGCACATTTCTGTGTTCCCACGGTAAGATGTATGTAGTAAGAAAAGTGAAAACCTTGGGCCCCCAAGCCAGGACACAGGACCCACAACTCTACCCGTTATACAGACATTTTAAAGTTTATTTATTTATTTAGAGAGAGCAAGAGTGGGGGAGGGGCAGAGAAAGAGAGAGACAGAGAGAGGGAGAGAATCCAGAGGAGGCTCCACACTGTCAGCGCAGAGCCTGAAGCGGGGATCAAACTCACAAACCGCGACATCATGACCTGAGCCGAAAGCAAGAGTCAGGTGGTCAACTGACTGAGCCACCCAGGCGCCCCTGGACCTGTCTGTTGACCAAGTGAACAACTAGAACATATGCCTGCCCTCTGGGAAGACCCACTTGAGGACAGAATAATTCCATGCAAAGCGTTTTTTTAAGATATTAAAAAATATTTTTTAATGTTTACTTTTTAAGAGAGAGAAAGACAGAGGGCCAGCAGGGGAGGGGCAGAGAGAGAGAGGGAGACACAGAATCTGAAGCAGGCTCCAGGCTCTGAGCTGTCAGCACAGAGCCCGATGCGGGGCTCGAACTCACAGACGGCGAGATCATGACCTGAGCCGAAGTTGGATGCTCAACCGACCCAGGAGCCACCCAGGCGCCCAAGATTCATTCATTCATTCATTCAGAGACAGAGCACAAGTGGGGGATGGGCAGAGAGAGGAGACACAGAATCGGAAGCGGGCTCCAGGCTTTGAGCTGTCAGCACAGAGCCTGACGGGGGGCTCAAACTCACGAACCGTGAGATCATGACCTGGGCCAAAGTCGGACTCTCAACCGACTGAGCCACCCAGGAGCCCAAGATACTATTTTTTACATGTTTGTTTGTTTGTTTGTTTATTTATTTAGAGAGTGAGTGGGGAAGGGGCAGAAAGAGAGGGGGACAGAGGATCCGAAGCGGGCTCCAGGCTCACAGCAGAGAGTCTGATGCGGGGCTCAAACCCACGAACCGTGAGATCATGACCCGAGCTGAAGTCGGACTCAACTGACTAAGCCACCCAGGCGCCCCAACGCAAAGCAGTTTTGATAACAGGCAGACACAGAGAGCCCAGGAGAAAGGGGGCCCAAGCTCGCTGAAAGCGGTGGCCTCAGTGTCGTGAAGGGCCCAGGGAGGGCAGTCTTTGGTAGCGATCTGCGTGGACGGAAGCCCCGAGACAGGAAGCCCAGGTGTGCCACAAGCTGTGTGGGGCAGAGCAGAGGGAGGGTGGGCAGGTGGCGTGGTCCGACAGAATGGGAAGGAAGGAATGTGGTTTCCCGAAGAGAGCGCTGAGCCGGAGCGGACCTTCCCACAGAGCAGACTCCGGCCCCGAAGGCCCCACCCGGGGTTCTCAGATGCGTTGAGGGAGCAAAGAGCTCCCGCCTTGGGTAAACGCGGAACACAGAGAAAGAGGGAAGTGCCCAGTTCCAGTTCGTCTGTGAGGCAGTCATAACCTTGACGGCAAAACCTGATACAGGAAATGAGAGAGAGAAAAGCACAGGGCAGTCTCACTCGTGGACACGGACGCAAAATTCCCACACGGGGAACGAACTGAAGCTGGCAGGAGACTACGCCACGGTCAAGCCAGGTTTGTCCCAGGAGCGCGAGTCGGGCTCCGTATCGGAAAACTCAGCAAAATCTACTTCGGGGGAAAAAAAGAAGTCATACCACCCTCTCTAGGGTTGCAGATACAATCGAAGATCCGTTCATGAGAAGAACCCTTAGCAAAACCCTTCGCGAGGGACCTCCTCGCCCTGATCAAGGCCCTGATCAATCGCAAACCCCCATGACATCACAGACAATGCCGGGGCACCGAGTGTTCCCCTGCGGGCCTGGACACACGACCAAGATCCCCACTGTTCCCACTGCCAGCACGGGTCAGACGGTACTGGAGGTCCTGGTCAGGCCCATACAGCAAGGGGGAGAAAAAAGCAGAAAGATTCAAAAGGAAGACACAGAACTGGCATTATTTTGGGGCACCTGGGTGGCTCAGTCGGTTCAGTGCCCGACTTTGGTGCAGGTCATGATCTCACGGTTCGGGAGTTCGAGCCCCACGTCGGGCTCTCTGCTGTCAGTGTGGAGCCGGCTTCGCATCCTCTGTCTCCCCCTTCTCTCTGCCTCTCCCCTGCTTGTGCTCTCTCTCTCTCTCTCTCTCTCTCTCTCTCTCTCAAAAATAAATAAATAAATAAATAAATAAGCTGGCATTGGGGCACCTGGGTGGCTCAGTTGGTTAAGCATCTGACTTCGGCTCAGATGATGAACGTGAGTTCGAGCCCCGCGTCGGGGTGAGCTTGAACCCTGCTTCGGGTGAGTCCTGCTTCTCTCTCTCTCTCTCTCTCTCTCTCTCTCTTTCTCTCTGCCCCTCGGGGGATTCTTTCTCTTCCTCTCTCTCAAGTGGCCCCTCTCCCACTTGTACTCCCCCTCTCAAAATAAATACACTTAAAAAAACAATTGCCAAACTGCTAAAAAAAAAACCAAACAAAAAACGAAAAAAAACCCTGCCATTACTTAGAGATGATAGAAAAGTCAAAGAATTAACAGATAAGCTACTAGCACGCAGGAGTTTGGCAAGATTGCTGGGAATAAAAATCAATATGCAAAATACCCCCCTAAACAACTGAAGCTATAACAATTAGAAAATGAAGTGAGAGAACTGGTTTGGGAAGGCAGTAAAGTACTTAGGAAACAAAACTAAGTGAGGGCTGTCTCTGGTTTCTTTTAAAAAAAAAAGAAAGAAAGAAAGAAAGAAAGAAAGAAAGAAAGAAAGAAGAAAATGAAGTAAGAACAACCATTTACAAAGACATCGAACATAGGCACCTTAATGAAATATGTCCAAGATCTCTTTGGAGAAAATCATAGAACCCCATCGTGGGGGCCCCTGGCTGGCCCAGTCGGAAGAGCATGTGACTCTAGATCTCGGGGTTGTGAGATCTTTTTTTTTTTTTTTTTTTTTTTTTTTTTTTTTTAAAGTTAAGGGATGCCTGGGTGCCTCAGTTGGTTAAGCAACCGACTTCAGCTCAGGTCATGATCTCTCAGTTTGCGAGTTCGAGCCCTGTGTCGGGCTCTGTGCTGACAGCTCAGAGCCTGGAGCCTGCTTCAGATTCTATGTCTCCTCCCTCTCTCTGCCTCTCCCCTGCTCATGCTCTGTGTCTGTCTCTCAATAATAAATAAATGTTAAAAAAATGAAAAAAAAAAAGAAAAAGTTAAAAAAAAAACCCACAACTTCATTGTGAGTTAGATGCCTCAGTCAAGTGCCAAGATCAACCATGACCGTAGATTGGAAGACTGAACAGTACGAAAGGAAAGGTCCACTCTCCCCCCGTGACTTGTAAGGTCAGTGCAGCTCCAGTTAAAACCCTCAGGGGCTAATCACAAAACTCTGCTCTGGGCTCACCTGCAGGGGAAGGGAGGGCGGAGGTCAGAACAGGAGGGGTTTCTAGGGGTGAAGCAGTGGTTATGTGGGGGGAGGGGATATTTAACGGTGAGCCTGGTCCACCGCTCTTGGCCATTATAGAAGTGGATGCCCTCCAAAATTATACGTCAAGATTTATGAAAATGCGCCTATGCCTTGACCCTGTAACTGTTCTCCTGAAAACAATCCCAAAGGAAAAAAAAAACAAAACCCAATTTACTCCTTGCCAGCTTTATCTGTAATGCTGAAAACCAGGAGAGAAAAAAAAGCCCGTTGGCATCTAGGGGTGGGGTTTGAGTTCTGGCTTTGCCACCTACCAGCTGCTTGACATCATTCCCCCGTGTGAAGTGGCAGGAAAAGCACCCAAGCCCTCAGGATGCCCAAAAGGCACCTGGCACCCAGCCAACAGCCCCCTGAAGCCTTTCTGGACGAAGAACGAGGGTTGGATCCCCTTGTCCCACGCCTCCGGGAGACCGTGCTCCCGGGGTTGATGCACCAGCTGGGCTCTGGCCACCCGCCCAGGTGCGCCGGAGACGACGTCCCACCGCTCCAAACCCCCACCACTCT
The DNA here is from genome assembly GCF_022837055.1 of Prionailurus viverrinus. Classification (NCBI taxonomy): domain Eukaryota; kingdom Metazoa; phylum Chordata; class Mammalia; order Carnivora; family Felidae; genus Prionailurus; species Prionailurus viverrinus. The sequence goes on from NC_062566.1 coordinate 138,149,575, forward strand.
GCTCTCCTCCGTGCGTCACCCCAGCTTCCTGCCTCCCGCACCCCCGGTGCGGTTCTACCAGCCACTTCAGCCTGCTAAGCCCCATCCCGAATGGGCTCCAGTGAGGTCCAGCTGTCACTGCCCAGCGAAGCTCCCCTCGCCAGCTGCCAGGCCTCATCAGGGCAGGCAGCCACACCTGTCCACAGCACAGCACCTGCTCACATACCTGTCAGGCCCCGGGCTCGAGCTGGCTTCCATGCGACGGCCTGCCTACCCACTGTCGCTCACATCTGTTCGGATCGGCTTCCACTGCCCGCATTTCCCGTGTTCGTGTTCTGGCTGGGCACAGGGTGAAAGGCAGGTGCCCCCGACCCTGGCATTCATGAGCTCCTGGGTAAGTTAGTGACCAGGCTCCCAACTGACAGCTGTCGTCCATGAGGAGGGCCTCCACAGCCAGATGACCCCACCCATAGCAGCAGGTTAGAGGGAGCCCGAATCCTGCAGTCTTCCCGCCGTGGGTCCTGAGCCCCTGGATGCTGTTGTAAGTTAGAGATAAAAGCCCGCGTAGAAACTAGCAGAAATGGCCCATGTTGTAACTTAGGGGGGGTACTTTTCATAGATGCCATTAAATAAGTATTTCAATGTGGAGGGGACCTACCCAAGGACACAGGAGGTTAGCAGAGGAGATAAACAGAAATGCGAGCCCTGACCCACGGTCTGACCGTGGGTCAGAGCTCGCCCCTTCCCTGCTTAGTTCTGTGCTTCCACACAAAGCCCTGGTCAGAGGGCCACCAGAGGCAGGGCGCGCGCACTGGGTCCCCTACAGCACCTCCCTCCACAACCAGAGTGAAGGCAGAATCGGGCTCTACAGGCGGAGTCCCAGCCCCGAGGGCCCACACGCCCACACAAGCACAGGCGGCGGCCCCTGCCTTTCACATGCTTTGTCCCACTTAACTCTGTCTTTACTGCCAACCGAGAAGTCAAGTCGTCGTGAAGACGCCCACGCAGAGGAACTGCCCCGGGAGGTCTCCTCCATCCCGTCTGCCCCCCCTTACCACTCCCCTGCAGCTCCAGGCGGCTTCCTCACCTCACCTTAATCATGAGACCGTCGCCCCACTCCAGAAATAGCCTGTACTATTTTTTTTTTTTTTTTTTTTTACAACTTTTAAGCTGATTTAGATTCCAGCCTCATTTAAGGCCTAGTACTTTCTCTCAGATCCTGCCTAGGAATCTGCCCTTAAGACAGAGTCACACCCATGACCTTGGGTCTTCCTACAGAGTTCCTTGATTCCAAGATGGGTTTTTGGGTTGTCAGTGGGATCAGAACCTTGTAACACCCAGGCACGTGGGTGGCTCGGTCGGTTAAGCATCGACTCTTGTTTTCAGCTCAGGTCTCCATCTCACCATTCATGAGCTTGAGCCCACGTTGGGCTCTGTGCTGACAGCTCAGAACCTGCTTGGGATTCTCCCTCTCCTTCTTTCTGCCCCTCTGCCACCTCTTTAAAACACACACACACACACACACACACACACACACACACACACACACACACACACACCTTAAAAAAACAAAACCACCACCTCGTAAAACCAACCAGCAACTTGGGGTAAGGATGGGGCCCGGCAGGCTCGAAGCGACCCCAGGCGTATGCAACGCAGGATGAATGCAAAGTAGGAAGTGGCACGGTGGTCGTGGTCATTTAGTGGGTTCGGCCCCCTCCCTGCAGCCGAGGGCCTGTTGGGAACTGGGAAGACAGAGGCTCCTGGCAGGGAGGCGACTCCGTCCAGTTCCCAAGTGAGGCTCGGGACGCTGCCTGGCTGCAAACCACTGTGGTCAGAGGTGCTGCTGGGGGTGGGGGGGTGGCCCAAGCTGATCCAGGCTTTCTACCCAGCAAGCCTTGAGTGAGCTCTCCATAGGGGCACCGCCCACACACAACGCTTGCGCTCAAGGAGCTTACAATCAAATGAGAGGAAACAGCAGGTCCCAGACCTGGGGGAGGGGAGGATGGTCTGTTCAGCCTGCTGTCACAAAGCAGCATAGCGGGGAGGCTTACAAACCACAGACACGATTTCTCACGGTCTGAGAGCGAGGTGCCAACACCCGGGTTCTGAGGAGGGCTCTCTTCCAGGCTGCTTGCCGTGTCCTCACACGGCCCGAGGAGCAGGGGGCCTCCCTGGGGGCCTTGTGTCGAAGGGCACGGACCCCATTCAGGAGGGTTCCCTCCCCGCGCGACCAAATCACCGTCCAAGGGCACCCACATCCTCACACTTTCACGCTGGGGATTAGGCTGCAACACACGACTCTGGTGGGGACACAAAGGTTCGGATACTTCAAATGGACAAGGGCCAGCACAGGAGTTAGCTTAACCGAATCACTGGCTGTGCTGAAAACATGCGCCAGGGACCCAGGAATGGCTGACCCGCCAAAAAGGGCCCCGGTCAGAAGGTGGGGGCCACCATCAAGGCCACAGGGCCAAGCAAGCACAGCAGGGGAGGTGGGGATGGGGACAGAGATCAGAGAACAGTGTGGCCGCTGCTGTGGCGAGCGCCCCACGCGGCTCTCCTGGCGATGCCCAGAAAACATGTCCCGGGAAGCCTCGAGCAGAGAGGGCCCTGTTTCCCAGTTCCCAACACAGATGGCCCTCGGTGCCAGGGAGGGGGCAGTGCCGCTTCCCGCTCTAGGTTCAGCCTGTCACATACATGTTGCATGTGCCCACGTATGCCAAAGCCTACCCTTACCATCGGCCTTCCGAGTTGGGCATCTGATCGGAGGCACCTGATTTTCGCCCAGGACCCGTGACCAGGGAGCGTGAGAGAGTTTTTACCTTTCTGGTCTCGGCCTGCCCAGAAGCAGCACATGGAAGAGGGAGCCCAGCCCCAGGCTGGGTGGGGGGAGAGTGGAGACACGAGGCCCAGACACCTGACACTGCCTGTCCACGGGCTGGACGGGGAAGGAAGAAGGCAGGTTCCCGGTTTTGGTGTGTGCCACGGGCGGGCGGTGGGGGGGGGGGGGGGGGGGGGGACATGAAACACAGCAGCGTGAGGGTGGGCTCGGGGGCCAGAGCTCAGTTTTGCAAACAGAACTCAGAGGCTCTGGGATTCCTTCCCAGGCCTGCATTTTCTACAGGGTGGTGGTGAGCTTTTCTGGACAAGGTCATTGATCCGTGGGGAGAAAAATCAATGAAAGCCCATTGACTGAAAAAAATAACGGGCTGGAATTTTTCTGGGGGGAAAAAAAAAGCTCCAAACCATAAGTCACGTGCTGGCTCTATTAATAGCACATAAAGCTATTGCGGGCAGACAGACAGGTGTGGAATGGACACCCATGACCTCCGTATGAAAGAGGGAGGGTCTGTGGGAGGCTGACACAAGGGGACAGCAAGGGAAAACAAGATGTGGAGAGGGACACTAAAGGAGCAGGAAGGGAGAGCCGGGCGCAGGGAACGGGAAACAGCGGGTGCACAGCTGCAGAGGCCACGACACAACTCTACGCAGTTCCCTGTGCATGTAAAAGATAACACCAGGCTTCCAGAAGCAGCTTCTAGCTCCTCACCAGAGTCACTGCCTTAAGCCCTAATTGGCAGAAACGGCCCTGACGCACCCCTCCCTGTGACCCAGGGTGGGGCCACCCGCTTCCCTTGGGTCCCGGGACCTCCCTCCCCAGCTTGGTCCAGTTCAACAGAGAGGCTCGTGTTCGATTCTCTATCCTCCCAGAGACTTGCCAGAGGGAAGTGGTATTAGTGAGCGTGCATCCCCGGGCCCTTCCTCCGGGCTCAGGTAGCACAGGGATGTAGACAGACAGGCCAAGCGGAGATGAGAGGGAGGCCCCAGCACAGAGCCTGAGCCGGTACCATGAACACTTGGGGGACCTGGCTGGGGGCCCTGGGGCACCAGTTAAAGGGCCAGTGTGCAGAGGGGCACCTGGGTGGCTCAGTCGGTTAAGTGTCCGACTTCAGCTCAGGTCATGAGCTCACGGTTCGTGGGTTTGAGGCCCGCATCAGGGTCTGTGCTGATGGCTCAGAGCTGGAGCTGCTTCAGATTCCGTGTCTCCCTCGCTCTCTGCCCCTCCCCCACTTGCACTCTGTCTCTCAAAAATAAAAACATGTAAAAAAAACGTTTTAAAAAAAGGGGCCAGTGTGCAGAGAGAGAGCCTGGGGAGGAAGACCTCGGGGACGGCAGGAGCGGCAGGGAGGGACAAGGTACGTCTGGGTGCCCATAGACGGCCTGGAGCGGCTCGAGAGCCAGCTGGCAGAGTAGCAGGGCCCAACAAAGGCTTCCGAGCACAGGTGACCACCATGGGGCCGGCTCAGGCCTAGCGGTGCTGGTCTGGCTGCCACGTCAACCCGGTTGAGGGCAGAAAAGGCACTTTCGGTTCAGCATGGTGCACGGACACCCAGCCTGGGCATCTCAAGTGCTTGGACTACATCAGTTAGAGGGTCTTTTCTGACTCAAGTGCTGCCCCTTCCAGCAAGTCAGTGAGCTCTAACGGCATCTCCTTGCCCTGAAGAGGCTTGGGTGCAGGGCACCTGGCACACGGTCGCCCCGCGTGTCCTGAACCCCGGGGTCTCTGTGGGGCGGTGACCACCGGGAGCCCTGGGTTGCTGGCGAGCGGACTCATGGCTGTTTTGCCTTCTGTACAGTTGGCTGGGGAAACAGCCCGACAGCCCCACACAGCCTGGAGGTACAGGCAGGAGTGCGTAGGGCCGCCCTCTCCGGGAGTCGTGACCAGGCCCAGTGAGGGAAGGACGTGGGAAGCAGGTGCGAGTGCTTAAAAGCAGCTAATCCTGCACGGCCGTCAGGCTTTCAAGCGGGGAGAAAGCGTCCGGGTACTAATTTTCCCTTCCCGCAGAGAGGGAAACGTTACTATTGGCTAAGTGCTCAAGAGGTCTGATACAAAATGAGAAATGATGAGGAAAATTAGCACAAATTCAAAATAGACGATGTGGCTTCCCCAAGATTTTCTTCATTTGCTACTTTTCTGTCTTCTTTTTTTTTAATGTTTATTTTTGAAAGAGAGAGAGAGAGAGAGAGCGAGAGAGAGCGAGCGAGCAAGCAGGGAAAGGTGTAGAGAGAGAGGGAGACACAGAATTGGAAGCAGGCTCCAGGCTCTGAGCTGTCAGCACAGAGCCCGATGCGGGGCTCGATCACGACCTGAGCCAAAGTCAGTCACTTAACCAACTGAGCCACCCAGGTGCCCCTCGCTCTCTTTTAAGTAGGCGCCGCACCCAACGTGAGGCTTGAACTCACGACTCTGAGATTACGAGTCGCGTGCTCCACCCACAGAGCCAGCCAGGCGTCCCTGCTACTTTCCCTCTGATTACAAAATTCATGCTTGTTTGTGCACCCATGTGCGCGGCAGCATTATTCACAGCTGAAGTGTGGAAGCGTCCTGAGTGCCCATGGTGGCACGGACAAGGGTGTGGTGTGTCCACACGAGGCACTTACGGCTCAGCCTCAGGAAGGAAGGGAATTCTGACCCCTGCTCCAACACAGAGGAATCTGCAGGACGTTAAGTGAAATCGGAGGGTCACAAAAGGGACCCTGCGCAATGTACTTACACACGTGAGGCACCAGAACGGTCAACTTCACAGAGGTGGAAAGTGCACGGTCAGCACCAGGGGTTGAAGGGACCAGGCAGGGGGCTTACTGTTCAACAGGAAGTTTCTGTTTTGCAAGCTGATGAGCTCTGGAGATGATGAATTCACAGCAGTGTGAATGTGCTCGGTGCCCCTGAACTGTGCCCTTAAAAATGCCTAAGATGGTACATTTTCTGCTTTGTCTTTTATTGCAATAAAAAAAAAAAATCAGGAAAAAGATCCCTTATGTGAAAGCCACACACACGTAAACAAAGAAAACCACCGCCTAGAATCCCAGTTCCCAGAAGAAAACTGCACTGTTGTGACCTATGTACCTCCTCACTGTTTCTCTACCTTTCCCCCCCCGAAGTTGGCATTATACAATATACTCAAATGTTCTACATTTTTGATGATTTTACCATAGCAGTTTTTCATATTATTAAAACCGTTTACAAAACTTAAAAGCCAGGGCGCCCGGGTGGCTCAGTTGGTTAAGCATCAAACTCTTGATCTCAGCTCAGGTCATGATCTCACCGTTCGTGAGTTTGAGTCCTGCATCGGGCTCTGTACTGAAGGCACAAAGCCTGCTTGGGATTCTCTCTCCTTCTCTCTGCCTCTCACCCGCTTGTGCTCTTTCTCTCTCTCTCAAAATAAGTAAATAAGCATAAATAATATCCCATCAACCTACCAAGAGAAAATACAGAAGAGCATACAGAAGAGCAGCACCCCCTTTAGTGTGCCAGCCCTCCATCCCACTCCCCCTGTTCCCAGAGGGAAATACTCACAGTCCGACCTGTGCCACCATGCCAAGAACAGACCTGTGTAATGGCTCACACACGCCCCGTGGTACCAGTGGGTTCACAGGTCCATGGTGCTGGACCAACGACCCCAAATCCCTTAGTCCTTTCCTCACAGTCCTAAAATGGCTGCCACAGCCCTAGCCATCACACTGGTTTTGGGGCAGGAAGAAGTAAGACTGTCTTGTCTTCAGGCTGTATCTTTTCATTAGGGAGGCAAAGCCACTTCAGCAATACACACTCTCCTGAAGATTTCATTGGCCAGACCTGCGTTACATTCTCTTTGATTCCTTCTCAGATCAGTCACTGGCTAAAGGAAATACGCTGGCCCTGGCTGTTTGCCCAATCGTGATTTGTCTGCTAAGCAAAGGTAGTTTCCTCAGACCCTTCCCAGGGGATCGAATTTCTCCCTGGTACCTGCCATGAGAAAACTGGGGCTCTGCAAGAAGGAAGCACCGGGTACTAAGAGTAGTCATCAGCCAGGCCACAGGGACCCCCAACACATTCTGCTCAAGAAACGCATCTGCACACATGCATGTGACACAGTAATGCATTCACCTATTTCTCCTGGTTGTTTCTAGATTTATGAATGTGGAACCCCAGTTTGCAAGAGGACCCCCCCCCCCCCCCCCCCCCCCACCGAGAGCCAGCTGCTGGTACTGAGCTGGCAGGAGTAGGCTGGATGACAGCCAGGCTACCTCCCCACCTTGATGTTCCTGGGGCAGAAGTAGTTTATAGGACGGAGGTTTGCACGTTACATTTTGTATACAAGTTGCTAAATTTGGATCCTATAAAAACAAGTTTGAATTTGGCCAGTTTGCAACCCTGAACGCTGCAAGAGACGAGTTTAGATAAACTCTGACATCATAAGCTCCCTGCTGGACAGGGCTACCTGCCTGGGTCACAGCCACAAGGGGACTGCTTCTCTTCTCTCAATGAGTAGGCTTTGCATGGAGAATTCAATGGTCTGGGGGGAAAGGGGATGAGCAGTGTCCAAGGGAAATCACCACTTAATGGCTGTGACAGATGTGTGCAAGCAGGTCCTAAAACACCTCTGTCTGCAAACAGCATGGCTAACCTGCTAACCGTTGGATTGATACATCAATCGATAAGGCGCTTATTTCCACAGGAAACGGTCTTTTTATGTAGACTCTCTTTGCTGTGGTGGGTGTGATGGGATTTTACTGGCCAACACCATTCGCTTTAAAAGGGATGGATGACGGGCGCCTGGCTGGCTCAGTTGGTGGAGCGTGCGACTCTTGATCTTGGGGTCCTGAGTTTGAGACCCATGTTGGGTGTAGAGATTACTTAAATGATAAAAACTCTAAAATAATAAATAAAATGTAAAAAGAAAAGGGCTGGGGTGCCTGGGTGGCTCAGTCGGTGAAGCGTCCCACTTCAGCTCAGGTCATAATCTCGCGGTCCGTGAGTTCGAGCCCCGTGTCGAGCTCTGTGCTGACAGCTCAGAGCCTGGAGCCTGCTTCCGATTCTGTGTCTCCCTTGCTCTCTGCCCCTCCCCCACTCACATTCTGTCTCTCTCTCTCAAAAATGAATACATGTTAAAAAAAATTTTTTTTAAAACAAAAGGGCAGGAGGAGATTGTGTCAGCTTCCTTTCAGCAGGTCAAAATGAGATTATCTTCCCAAAGCACAGTCTACTCAAAGAATTTCCTTTTTGAATATGCCTTTGAGAAATAATTGGAAATACACATCGCTTTCCTGTAGCTTGGAGCAAACAACAGGCTTTACTTTCTTCACATTATAAACTAATTTCAAGACTGATGATTTTTCACCGTGTTTGACATGGATTTTCTAGAATGATGTCTAATTTCCAGACACTTGTTTATTTGCTTGCAAACGGGAACGTTCACCTCTGGCAAAAAATCTTACGGACAAGTAGGCTGGGTAAGCTAGAATTCAGAGTTCCCAGAGGGTTTGATTCCTTTAAGACGCCGACAACAGTTTAACCTGGCAAAGAAGCATTTTCCAACCTCCCAATCCCCATCAAAGTAAACAGCCCCTCACTTAACATTTAGGATGTTCCAGGCCCTGAGTGCTCAGAAGCACGGAGACCTGCGAAACTAAGAAGAAACATCCCTGTCTTCCAGAAGCTTCCAACCCAGGAACCGCCTACAGGTAGTTAGAAGACCGCTAGCTGGTCATCAGCTGGGAATATCACATGTATGGGGGACTGGAGACCAGCGAAGGGGTTATTTCTAACTGGAGGATCTGGGGCCTGCCGTGAGGCAGGATCCGAACCGAGTGGACGCTGGTGGACGTGAGGAAAGCATTCCTTAACGGACGGAGCAAAGGCAGGGAAGCAAGACAACTTTTGTGAGGCTGGGTGTTGGGGGAGGGGGTCGAGGTGGAGCAGGACGGCGCAGGGAAAGCCGTAACGATGAGGGAATTTACTAAGCACCTACTATAGCCAGGAGCACTGTATATATTATTACAATCTGCCATTCCGACAACCTTGAACATCAACATTCCTATTTTACAGATAAAGAAACTGACCCAGAGAGGTTAAGAAACTCATCTAAGATCTCTTAGTTAATTCATCCACGGTGAGACAAATATTCAAATCCAGGTCTCTTATTTTTTTTTTTTTTTTTGCTACACCAGGCTTCCTTGAAACCCAGCTGAGGACCCTGGGCTTCGTTCCACGTGCAGCAGGGAGGAGGACAAGGCAACCACACCACTGGGTAGTTCTGCTCAGACAGGCCCCCCGTGTGTCCTGTACTGGGCTGGCCCTGTTCCTCTGGGAGCAAGAGGCAAACCAGACACTGTCCTTGCCCTTAAGGAATGTGTGATTTTGTGAGAAAGGCAGACCGGGTAAGAGCCATGTTCATTACAGTGAGAACAATGGTAACTGTGCCCATGGAAATACCCTTCCAAGGAAAGCTTCCCGGAGGGATCACCTGAGCAGTTCTGGAAGATGAGTAAAGTTGAAGGAGGCGGGAAAGGCCGTTTTAGGCAGAGGGAAATGAACAGGGTCTGCAGGTGGCACGGAGGCGAGTAAACAAGGCGGAAAGGTTCGAAACGCCTCGCAGAGGAGCCGGCCGTCCCGAGGCGCCCGGAGCCCCAGAGGTTTGAAGCGGGGAGCGATGTGGTCCCCTCTGCACGTTAGAAAAATTCAGGGGACCCCTGGCGCAGGAGGACCGGTGGCAGGCGCAGCAGCGGGCTGGCCAAAGGGCAGGTGACAGGGAGCCAGAGCCTCCGTGAGGACAGTAGGAGCGGGAATGGAGAAAAGCGGGCTTTAAAAAATATTCTGGAAGTAAACTCATTAGGAGTTGGTGGCTACACACGGGGGATGAGGGAGCGAGGAGTCCAGGGTGAATTCCCAAGTTCACTGCAAGTGAGTGCGGTGGTGAGGGAAGCCGCTGGAAGAGCAGGGCTGGCGCGGACGGAGAGGTGGTTAGGCGGGCGGTACGTCCAGGGTGCCGCGGGACAGTGCATGGGGCCATCTGGGACAGCGGGGTGAACAGAATAGAGACAGAAGCTAAGAGCGGTCAGCACGCAGGTGGCTGTTGGGGCCACACGTGGGGACCCGATGACCCAGCAGAGCACGCGGAACACGGAGAGTGGCAAGAGGAGAAGTGAGAAGGGGGAGACCGAGCTGAGCGGTGCAGACAGCCGAGGTGACAAGTCCAGGGACAGAGTAGTGGCCGGTGTCGGGTGCAAGAGAAGGCGAGGAAGCAGGTCAGAAAGCCTCCGCCTGTGTGGCCAGTGATGGAATGTCTGGTAGACCGCCGGGAGACACAGGGCCTGGGGTGGCACAGACGGGCTCGAGATGCTTAGCTGGGAACAGGAGACAGGCTACGGCTACAGAGACACAGGGTCAAGTCAGGGGCTTGTTTTTAAAGACCAGGAGAGGGCGCCTGGGTGGCTCAGTCAGTTAAGCGTCCGACTTCGGCTCAGGTCATCATCTCGCGGTTTGTGAGTTCGAGCCCTGTGTGGGGCTCTGTGCTGACAGCTCAGAGCCTGGAGCCTGTTTTGGATTCTGTTTCTCCCTCTCTCTCTCTGCCCCTCCCCTTCTCATGCTCTGTCTTTCTCGGTCTCAAACATAAATAAGACATTAAAAAAAAAATGTAAACAACATAGCTGACGCTGGAGACCGTACATTACGGCAGAAGTCTACATACATGAGCGGTGTCTCCTGCAGTGGGTCCCAGGATTCCAGAAGCGCAGAGACAGAGGTGGGTTGATCCAAGGGTGAAGTTTTATCAGACAGAAGCAGGACGGGATGCTGAAGACGCTTGTGATTAACCATGGCTTTCTAGTCTGGGAAAGAAAGGAGGGGTGAAAACACTAAATAAAGGTCTGAGGCTGAAGCAGAGGGTCAATGGGATGGAAGGTATGAGTCGGAAGGGGCAGGGTATTGGGGGTTTAAGACTCCAGATGTGCTGCTGCTCTCGGGAATGACAAGGACCAGGATATGGCAGCTGAAGAGGGGAAACGAGATAATGGAATCGCAGAGGCCAAAATACAGACCTGAGGGCTGTCAGAGGGCTGACTCAAGTCACCTAAGAGCTGGTATGGCTCAGGTGTGAGAGGAAGCCCCAGGTCTTCAAAAAATACAAGAGAAGGTGAGACGATGCCAGAGTAGCATCTGAAGTGGCACCAGCCTCACACTGGGTCGCGGCTAGCACTGCCTTTGGAAGGATTTGGTCAAAACAGCCCTAGGAAAAGACGCACCCACCCCACGACTGCGTTCCCGCCACGATGACAATGCCATTTAAGCAGAATGGTGCAAGGAAACTCCCAACCCATTCCTCGGGGAGTAACAGGATGGCACAGTTTAGATATGATGGTCCTTCCTCCCTACCCCCATCCTTCAAATCCCAAGTTTCAAAATTGTACGTGACCTAAGCAGGGAAAGAACCGTGCGCCAGGGTGTGCCAAGGAAGTCAGATGGCAACTCAGCACCAGAACGTGGCTCATGGGAACACAGAGGAGAGATCAACAGCCTTTCTCCTTCCTGACTCCCACCTCTAGGCTGCTGTTCCTGTGGCGGGGGCTGAACCCCACCATGACAACGCCTGTGCCAAGTCTCCTTGGGTCCACCCTCTCCAGCCAGAGCACCTGTGTCCCAAGAAAAGTGAGCGAGACACCAGCAGTCCGCAGTACAGACATGTCCAAAGGGAGCTCCAATGTTGAAAAATTGAGGGTTTTTTTTAATGTTTATTTTTCAGAGAGAGAGAGACAGACAGAGACAGAGAATGAGTGGGGAAGGTGCAGAGAGAGGGGGACAGAGGATCTGAAGCAGGCTCTGCATTGACATCACGGGGCCTGACGTGGGGCTTGAACTCACGAACTGCGAGACCATGACCTGAGCCCAAGTCAGACGCTTAACTGAGCCCCCCAGGCGCCCCAAGACTGGTTCCGATCGACATGGGAAACACAAAAGCAAGTTGTCTATTCCACTTTTAATAGACAGCAATCCACCTAGCTCAGAGAGATTAAATACTTACCTCTGATATGGCAAATCCACCCGGCTAGTAAATGAATTTTCATTTGCTCTAAGAAACCGAGTGAGTGTTGGATCCCATCTATAATCATCAGTTGCAAAACCAGCAGCGGCCGAATGCACAGCACAGGCGCAGAGGCTGAGACGCGAGGGTCAGGAACTAGCTCACCCAGGAAAAGAGAAGCGTAGGAAGAAAACATAACTGGTCCTGAGCGTACAAGCACCCTACATACCAAAAAAGCCCAAAAAGTTGGGCATTTGCCTTACCATTACTGCGCACGCGCATAACGCCTGAAGACTGGCATTGTTAGGCCCATTTTATAGCAGAGGAAATGAAGGGTGTAGAGGTTACAAGCCTCTGCTAATGTTACACGATTGATAAACTGCGCCACTGGGACCTGACCCCAAGCTTGTGGTGACTCCGGTCTGCTCTTCCCACTGATCAGCTTTGCAGCTGGTCTGTCTCGCAAGGTCTGGAGTTCCAAACCCATTTCCACTATTAATCCCCAAGTTCAGGTGTGAATTTTGAAGAAGGAATGGCTGATACAAGACAACAGTAGGACATGATGTTAGTAACCAAGTATGAGTGAGAAAACCTCAGCCAACCCCAAAAGCAGTTTCAGTGGATTAATCTGTTAATTTGATGAATCTCCAAGGCTAACAATGAGGGTTATGGGCTTGCCCCAGTATTTACACATTTATCACCTGATTTATCTACTGCTGTTTCACATAGAAATTAACATAAAACAGAGGCCCCTGGGTGGCTCAGTGGGTTAAGTGTCCGACTTCGGCTCAGGTCATGATCTCACGGTTCAGGAGTTCGAGCCCCTCGACGGGCTCTGTGCTGACAGCTCGGAGCCTTCAGTCTACTTGATTCTCTCTGCCCCTCCCCCACTGCTCTAAGGTTTTTTTTTTTTTTTTTTTTTTTTTTACAGAAACTAACATAGAAGAATGAAAGGCTGGTGTGTGGCCAAACACTGGGTCAGGCACTTTCTGGTCCCTTGAGCCTCAGTCCCAGCTGAGCTGTCCCTTACTCAGGAAGGCCTTTACCTGACAGCATCCCCCACCTCTCCTCTTCTTCCTAGCACTTCGCACAACCCGAATCCTGCCAAGTATCTGCGAACCACCCGTTTGGGACCTATCCTCTCCGACCCTGCAGGTTCCCCGAAGACAAGTGTGTGATCCTCGCTCACAGCTGTGTCCTCCAGGCACTTGGCAAGGAGAATGACCAGCCAGACTCACCTGAACTCCCCGGGCCACTCCTCTTTACAGCGAAAATCCATCCGAGAGGCTGGATTCCAAACCCCCACCCCGTCTGCAAGGCCAAGCTAACTCCTTAGTGCTCATAAGCTGTTCTGTTCCACTGCATTAACCCGCCCCACGCATGCAAATGCAGTCCAGCGTGGCTAGAAAAGTCACAGGGGCTGAAAAGAGAAACATCCGCTCACTCTGTTCAGGTGCACACGCTGCGTCTGCCTGGCTGGGCAAGTGGGAGCAGCCAATGTCAGTGCAAAAGTGGATCTAGCGTCTCTTCGGGAGGCTATCGACCAGCAAAGTAGAGAACTAGGTTCGTGTGTTACCAAAGACCTCCACTTTCCTTAGTGTTATGGGTAGTAACCGGATCCATGTACTGAAAGAACCTGCTTGGCCTCAGAGAATTTGACTCAGGTCTTATAAAAGGACGTGAAATAGCACATAAATGTCAGCTTAATAGAGGTCTCGTCAGGGCACCTTACCACAACTTAAGCTCCAAATCTAACATAGACATTGATGGAGTGGGGAGTATGCTTTTCGTGGCCCAGATTTCATAGATCCCACAACCGAGAACTATAGTTTAGATGATTAAGACAGCAAATGCATGCCTATAGTGTTTCATTTGACTTGTATTTGTCTTTTTAAAGTTTATTTGAGACAGAGAGAGAGAGAGAGAGCGAGCGAGCAGGGGAGGGACAGAGAGAGGGAGACACAGAATCCAAAGCAGGCTTCAGGCTCTGAGCTGTCAGCACAGAGCCCGATGCGGGGCTCAAACTCACAAGCTGTGAGATCACCATCTGAAACTTAGAAGCTTAAACAACTGAGCCACCCAGGCGTCCCTCATTTGACTTGTATTGATACAAAGTTAGCATAACTTAGATGCACAAACGTGAAATGTCAACCTGATTTTCCCAAGTATTTTATTGGAAACTCGGCCTGAGGGGCACCTGGGTGGCTCAATTAAACATCCAACTTGTGTTTTCAGCTCACGATCTCAGTTTGTGAGATGGAGCCCCAAGTTGGGCTCTGTGCTGACGGCTCAGAGCGTGGAGCCTGCTTCAGATTGTGTGTCTCCCTCTCTCTCTGACCTTCCCCTGCTCGTACTCTGTTTCTCTCTCTCAAAAATAAACATTAAAAAAAAAAAAAAAAAGGACACTCGGCCTAGACCTAAATTGGAATTCAACCCCTGCAAACTTGGAAGCTTTGCAGTCTAACAAAAGCAGGGGACGCTCGCTCTACATGCAGCCCCGTGGCTACCTTGCAATGTGTCTTTGTGACCTCAACCAGTTCCTTCCTCAGCTGCTTTCCCCGTCCGTTAAAAACCAAAAATGTCCACGGCTCTAACATTCTCCTTTCTGCAGCTGATGCAGACCACTAACTGCCTGCTGACTGGAGGTAACTTCAAAAGGACTCGATGTTTAGAATTAACCAAAAGGAATTTCACAAGGAAGGTACCTCAGTATGTGGAAAGGGAAATTATTTAGCGTCATGAGTTCATCACCTGAACCATTCCCAATCGGTCACAGATGGACATATGGCAGGGCACCTGGGTGGCTCAGTCGGTTAAGCAACCAACTTCAGCTCAGGTCATGATCTCACAGTCCGTGAGTTCAAGCCCCGCGTCAGGCTCTGTGCTGACAGCTCAGAGCCTGGAGCCTGCTTCGGATTCTGTGTCTCTCTCTCTCTCCTGCTCATGCTGTCTCAAAACAAAATAAAATAAAAAAAAAACATTAAAAAAGAAATAAAAAAATGGACATATGGCAGAGTGAAACTGAACAGCTAGCCTTATAATCCATAAGACCCTGTCTGAAAACGGGAGAGGTACCAACATTTTTTAATGCACATCCTTTACCTCCCCCCACCCCACTCTGCTCACTCCTGACATTTGCCCCCTCCACACGTCTCCCTAAACCACAGGCTCTTAAAACGGAGTTTGAGCATTTAATGGAGCTTTCAGGAAAGAAACCATTAGGAAGATGAAGGCAGGTGACTTTAAGAGTTGTGGCTAACAGTCCACATCTCTGTCCTGCTTCTGTCCTGATCAAGTGGCCAAAGGGCACATTCCTTGCAAGATATTTGTCACCACATCTCCTCAACCATTAGTGAGCTCTGACTTCTTGAGCTCCTGGAAAAGTCTGCATGACTCAGGATTCTTCCAACATTCTAGTTTTTTCCACAGTTGTTTCCATTTATTTCTGCAGTAGACTGGAAGTCTTGGGTGAAGTTGGAGCTTTTGAGACCCTTGAAACAGTCCAACACTATCATACAGAACTCCTGTCATGTCGCCTTCATTTTTTGACGAGCCAAAAAGCAAACAATCATTCCATGTATAAAAGAAGGAGCTAGAAACAGACACAGCCATAACCTTTGCCCTCACAGTTGGAAAGGGAAAAGCACCCAAGATCTGCGTTAAGAGAAATACCAGCTTAATTTAGTAACCCTAATCATTTGGCTTCTTGCTAAAACAAAGGGACTCTAGAACATTCAGAGGGAATGCTCATTGGCTCAATTCACTCTGCCCAAACAGAAGAGAAAAAGCAGTAAAATTACCCAAACTTTCAGAGCCATGGTTCTGAAATGGCAATTTAACCTGTCCTTTTAAATTGATATTCACCTTTTGCAGCAAGTGCGAGGTTAGTGCCCATACAGCGCAGGGTCTTTGCACATCTTGTCGTAAGATCCTTCACAGCTAAAGCGCTGAAAGCAAGAATACCTCCCACCACAGAAAACTCCAGGCCTATGTTAAACGGGTCACCTGCTCTGGGGCAAGTTTTAAAAGCTACTCGTGGAGCAGGTGTGAGGGTAGCACTTAGGGACATCTTAATGCTGTGTTGCACCTGCCATCCTTCCCAAGTTTTAAGCCCTTTTCAGTTTTCTCCCCTTGATGGTGAACGTCTACAGATCTAGGATTTAGAAGCTAAGCAGGTACTTCCCCCATTTCTGGTGTTTAGTCTAGAGGGAAGTATCAACTACTTACAAAAACATTTTCTTGTCAATTACTAGAGAGTGGGGAAAGTGAAATTAAGCCACATACAAAATTCTCCCACAACTGGTTTTCGCTTGTGAAATATTTATGCACAATTTATAAGCTACGAAGCCAGAAATGACTTATTTCAACAGATTTTACTTTGCCAAACTGTGTGGGTGCAGAACTCCAAGGGGAATTACTCAGGTTTTGAAACTCAGATGCAAAGAGAAAATGATCTCATTTTTCACTCTTTATGCTGAAATTCTCAAAAGTCAAGTCGAATGGCATTTAGATATTAAATCAAGTCACTTGTTAATCAGAATGAATCAACTTTTCTCTAATATGTTATCAAAGACACCTGCTGGTTTTAACAAGTTGGACCTAAGAACTGATGAATCAGTCCAGAACAATGACGGGCTTCAACTGCAGGAACACTATTCCAGGAATAAGCGTGGAGAACGTACGCATTCAATGAATTTTCACGGCATTACACTGGGCAAAGACACGCCTTCCCAGATTTTCTGAAAAAATCAGGGAGTCTGTATTTTTATTGCTTTAAACCAACTGTCAGGTCGACCAAAAGGATGAGTAAGGGCAAAATGACCTCGCTGCACCAGCCATTCAGGAAGGCTGAACTTGCCGTTATTTCGTGCCAGGAAAAATCCAGGCTCTGTTGCACGAAGAATGGAGAAACGGGGGAGCTTTAAAGGATGAGACGAATGCAAAGCCTGGTGGGCAAAGGGAGGAGTGTCTATGAAAGTGAGAAATAGGTGAAGACGGTGGTCAAGGAAAACACTGATTGGCTGGAGAGCGAAGAAAGGGAAGCTCAGAAGGAAATTCTAGAAAGCCACAAGGAGCCGAGCGACACGACGAGCGGCGGGGGCCCCCGTGGTTCCAAGCTCTACAGCGAAGCGGGCACCCAACGGCCCCGTCTCAGGTTTCCGCGGGTCACAAAAGGATAACGGACATCCTCCCAACGGTGGACCTGGGGGCTCCGCGCGCCGCTTCCGCCCGGCCGCCCCGCCCCGGCCGTCCGGCGCGGCCCACCTGCGCTCGGCACCCCGGGCCCCGCGCCTCGCGGGGAAGGGCGCTCGCGGCGAGATGCGGGCCCGCGGAGGCCCACGGCCATTCTCCTCTGCGGCCCGCCCGCCTTTGTTCGCCTGGCCCTGCACACTCACCGCCGCCATCGCCCGCCCGGAGCCAGGCGCCGAGAGCAAACGCCACCCGACGCGAAAAAGGAGGCACAGGCGTTTCTCGTCAAAGCAGACTTTATTGGGCGCCGGGGCCGCCCCGCGCGCGCCGCCCGCTCCCCCGCGCGTCCTCCGGGCCGCTGGCCTGCCTAGACCCCGCGTGCGGCCGACCCCGCCCTCTCCTGCAGGCCCCCTCCCCCGCGGCGCCGGGGACCGCGCACCGCTCACCGGCTCCCGAGGCGGCGGCTGCAGCGGCGACGCCCCGCTCCCGAGTGCGGCCCGGGCCCGGGGCGGCGGGTCTCGCTGCTGTTGCACCGCGGAGGGCGGGAGCCGCGCGACTCTCGGCGGCGGGCGGTGGCGGCGCGCTGACGTCACGCGCCGCGGCCATCCGGCGCGCGCGGGGGCCGCCCCGTCGACCCCAATCCGGGAGGAGCCCGGGTGAGTGGGCGGGGCCACGGCGGCGAACGGGCAGATCGATTGGCAGAGGGGGAGGAGCGAGAGGGCCAGTGGGCGAGTGGGAGCGAGGCGGGGCGGGCCGAGGCCAGCGCGGAAGTCTCGCGAGGCCGAGCCCGAGCGGAGTGTGGCGGCGGCGGCGGCGGCGAGATCTGGGCTCGGGGTGAGGAGTTGGTATTTGTGTGGAAGGAGGCGGAGGCGCAGGAGGAAGGGGGAAGCGGAGCGCCGGCCCGGAGGGCGGGAGGAGGCGCGGCCAGAGCGGGCGGCCGAGGCGCGGCGAGGCGGGGCGCCGGGGCGAGCAGCGGCCGAGCGAGCGCGGGGCGCACCGAGACGAGGAGGCGGGGAAGCCCGCCGCCGCCGCCGCCGCGCCCGCCCCTTCCCCCCGCCGCCCGCCCCCTCTCCCCCCGCCCGCCCGCCCGCCCGCCGCCTTCCTCCCTCTGCCTTCCTTCCCCACGGCCGGCCGCCTCCTCGCCCGCCCGCCCGTAGCCCCGGAGCGGAGGCCGCCGCGGCCGTGGCGGCGGAGCCCTCAGCCATGGCCTCGGGCGACACCCTCTACATCGCCACGGACGGCTCGGAGATGCCGGCCGAGATCGTGGAGCTGCACGAGATTGAGGTGGAGACCATCCCGGTGGAGACCATCGAGACCACGGTGGTGGGCGAGGAGGAAGAGGAGGACGACGACGACGAGGACGGCGGTGGCGGCGACCACGGCGGCGGGGGCGGCCACGGGCACGCGGGCCACCACCACCACCACCACCACCACCACCCGCCCATGATCGCGCTGCAGCCGCTCGTCACCGACGACCCGACCCAGGTGCACCACCACCAGGAGGTGATCCTGGTGCAGACGCGCGAGGAGGTGGTGGGCGGCGACGACTCGGACGGGCTGCGCGCCGAGGACGGCTTCGAGGACCAGATCCTCATCCCGGTGCCCGCGCCGGCCGGCGGCGACGACGACTACATCGAGCAGACGCTGGTCACCGTGGCGGCGGCCGGCAAGAGCGGCGGCGGCGGCTCGTCGTCGTCGGGCGGCGGCCGCGTCAAGAAGGGCGGCGGCAAGAAGAGCGGCAAGAAGGGCTACCTCGGCGGCGGGGCCGGGGCGGCGGGCGGCGCGGACGCGGGCAACAAGAAGTGGGAGCAGAAGCAGGTGCAGATCAAGACCCTGGAGGGCGAATTCTCGGTCACCATGTGGTCCTCAGGTGAGCGCCGGCGCGCGCCGGCCCCCGGGATGTTTTTGTTTTGAAGGGAAGCCATGTTTTATGTGTGTGATGGGCGCCGCCATCTTCTTCGCAGGGCAAGTATGGCGGCCCCAAAAGATGGCGGGCCGCGGCGGGGGCGGCGGGCCGGCGGGCCGGCGGGCCGAAGATGGCGGCGGGAGGCGCGGCGCCGCCCGCTAGGCCGCAATGGCGTAGTTTCCCCGGGCGGGGCGGCCGCGCGGCGCGGGGCGGGGCGGCGCGGCGGGGCGGGGCGCGCTGGGGCCAACGGACGGCCGCCGGCCCGTTGTCCGCCGCCCCCGCCCGGCTGGCTCCCCCGCGAGGCCTGGGGGTGGGGGTGGGGGGGGCGCGGGGCGGGCCTCGGCCGGGTTGCGCGGAGCTCGCGCCCGTCCGGGGGCCGCCCGCCGTCGCCTTTCCCCCGCCTTCCTCTGGGGGGCGTCTCGGCCCCGCCCCGCTCCCCTTCCCTCCCCTCCCCTCCCCTCCCCTCCCCTCCCCTCCCCTTCCCCTTCCCCTTCCCCGGACCCTCAGCTGCTCCCGAGAGGCGCCTTCCGCTCCCACGCCCGGCGCGCAGGCCGGACTCTGCCCGCGGCTGCGCTCCCCGTGCTCCCCGCGCTCGCCTCGGCGGGGCGGGACTTGGGCGGCACGTAGGGCTCGCGTGTGCAGGCTCCGCGCCGCCGGGGCCTGTCACCGCGCTGCCGGCGAGGTCCTCGCTTCCCTCCCCCTCCCCCCGCAGCACGTCGGGGCGAGGGTCCGCGAGGTTTTGTAGATTGCTCTTAACCCTTTCCGTTTGGGGAAGTTTCAGTTTGTCGGGGGTTCGGCGCGTTGCAAATAGGTCGGTTATCTACGCGACTGGGGACGTTCGTCACTAAATAAAGTCGAGTACTTTAAGTCTTTGCACGAATTTTAGTTGACAGAAGGCCATCTACTTTCTTTCCCCGTGAAGAGATTCTACAAAGCCAAAGAAAATATCTAGAGCAAAAGGGACTTACTGCGTGTTGATTTTTTTTTTTTTTTTTAACTTTATAACCATGGAAAAGCTGGCTTTTTTTCCTGTGGGTGTCTTGTTCTTTTTTTCACATGCTATCTAGTTAAATTGCCGGGATAGTAAGAACACTGAGAATGATCCTGCCATGGCTAGTTAATTTTCTGTTTGTGAAGATCGTCACACGTAGTACCGAGTTTGTGTTGTAGAATCCTTCTCCCAGGATTACTTTACCGCTGTCTCATAAATTCTCAGAATTGGACGCAGCCTCCAAGCGCGATGACCCTTGAGTATTAAAAGATCGTTAACAATTGAGAGGAACAAATGAAGCGCGAGGTGAAAAGGCCGGTAGGGAAGGCTGGTCTGGTCGTAGTTCCTGCAAGCCCCGAGACGAGCTAACTAACCTCGGACGGCTCTGGGACTCAGAGGACCGAGCAAAGGGATCCGAGTTGCTGCCAGAATTCGATAGCAGGTATTAATAGGCGCTGCTGTTCTGGATTTCAGAGTGTCTTGTGGAGGTCTTAGGAGTTTGAGTTTAGTCGGAGGTACGTGTTTAAGTGAGACCTGTCCACTAACTTATTTGATGGTTGTCAGAGCACCTTCTGTAGATTCCGGTGGCTTAAGAATGAGCGCGTGCACACCGATCGTGTTGAAACTAAAAGCCTTGTTTTTCCATCAATATGAATTGCTTATTGAATTTTGCTGGAATCAGGATGCCATTTGAAATTAGGTATTAGGTACCTAAAGATACGCCCACCACATAAAAGTAAATTTACTTTTTCTCACAGTGAGGACATGTTGGTTTTACAGAAATTTGGAAAACCAGGGCGTTATATACTCTGTCCTTGATCTCTTACCAAGTTGCTTACCCGCTTTCCCATACCCAGAAAACTTGATAATGGAGGCTTTACTTGATGAAGTGATGCGTATCAAGTCAGCCAGTGGGGGGGGGGGGGGGGTGGCATTTGAGGGGCCTGACTAATGGGAGGTAATTTACAATGAAGTCAGCATTGAAAAGTCATTATTTCCCCTGTAAGTGGCTGCTTACAGAGTTGAACAGTTTGGGGTTATTTTAATGCCCATTTCTTTGCAGAGTTAGTTGTCTGCATAACAGAGTACTCTGTACATAAAGCTGATTATAAATATTTGATGGCAATAACATAGTATGGCCTGTTTCCTCAGACATATTTTGTGGTAAGCTATCCCTCTTCCTTGTCCTTGTGGTTTGGAATTAACACCAAAGAGACGCTAAATAGTTTGTGATTAACTATGCACGTCCCAAGTACAGATTCTGAATATAGTGTAATCTCTGGAACTGAAATAAGGAGATAATTGATAGTAGGTGAAGAAATCAAAGCAGGTTCACTGTTAGGCTGAATTTCTACGTGTCTGTGTGCTGACTGGTAGGCGATATGCTCAGTGCTTTCACCACCAAATCTCATTTGATCCCAGGCATGAGAGTTTTAACTACAGTGTGGTTTCGTGAAAAGTCCTTTAGATTGGAAATGAGCTGTGACGTGACAGTTTTGCCCAAGTCCAAGCTTAGTTACGTGAAGTCTTCATAAAAATAATTGTACACAGGGTATGCTCAGAGCTCTAGTTATTCGCTAGTACCTCTTAGTTAAAAAGAAAAAAATGTAGTGGGAGCCAGCATGTTTGTGGAAGCCAAATCTGGATTTTATGGGTTTCTGTTGCTTGTATGCCGTCTTACTTTAATTTCCCACAGAGTAACAACAATCTGTGTGATTGGCATCTTTTTAATGGAGTGACAGCAAAGGAATCTACTGGTTCTATACTAGAGTAGTTTTAGACTTGAAAGGTCCTTAGAAATCAACTTTTTTGTTTCCTCTTTTAACTGGTGTAATTCACTTGGGCACAGTTCAGTGGCTTCCACTATACTCACCAGGTTGTACAGCCATCACCGCTAGCTAATTCCAGAATATTTCCATCATCCCAGAAAGAAACCCCATTAGCAATCACTCCCAGTTTTCCTCTGCCCCCCAGGCCCTAGCAACCACTAATCTACTTGGTGTTTCTCTGGATTTGCCCGTTCTGGACATTTCATTTAAATGGAATCCTACATTCTGTGGTCTCGTGTGTCTGACTTAGTCTGTTTTCAAGTTTCATCCACATTGTAGAACGTACTTTATTCCTTTTTAAGGCTGAATAGTTTTCCATCGTGTAGATACTAGAGCAGGACCTGCTTAAATTTGCAGATGAGAAGATGTAGGCCCAGTAAGGCTACATACGCTATGTATGTTTCAGTATTTCATCACTCTTCAGTTGTGTCTTGAACATCCTTAATCCATTGCTTTAAGGCCGTGTTTACTTTTGTTTTTTTTTTTTTTTTTTCCCTGGCAGTATGACTAATGAACATTGCCATGTTGCTAGATTTAGGGCACAGTCTGAGATGTCTATTTTTCCCTAAATTGTCGTCATTATTGTATGGGAGTGACATCCTATTTTATAGAGCTTACTGTAAGCTAAACCACTTAATCATTGGGCCGAATAGAGAAGCTCATGATAAAAGCTGAGTATTTAAGACATTTAGTGTTGAGAAAAGACTAAGAAGGCTTTAAAATCTTGAGGTTTCGGGTATTCAGAAATTATGACCTTCACTCAAGGCTGTTGGTATTTTAATTATCTTATGTTAGACCAAATATAGAAGTGCTTTGTACTGGATTGAGTAAAACATCTAAGACTCGAAAACCGTTGATGTTAACATCAGTAGATTGAAAGAAAGTTAGAAAGTGTTTAATTTTCTCTCAGTTCTACATGTTAAGAAGTTCAGGTTTGCTAAAAGTTACTAGTCCTGACCATTTGCCACTCCTCTGAGGGTTTTCCACCTCGTCCTTTTTTTTATCTGCTGTTTATCTTTAACTGAGATGCTGTGCATAGAAATTCCCATGGAGCCAAGCTAGGGAAGCCCTCCAGAGTGATCTTGTCAACCTTGCGACCTACATAGGGCAGGCGAAGTCACGGATCCTGATTCCTGACCTGGTAGTCCTCCTGAAAGCCTGCCTGGCTTGCTGGCACAGACAGTCCCCAGGTTACTCGCCTTTCCTTTTCCTCCCACTGTCAACCGCTGACTCCCCCTGGTGGGAAAGGAAAAGTCTGTATCAGGAAAAGGTCGATACCTACAACTAGCATTTTAGGCTCTTGAAAGAGAATAAACGAAGTAATAATTTAGAAAACGTACGCTAGACTCCTGGACAGATACTTACAAAAGGCTTTTTATTTTTTGTTGTCGTTGAAGTCTGCTTAGTAAGGTGGGTTGGTTTTAAGGCTGAGACATTTAGGGCCTGTTATGAGTATAAACAATTATTAGAATGAACATTTCTTAAGCTCTGCATTCCTGTGTTAACCCCTGATCCGCTCCTCCCGGGGGACCATTCTCTGAACTCTGCTTTTACTCCTTCCCATACATGTAGGACCTAAAAGTGAAAACTTACAATGTCTACATCTGAATATTTACCAGTGGGTTGTATTCTATAGTATTGTTGGGTAAACATTCAAATCTTGTATTTTAAAATTTGGCATCTGAAACACTGTTTGGAGGTTGACGGTAATAATTTCATTACGGTTCGTGGAACATTAGGAAGATGTGCTGCGTAGGTTTGGAAGTTAGTTTGACTGTACTGTATGCGTTGGTACTTCTCTATGTGTGGGGGACTTAATGACACAGGAGAACCGTTTCCTATTCCTGAGTACCTTATGTTAGTAGGTCCCATTCTGTTTAACTTTGTGGGTAATTATCAATAATAGCAAGCCTGGGTTTCTGGGAATCATTAGTAACAAGCGTCAGATTTCCTCTTTAGAGGGCACTGACCAAAGTATCTCGCGTTGGAATCTTAACGTCTGACCTTGGTTTCTTTGTCAAATGACTTAGAGTTGGGGGATCCCTAACAGCATTTTCAGTTCCTTTAGAACAAAGAAATTCTACTCCTTTCTGAACTCCTGCATGACAGTAGGGAGATATACTCACTTTCTTAAAGCAGAACTCTAATTTTAAAGTGATCTGGTGAATGAGGTATTAGGAACTTGAGTAAAATTCTTTTTTTCCTTCCTACTTTTTTTTTCTTAAGTTCATTCATTTATTTTGAGAGAGAGGGAGAGAGAGAGCATGTCTGTGAGCCGGGGAGAGGGAGAGCGAATCCCAAGCAGGCTCTGTACCGTCAGCCCAGAGCCCGATGTGGGGCTGGAACTCACCAACTCTGAGATTATGACTTGAGTTTAACCAGCTGAGCCACCCAGCTTCCCCAATGAGTAAAAAAAAAATTTTAGAGGTATTTTTTTTTAAATTTCTTTTCTTTTCTTTTCTTTTCTTTTCTTTTCTTTTCTTTTCTTTTCTTTTCGAGTGAGAGGGAGAGAGAGCGAGCGAGCAGGGAAGGGGCAGAGAGAGGGAGACACAGAATCCGAAGCAGGCTCCAGGCTCTAGGCTCTGAGTTGTCAACACAAAACCCAGTGCTGGGCCCCATCCCATGAACCACGAGATCGTGACCTGAGCCGGAGTTAGACTCTTAACCGACCGAGCCACCCAGGTGCCCCTGACTAAAATTCTTAATAACCATGAAATCACTTTGGTCTTACACAGTGGTCTCAGATACGATTAAACATGAAGACAATGTAAATAGTTGTGATGGGCCCTTTTTTTCTTGGGTAAATGATTTCCCTTGAATGTAAGAAGTGTGCAGTAGAGAAGGAGCCTGCTATAGGCGTGCTGGAAGCACTTCTGTTGGAACCTGGACCACGTCCCTTGTGGTGGTGGTCTCCCCCCCATTTTTTTTTTAATGTTTATTTATTTTTGAGAGAGAGAGACGGAGACCAAGCGCAAGTGGGAGAGGGGGAGAGAGAAAGGGAGATACAGAATCCCAAGCAGGCTCTGAGCTGTCAGTGCAGAGCCTGACGTGGGGCTCGAACCCACCAATGGTGAGATCATGACCTGAGCCGAAGTTGGATGCACAACTGACTGAGCCACCCAGGCGCCCCGGACCCTGTTTCTTCTAGGAGAGTCACAAACTACAGAATTTCTGATACCTCACAGCCTTTTTGTGGTTCTCAACTCCATCCTCTCTTTTCCTTCTAGGTCTTATAGCTCATAAGCACCCAAAAGCCTTGAGGGATGGGAGCCGCAGCCGCTTCTCCAAATTGACAATTGGCTTTTCATTTCTTGTTTTGTTGGTAACTCACTTATAGTTTGTGCTAATGCTGATGGCTCCTGTATTAATCTTAAGGACTATGTGCAGCCTTCTGGATTTCACCTCTGGGGATCTAGGCACACACTATACCTTTCTGAATTTTCTAAGACTTAAATCAGATGGCTTCATTCACTCCCCTGCTTTAAAACCCTTCCAGCTCAACCGTGTGAATATATTTAATGCAGCCAAACTGTAGACTTTAAAATGGTTACAGTGGGGTACCTGGGTGGCTCAGTCGTGAGTTTGTGAGTTCGAGCCCCATGTCGGGCTTTGTGCTGACAGCTCGGTGCCTGGAGCCTGCTTTGGATTCTGTGTCTCCCTCTCTCTCTGCCCCTCCCCCTCTCATGCTCTCTGTCTCAAAAATAAATGAACATTTAAAAAAATGTTTAATGGTTTGGTAAGTATGTTTGTGTTTACACATACACGTACACATGTCCTGCAGATTCTCATCACGCTGCTTAAAGCCCAAACTCCTTATCATGAGGCCACACGTGATCGGGCCCGTGCTTTCCTTTCCTGCTTCCTCTCCCTTTATGCTCCAGCCATACCAGCCTTCTTTCTGTTCCTTGAACTTGTTCCTTTGCTCTTACCTCTACTTCCAGTGCGGGGACCCCACATGTTCCACATTCTTGTGTTGCATTGTTCTTCACATTTCAGCTCTGAGGCCTTCCTGGTCCTCCACTCTGACTCTCCTAATTCTGTTTGAGTCTCTTTGGAGCACTATCTGAAATTAGCTTGCTTTTTTCTTTAACTTGCTTCTGTCTGCTTCCTCTAGAGAGTAAGTTTGGGGCCTGTAACCCTGCAGCCTTAGTATAACACTAGGCGTATAGAAGGTTCTTGGTAAATAACTGAGTCAGTGCATGGAAATTGCACAGTAAGGTAGAATCATGGCCTAGAGACCAGAATACCATCATCATCCATGACTGCATAGGTGGAAAAGAAGCATGAAGGGTGAGGCGAGGGCAGAGGAGTGTTCCCTTTTTAGGAAAGGCGTGGACTTCGGTCAATCCTACTTTCAAATCCTAGGCCTGCCGCTTAACTATGCTTCTTCCAGTACATGACTTGACATTTCTGAGGCTTATTTCTTAGGCCAAGGACACGGGGCTAATATCTTCAAGGTTTTGTTTGCCTCGAGGAATATGGCAGTTGCAGCATGAAGCCAGGTATGCAGTAAATGACAGCATCCTGTCTTCTCTATTAGTGGGGAAGGAGTGGAAACAGCCTGTGAGTTATTTCTGCTTGTTGCTTAGCACTGGATCTCAAATAGCTAGCGCTCCCCCCTTTCCCCAGCGAAGGTTTGGGTGATAGCAGTGGTCAGTCGATAATGTCGTTTTTGTCATAAGTCATGTCGAAGGGTCAGACCAGAGTTGACGACCTGAGATGAAAGGTGTGGAGGAACAAGATCCAGCCAACCTGGGTAAATCAGTAAGTAGGTAAATACACGTGTGCCTTGGTGAAAATAGAAAATCAGGATCCCAGGGGGAAAAAGGAAGCCTCAAGGCCAACCCTCATGAGCTCCCTGTGGGTCAAGGTGGAAAGGGAAACAGTGCTACTGCTGATCTAAGATGAGGAAAGCTTTTAGAGAAGTCCAGCCTTTCTTAGGACTGAATTCTAAAACACTGCTTGTACATGAAGAGGCCCACTGAGTGATGATGTGCAGCTTCCAAACCAGCTTGGTGTCCAGAATTTCACGTGGTGTTTTAGGACAGGTGAAGACTTAAAATGTAAGCTAATTGAAGGCGATCCTGGATTTTCCACGGCCTTTCCGTGCGTACTCCAGTTGAACAGAAGTTCACCATTCTTTAAAAAATCATCAAGTATAGGACCTACTATTATTCCCCTTACACCCAGGAGGGTCGGGGACGTGGGATGGTGTTTGGGCTCCCTCCTTGCTGGGCTCCAGACATAGTGGCTGCCATTTAAAGCTTTCCCTGGCTTCAGCCTTAGAGATGGTCTACTTTTTTTTCAGAAACGAGGAAAGCAAGTAAGGCTTAGTAACAGGAATGAAAGAGGTCTCTTGCAGGAAAGAGGCTTGGGCTTTGGAGAGCAGACTGGATGTAGATGGAGGGTGAGAGGTGGGCAAAGGGGAAACTTGTAGCTACCACGTAGCTTTTCTTCGACATTGACATTGAATAACTTGTTGTGAGAGGGCTGGTTTGGTTGGAGTGGGGAGGGCAGGTGAGTCTCCACAGGGTTTTTTTGTTTTTGTTTTTGTTTTCTTCTTTTTTTTTTTAATTTTTTTTTCAACGTTTTTATTTATTTTTGGGACAGAGAGAGACAGAGCATGAACGGGGGAGGGGCAGAGAGAGAGGGAGACACAGAATCGGAAACAGGCTCCGAGCCATCAGCCCAGAGCCCGACGCGGGGCTCGAACTCACGGACCGCAAGATCGTGACCTGGCTGAAGTCGGCCGCTTAACCGACTGCGCCACCCAGGCGCCCCTGTTTTTGTTTTCTTCTAAAGAAAGGGCACGTACTTGAGCAGGGAAGAGGGGCAGAGAGTGAATTTTTAAAAAAATTTGTTAACGTTTATTCAGTTTTGAGAGACAGCATGAGTGGGGGAGGGACAGAGAGAGAGGGGAGACGCAGAATCCAAAGTGGGCTCCAGGCTCTGAGTTGTCAGTGCAGAGCTCCATGTGGGGCTCAAACCGATGAACCATGAGATCCTGACTTGGGCGGAAGTCAGCCGCTTAACAGACTGAGCTACCTAGGCACCCCAGGAGGGGGGAGGGAGGGGGGCAGAGAGAGAGACACAGACAGACAGACAGACAGACACTTACAAAGACTTCACACTCAGCCCAGAGCCTGACTCAGGGCTTGAGCCCATGATTCTGGGATCATGATATGAGTGGAAATCAAGAGTCAGACACTCAACCCACCAAGCCACCCACCCAAGTGCCCAAGCTCCACTTTTTACACCTCTTACCCGTACCTAGGACCTGTAGAGTGCTTCCAGCCTTTCCAAATATTTAGTTACTTAATCCTGTCCTTTTTTTTTTTTTTTTAAATATATTTGAGTCTTTATTCAAAGTTTTTTTTTTTTTTTTTTTTTAAGTACTATCTACTCCCCCACCGTGGGACTCGAACTCACTGCCCCAAGATCAAGTCACGTGCTCCACTGACTGAGCTGCTAGCCAGGGCCCCAGTCCTACTACTTTGTAAATTATTTTGAGTCTCTTTGCTTTGCCTCTCAAACTAGGATGGGAGTGATGAGTGCTTTGGTGATGTAGAAGAAGACTGAGCAGTTGGGAGGTAGGGTTAGGACAGAGGCGTATTTATACATATTTATATAAGTTCCCTCTTGCCTGTGGGGGTGCATTCCAAGACCCCCAGCAGAGGCCTGAAACCACGCATGCCTGAAACTACTGATGAAGAGTAATGATAGAACAGTGACAACCTTTGGCTGTAATAGAAGTTATGTGGATGTGGTTTCTGTCTTAAAATGTCTCACAGGGGGCGCCTGGGTGGCTCAGTGAGTTGAGCGTCCGACTCTTGATTTGGGCTCAGGTCATGATCCCAGGATTGTCAGGATTGAGCCCCACGTAGCGCTCTGTGCTGACGGTGTGAATCTTGCTTGAGATTCTCTCCCTCTCCCTCTGCCCCTCCACCCCCTCTAAAATTAAAAAAAAAAAAAAGTCTGTAATTGTCTGTGGTGGTACTGTACTCGTCCTTTTTTTTTTTTTTTTTTTTTTTAACTGTTTGTTTATTTTTGAGGGGCAGAGAGAGAGGGAAACAGAGAATCCGATGCAGGCTGCAGTCTCTGAGCCGTCAGCACAGAGCCCGATGCAGGACTCGAACTCACAAACTGCGAGATCATGACCTGAGCCGAAGTCAGACGCTTAACCGACTGAGCCACCCAGGCGCCCCTCGCCCTTCTTACAATGGTGTGAGATGATGAAAGGCGTGTCTGAGGAGCAGATGAGGAGAGGGACCCGGGCATGAGCCACAGTGTGAGGCTACCGTTGCCCCTTTGACCAAACCTCGGGAAGATCATCTGCTTCCAAACCATTTGAATACAAAGTGTGTGCCGCATTTACGGGTGGAATTGGCTCGATTTTGTTTTTTCTTCCCTTCCATCTTAGGTCAGTTTACTTCATTCTGTCGGTTGTAGGTCATATGCGGGTGGCGACCGTTCATGGGTGCTGGAGTAACCTGATCCCAGTTTCGACTGGAAGTTCTCATTACGCCTTTTCCTACCACACTACCCCCCTTTGAAGCAGTGACCTGTGTTCTCCGCTTTTTCCAAATAGGAACTGTGAAATTTGGCTTTAATTTGCTTTTTTTGTCCAGTTGTGTTCTGGTTCTCAGGATCCTAAATTTAAGTCAAACCCGTTATAGACTCACTGCGGTGAGACTTCGCTTGCCTCCCTGAAACCGTGCAGAGAGAATTAGCTAAGTCCCGCCTTCAGGGAACACTCCAGAGGGGCATCTATATGTGCAGCAATTTCTAGAGGAGATTTAGATATTTTTGCTTCGTGAGTCTGCTTGGCCCAGGTGTGTATTTGATATTACACACCAGCCAGTAGGCGTCCGTAACATACTTGACATTCAGAGCAGATCAGTTAATACTTTCCCCCTCCACAGGGCAAACCTGTTTCAGTAGTAATTATGAAATGAAACATTAAAATAATGGCCAGTGCAGAGAGTGAATTTTTTTTTCTTTATTTGAATACATAACAGCAAAACATTTTTTTACTAAAACTGTACAAAAAGAAATAATACATTTCACTAATGTATTTTTTGAACTAAGGGGCAAACACATATGTACTTATTGTCTATAAATGTATTATATCATAAATTTATATTTGGCAAAAACTCCCCAAAGCTTTCTTTTGCAAAAATGAGATTAAACGACCAGAAAATAGCAGACATTGACATTCTTTGATCTGTTGCATTAGTGTGTGTCCAGTTCTTGGAGAAAATGAGGCAAACATTGTCTTTGATTTCTCTGACCATAAAACCTAGCGTCTTTTGTCATTTCTGTAGCAGCTTTTTTTTTTAGTGTGATTTTTTTTCTATATAAATAGTTTATTTCCTGACATTTTGTTGTTTAATCCTTAATGGCCCTTTTGATGATTTCTGTGTGCTGGTGGTCTTCAAGGAGTTCAGCAAGTTAACTTTCGTGTAATGCTCTTTATTAAGGAATAAGTAACAAACGTAATAACATGAAGTTTAAATACATATTATGAAAGCATACAGCAATTATTTAGAAAGACCCAACAAAAGATCTTACGAGGCAAGAATATTGTCACTGACACTGTTGAGAACTGCAGGTGTAGAGTGGTCATCAAAAGCAGATTGTCTTTAATCCGTGTGGTTGTGGTCTGCAACACGTGCAGACCACGTGGTTATTGTCTATATTCGGGGCAGACTGCCTTGACTGTGTGTCACTTTCACTTGGTAAGTGACTGAGTACAATTCTCGCGAGACAAAGCTAGTTTTCTTCCTGCATCTGGGCAGAATTCCTTAGGTCTCCTTTGCAAAAACGTCTTCCTCATTCACTGAACGTTGAAATCACTCAGATGTTCATTCTGAGCCATCTCCTTTCTCTGTTTTCTCCAATAGATAATATTATAATAGATTTCTCTGGCTTTAAACTCCGTCCACATGCCAATACTGTCCATGTAGTTCTCTTAGCTTTGATTTCTTTTATCCTCACATCTGCATATCCTAGTATCTCCTTGAAGTCTGTCCACTAGGTGTCTCACAGATACCTCAGATTAAAGCAGAATTCCAGGTCCTCTGTACATGTCTTTCCCCCATCGTTCTCTAACTTGGCTGATGGCATCCTCCCAGAAATGCAAGCAAGAGACTTAGAAGGCCTGCTTAACATCCTTAACGACCCCCACCCACCCATCTGATTCATAACCCAGGCACGTGTAGTCCTTCTCCAAAATAAAACTTGAATGGGTGGCTCATGCAGTTAAGCATCTGACTTCAGCTTAGGTCATGATCTCACCTTCATGGGTTCGAGCCCCACATAGGTGGCATATGTGCACACCGTTCGTAGCATTATTCACAGCAGCCAAAAGGTGGAACCGACTCATGTGTCCATCAGTAGATGGATGGATAAACAAAATGTGTGTATGCACGGGAATATTATTCGGCCATGAAAAAGAATGGGATTTTTTGTATATGCTGTAATATGGATGGACTTTGAAAACGTTGTGCTTAGTGAAAACCCCAGATGTGGAAGGACAAATACTGTTCAATTCCATTTATAAAAGATATCTGGAGGGGCGCCTGGGTGCCTCAGTCAGTTGAGTGTCCAACTCTCGATTTCAGCTCAGGTTCACGATCCCAGGGTTGTGGGATCAAGCCCTGCATCCCGCTCTGCGCTGAGTGTGGAGCCTGCTGAAGATTCTCATTCTCTCCCCCCCCACTCCTTCCCTCTCCCCCTCTTCTTCCTCCCCTCCCCGCTCACTCTTGCTCTCTCTCGTGCTCTCTAAAATAAAATAAAAATAAAAACTTCAAAAAAAGGGACCTGGGATAGGCAAATTTGTAGAAACAGGAAGTAGAATAGAGGTTACCAGGGGAAGGGGGCAGTTACTGTTAATGGGCACCAAGTTTCTGTCGGGGATGATGAAATGTCAGGTATACATAGTAGTGATCTATAATGTAAATATATGCATGTATATTGAGTGTGAATATACCTACTGCCACTGATTGCACATTTATGGTGGATAAATTGGTTACAGTGGTTAAAATGGTTACATTTACACATGACTAAAATGATCAACATTATATTAGTGTCTATTTAATGAAAAAGTTTTTTAAAAAAATAAAAAGGAAACCATGAAAATGGGAGTGGGGGAGGCTGGCAGGCTGGGTTTGGCTCACTGGCTGTACTTGGGGATTGTAAAACTTGTCAGTCTCTACTTACACTCATTTCATGCATGTTTTGACTGTAGTTCTTAGTGATGTCAGTGACTGTTTTCTGGGCCCTTTGATGTTCTTCAGTGTTCGAGCTGAGAACCAAGTCTGGAGCCTGAGGAAGCATTTCCTCATTTGACTTGTTTGCGTCCCCCCACAATTCAGACGTTCAAGTCCCCCAGTGTGATCTTATTTGGAGGTGAGGCCTTTGGGAGGTAATTAGGTTATGAGGTGGAGGCCTCACGATGGGATTGGTGCCCTTGAAAGAAGGGCCACGAAAGAGATGATGGCCATCTCTGCCACGTGACAGCAAGAAGGCTGTTTGCCAGCCGGCAAGAGCGCCCTCACCAGGAACTGAATTGGCTGACGCCTCGATCTGCAGAACTGTGAGCAATAAACACCTGTTTAAGCCTCGCAGTCTGTGGTAGTTGTGCTGGAGTGGCCGCAACCAGGACGGCTCTCTCACTAGAATAGAAGTTCCGTGAGGGCAGAGGCTTTGGTTTCCGGGGCCTTAGAACGGTGCCAGGGGCATAGGGAGGCCTCAGTTGATGTGTGTTGAACTGTGCAAGGAATAATTCAGCCTGTGACCCTGTAATCCAGGAGCCGAGCTGGCCGGCCACCTTCTGCCCTAGCCTCTCCCGATCAGTAGCTTCCTCAGAGCAGCGGTGATCGTCAGCCTTGCTAGCATCCTTGTAACAGGAGCACAGAACATCCGTAAGAAACATAGCTCCCCTGCCCTTCAGAGCATTTCTGTAGCACCCGAAAGTTGATGGAGAAGTTGTGCCTCCATTTGAAGATTGGAAGGTGAAGGAGCGAGGACAGTGCTGGGAAGAAGTTAAAGAATCCGGTTGCAGTGCAGAGTCCTACCTAGCTTTTGAGCTTAGGATCATTAACCACGTCGCCTGGCCTTCCTGAAGGCATGCAGCTATTTTTGCCCTAGGCTGCTTTGTCTGTAAAGAGGGGACCTGGGATATGTTGTCGAGATCATTCTCGGTCCGAACAACAGGCGGCTGGGCCTAACAGTGAAGTACACACATCTGAGAGTTAAGCTTCCTGGGTTCACACCTGCCCCTTACCGGACTAGTTATCCCTGAGCCGGCTGCTTAGCGTCTCGGTGCCTCAGCCTTTTCTCCTGGAACGTGAACGAGCTCATTTGTCCACTTCCAGGGCGATACGTGCTGTAATTAAAACAGTGGCTCCACGTCAACATTCAGTGACATGTTGGCTGCTATTACTATTTTCTGATTCCTTGCGGTGATGAATAACGTTTTCTAAGACGAAGCGTGGTGGGAGAAGAGAGACACTTAAAGTTTAAAAGTGTCCTGTTCTGTGCTTTTCATCGCCAGGAGTGACTGAACATGATAATGACCAAAGGAATCGAGTAAAGCTACCCTCTGTCGGCATCTTGCCCACATACCCTGATGTCAGCCGTGTGTTTAAGCAGCTGAACATAGTTGTTCAGCAGTAACAGCAGCTGTAGGGTTTGGTTTGATTTGGTGTTTGGTCTTTTTTAGCTGGTGGAAAGGTAAGAATTGAATAAGCCTGTTTTCACTTTGGAGAGTCCTTTGGTCACAGCTGTTTGTGAAGCATTTTGATGAAGAAGCAGAAATTTTCAGTTAGCAGGCATCTGGGGGTGCCTGGGTGGCTCAGTCGCTTAAGCGTCTGACTTCGGCTCAGGTCACGATCTTGTGGTTCGTGAGTTTGAGCCCCACATGGAGCTCTGCGCTGACAGCTCAGAGCCTGGAGCCTGCTTTGGATTCTGTGTCTCCCTCTCTCTCTGTCCCTCCCCCACTCACGCTCAGCATGTCTCTCTCAAAACTAAGTAAACATTAAAAAAAAATGTTAAGTTATACTTCAAGGGTTCACACCACAGGTGGAAATACATCAACTGTATTTTGTGCATCAGTTGATCTTTATGGCATACAGGGCATCGTTACAGCAGAGAACAGAATTGGAAGGATGAATTAAGAAATTGATGGTCGTTGAGGTTTGAGATGAGGGTAGGAGCTACCTTGATGGCCATGGGGCAAGGGGAGAACTTTCAAAAATCAGTAGCATTTGCTATCTGGGATGTAGGATATTAACAACGGGGGGTCAGTATTCCTTATTTTTTTAACCTGTTGGACTTGTGACGATAAGCCCTATGAGTAGAGATGTGCATTCTTGGAACGTGTATTTATCAGGAGCCAATTATGCGCAGACTGAACAAGGCCCTGGGATCAGAACTGACAAGCATCCCCGTCCTCGTGGTCTAGTGGGAGAAGCCTACAAAAAGCATAGTGCTGTCATTCTGAACTTGCACGAGCACAGGCCACAGGGTTGGGGTGAAGGGCTGGGAGTCCTTAGAGGAGCTGAAAGGCCATCAAAGCTGGAGCAAAGAGTACGGGGATAGCAGCGAGAACTGGTGGGGCTGGAGTGGGAGGCGGGAGGCCAGCTTCGGGGCGAAGGCTGGGGCAGGAGCTTCCAGTCCGCGGGGCCGCTTCAGGGGTGCGTGTAGGGTAGACAGAGAGCAGAAGTCCGAGAGGTGGAGGGAGGAGAAGCCAGTTCCAGAAGTGGGAGCAGCCCCAGGCAAGTGGAGGCGGAGTCAGGAATGGAGACTATCCCAGACCAGCTAAGACGGCCACACTAGCACAGAGGTTTGGCATCGCAGATTTTGGTGACCTTCAAGCAGAAACGGGATTTCAAGAGATGGAGAAGGAAGCCTGGGTGGCTAAGACACGAGGCTTAGCGGCTGTAAATCAGCCGCGTCAGAAGCTGCTCGCGAAAGCCCTTTTTGTAGTTCTTTAACGTATTTGCCCACGCATACATTTTTGCTCCACTAAAAATAATCTTCTGGCGTGTTTCAGATGAAAAAAAAGATATTGACCATGAGACAGTGGTTGAAGAGCAGATCATTGGAGAGAACTCCCCTCCTGATTACTCAGAGTATATGACAGGAAAGAAGCTTCCTCCTGGAGGGATACCCGGCATTGACCTCTCAGACCCCAAACAACTGGCGGAATTTGCTAGGTAAGACGGAAGAACTTGCCTTGCTTTTTAATGGTACAAAGTGCTTGAGTGTCGGCCGCTGTGGTTTTGGTGCCTAAGTTACAAGGGCGGTTTGTATTCTTGCTCTAGGGAAACGTCTGAAAACAAAAGCAGTTAGTTTTATTTTGAGTAGGAACTATGCTATTAGTGTGAGTGGCACCATTTTAGATCCTTGCAGGCAGTGAGATGCAGCGAATACTTCTTAATTTCATAATTGATACTGCCTGTGAAAAAAACTGCACATAATTTGTCTGGAAGCCGCTGTCTTAACACAACTCCCTCCCCCTATCCCCCCCCACCCCCCCCACCCCCGCCCGGCGTACATTGTAAATTTGAGGGTATCGTGCCGGACCCAGCTGCAGGGGCCCTGGGCTGCTTCTAGACCTGCGCAGCTGGCCACTGGGAAGGCACGTCCGTTCGTACTGCAGCACACGATCAGTTAAGCTCCCAGTGTTTTGTTAATTAAAGCTGGCATGACAGGATGAGATCAAGCATTTTCAGGGCCAGGACCCCCCGTGACCGTCCAAGGTGAGCAGTCAGGACGATCTGAACCCACTGCAGGTTTGTCTTGTCTGCGACGGGCTGGGTTCCCACAGAAACCTCTGCCGCTTTTCATGTTGTTTATTTTCCAGTGCCGTTTGGCAGTCGTTATGAGGATGTGAGAACACACTCAAAGACAAACTTGTAAATAAAGTGAAAAGAACTCATAAACTCTGGAGCAGAAGGACTACTTCTTTTCCCAACCTGAGGGTGAATGAAGCCTGGAATAGCCAGGAAATTTAGTTAGGCAGGGGCAGGAACAGGAAGAGAGAAATCTTTGTGATCCCACACCATCTAGGAACAGAACGGGGCCCTCTCTTTTCTTTCTCCTGAGAGCAGAGTGGAGTAGATAAGAGCTGGAGGCCCTGGAATGTCCTCGTTTCTCCCAGCCCTGCCGAAAACAAGGTGGGTAACTTCCTGCCATTTGGGGCCTCAGTTTCACCACGTGTCAGATGTGTTGTCAAAAAGGGGTTTGTGCCCTTTTGTCCTATCCTGTGAAACTGCAGTCGTGGAGAATTATACACATTAGCTTATTTCTGACTGATCACGGCTTACCCAAAAAAGTTCAGGCTTCTGTCCTCTTGTTGAGGACACTTTGTCCCGGCTTTTGTTGCCTTCATATTTTAAATACTGGTATGTTACTCAAATATTAACTCCATACTTTCCCCCAAAAACGCAAATAAAAATGGAGTCTGTAGATACATGGTCAGCAATGAGACTAGAGTATTTGGACAGATTTGAGTCAGATTTCTTGCCAGTGTTTAGTATTGTCAACGTATTTTTAAAGTCAGTCACGTCTCGTTACTGCACTTGGACTTCAGTGAGGATAGGGGCTGCTCTCTCAGGGGTAGAGACCCGGGGCATAGGAATCATGGAAAGCTTGTGCGAGGAGTGGCATGTGATCTGAGCCTTGTGGACGCTCAGATTTGGTGGGCAGACGGGATTTCCTCGGGACTGATGCTAGTGTGGCATGTGCACAGTGGAAGGTGCGTAGTCAGCCCTCATCCACTATGTGTTCAGAAAAATAGGTTTGGCTGGGAATTCAGATGCTCACAGGGAGACAGTTGGAGTTTAAGAGATCGTTGAGCTCTGTGAGTACTGGGCCAACGTATGTGGACATTTTCAGCGTGAAGCGGGCGGGGGCCAAAGGTGTGTGAACAGTAGAGAAGGGGCTCTGTGATCAGGGGTGGACTTGGAGAGGATTCCATTTCAGCCGTCTCCAGGCTGGCTTGGTGCAGGTGCAGCCAGCAAGAGGGAGAGGTCACGTAGGCCCGAGCCATGACTGTGGCGGCCAGACTATGAAAGAATCGATGTGATCAACGTGGCAGGGGATGGTGGAAAAAATTGAGAGCCAGTCCGGCTGTGTGTCTCAGCGAGAAAGGAATCGAAATGGATGTTCAAAGCTTCGCACCTTAGGTGACAGGAGATTGGGAGGGGGTGCCGGTCTGGGGTTCAGGGTCAGCAAGTGTTTGGTTTTAGATGCTAATGAATCATCCCTGTTGGACTCGAGGTGGTTTCAGGAAGTAAGTTAGGGCTAGACTGCTCTGATGCGGGGGGTGAAGCCGGAAGGTGCCTCGGACGGATGTGCCGTGAGAGGGTGGTTGCTGGGAGGAAAGACCGCAGCACAAAGGCTTGGGAAAACCCTGTGCCCGGGGGGAAGGGAACCAGTGACAGCAGAGAGGGCCCGTTCATGCAGATAGGGGGTGGATTGCGAGAGTAAGGACAGCATCACAGAAGCCTCTGGGCTGGTCAGAAGGTCCGAGAGAGGGACAAATAACATTTCTCTAAGTTCAACATCACGAAGTATTTCAGTGGAGGAGCAGAGGGTAGAGGCAGGGTTTTATGGAGAGAAGGAACCTGGGGCTGGTGAGCAGAACAGTGACCCTCGGCCTTGTTCCCTCTCGCTGACGAATTGGGGTAGCTGATCTGAAAGCTCGGCCCTTTACTCAGGAGGCCCGTGTCACTGTTGTGGAGTAGACGTTTCTGCTTATTTTCATGTGGCCTTGCCCGGGCATCAGGGCTGTCTTCAACCCCACGAAATCCGAATGAGACTGTTCTTCACCAGCAATAATTAGAAGACAATGGAGGCACGTTTTGCGATTTGTGAGGAAGTTACTACAAACCTGGAATCCTTGATCCAGCCGACCTGCCAGTCAAATACCAGGCAAAATAGTGGCGATTTTAGACACGGAAGGATTTGGTTGATGTTGCACGCACCCTTTCTGAGGGGGTCACCTGCAGATCTACTCCAGCACATCCAAAGAAGCCTTCCTAAAGAATCTGGTGAACAGACAGTCAAGAAGGCAGCTGTGAGGCAGGCTGGAAACACGTTCAACTCAGAATAGAAAGTTGGGTGAGTTGTAAGAGTTTCTTCAGGAAAAGTTGAGTTCATTCCGCAGTGGGAATGGAGAATGGGTAGGAGGGGAAGCCAGGAGGTGTCAGTGGTACGGGAAAGAGTTTTCTAAAAAAGGAAGATAATCAGAAACCCCCTGAAGAGAGAGGCAGTGCTAAGAAAGCCATGGCCTAAAAATGGGCATACATTTGATAAAGTGCAGAGAACGTGTTTGCCCCGACTCTGCAAGTCTCTCCGCGTCCTAAAGCCCCCGCGTTGGGCCCCTCGAGCAGGAAATGCGGTCCTAGTGCACAGGTACGTTCTGCAGTAGGCAGTGTGTGTACGTACTCTGAATATAGTGCGTGTTTCTTTGCTAATGAGCCTGTTAAAGATTTCATTCTGTGTACGGAATAGAATGAGATCTTGCTCTTCCTGACGGTGTATACAAAGTGTGGGGGTATACGGTTGGGCGCACGCTCATCCCTGTTGTCCATAGTGTCGGGGAACAGGTCGTGTCAAGCCTTCCCAGTCTCTAATTGGACGGTGGCGGTGGTGAGAGATGCTGGAGCCTGGAATGCCCTATTTTGTTAGGTCTTTGCATTTTGAGAATGGGTGTGACCAGCTGCTGAATAGGGTTCTTCAGGGGCCCTGGCACTGGGGACGGGGGCTCTGAAAGCCAAAGACAGAAAGGCACCAAGTTTCCAACTGTCGGTGGCCAGACCCCATCGTCTTCATTTGTAAAGACCCACAGAACTTGCTCTGCTGGCCTCCCGTCTCTATCCACCTCCACTCTGTGACTCAGCTGTTGGCCTGAGGCGGCGTGTTCGCTGCTTTTCCCTCTCCTGCGTGCGCCCCGGACCTAAAACCGAGCGAGGAATGGTTCGGGTGCCCTGCCACACCGAGCCTAGAAAACCGGTCAGTGGTAAATCGGTTACACGCGTGGGAGCAACTATAAGAAATCAGGGCTTTAATTTGCAAGTCCTGGTATTGGGGCGGTGCCTTCGATCTTTTTGATACTTGAAAAAGTGGTCGGTGGTGGCACCCGGCGAGTTCCACTTCCTGGTGAAATCAGACAAGCTGTGTGCCCTTTTCATCAACTAAAGTTAGCCCTTGGGAAACCCGTAGACTAGAAAGAGCAGAATTAAGAGCGGTTAGGTCAGTCCCAGGTTGGTCATTTTTGTCGTTGTCCACTCCCACCCCGAGACTCCTTCATGGGGTCACCGTAGAGAGGAGATGTGCTAGTGGGGCCGAGAGGACCATCGTGGGAATATGTACCGTCTGCTTCGCTCATCTGTCTGGGGCAGCGGTATTCTCTGCACCGGGAAGGGAGGGGAGCTGCGGCTGCGGGTAGAGCCGTGCCCGGGGGGCCTTCCGCCCCAGCCCCACCAGCACGGTCATGGTCATGGTCACGGTCACGGTCACTCACGGTCACGGTGGGGGTTCTGGTCTGGAGGCGACGAAGCTTGTTTGGCAGCAAACGGGCTGATTTTCATTCAAGAATCGGCTCCTTCAAAAACGCTTCATCTTGGCTTCTGGGGCAACTTAGAACTTTGGCGGTTTCCCCCTGCTGAAAATTGTGCCAGGAAACTCCTGCCGGTTTTGGCCCCGGAGTCCAGGCTTTACCGTGTTGTTCCCTCCACGTGTGCGGAGTGAGCTGGTGGGAAGCCGGCGGCCAGGCCACCGGGAGCCCGGGCCCCGTTTTTATAACAGAGCAAGAAGCTTCTCTTGTTGGCTGCCTGGCTCCTGCTTGTAATTCGCAATACATTGAAGGCGCCTTTCTGTTTGTGCCATTTTTCTCCAGTCTCTCAGCCCTTCAGTTGACAACGGGGGCTTAGAGCACCAGAACCTTCTGGGTTGTTGAGTCTGACTGGCTTTTTTTTTTTTTTTTTTTTTTTTTTTAAGGAACGAACTCATTTTTAGCTAGGCCCACTTAGCACACAGCCGGGGATAATAATAGCTGCCATTCCCCCAAGAGCTTCGTGTACATCATCCCTTTCAGTCTTGGCGGCTCTAAAGCAGGTAGCATTCTGCCTTTTTACAGAGTAAGAAACTGAGGCTGAGAAGTTCAGTGATTTGCTCAAGGTCACGCGGCCATAGGAGTCCCTGCCAGGTCTGCCCCCGTTCTGGCTCCGCCACAGCGCCTAGCCACCGTCCCTGGTGTCCTTTGCAA
Source organism: Prionailurus viverrinus (assembly GCF_022837055.1). Lineage (NCBI taxonomy): Eukaryota > Metazoa > Chordata > Mammalia > Carnivora > Felidae > Prionailurus > Prionailurus viverrinus. The sequence goes on from NC_062566.1 coordinate 138,189,593, forward strand.
AGGATCCCAGTCAAGGAGAAACTCCAGTCCTGGTTATTCTGAGCAGTTGGGACGGGCTGAGGAGATGCTCTGAGTAGCAGCATAGGATTTTAGTCTTTTTAAACTTTGTTCTTTTTTAGGATTTCAGCCACTTTATTTTGTAGGTTTATATATCAGTTGGTGCCACGAAGATTTTAATTTTAGTCTTTATTCACACACACACACACACACACACACACACACACACACAAATACTTTTCAATCTAGGTTTTGGAAAATGACCTTTTCAGTGTTTGCCTTCAAGTAAAATATAAAAGGTACCAACATTACTGCCTCATTTGCCACTCTGTAGTGAAGAAGGAGGATTTGCCAAGGAACTTAAGAGTGGCCGCAGTTAAGCCTTCCACTTCCTTCTTGAGTCCAAGGGTGTTTGTCCAAGTACATTTTAAACTTTCATTCTAAAATCAGTGATACTGCTAAATGCTGGCACACATCTTGCAAATGACGTTTTAAGAAGAATACCATTTTGATAATGGTAATAATGACATTTAAGAAATCGAGAGTTTGGTAAATGGTACAGGGTACTATGCTCTTTAATTTAGTGTATATTTGAAAATTTCCATGATCAACATTTTTTGAAAATCAAGTTCCTAGGAATAAATTTAAGAAACTGTATGGAAGGTAGCGTGGGCACACCTGTCCTACTGATGCAGGCACCTCACTGACATTGACCCCAGATGGGTGGGACAGGAAGTGGTTGTCTGCGACTTAATCTGTCAGAGTCAGTTTATTAACGTAATTTGCATAGAGTGAAATCCACCCTCTCTTAGGTGAGTGCCACCTGAGAGAATTTGGACAGGCGCAGTCAGGTAGCCACTTCTGCAGTCGAGACAAAGAGCATTTCAGTGCAGTCGTCAAAGGATGAACATTATAAAGACTGAAGCTTGGTTCTTAATAGACCCTTTTTTATTTTTAATAAAATACTACTGACTGGAGTAGAGAACCCTTTTATGTGAATCACTGTTGTCTTCCGAACTCTGCTGTTACCTCCAGGTGGCGCAGTGGCACCAAATTTCTGTTCTCCTTAGTTCTGCGAGCTCGTTCTTGAGCTCCAGGATTTAGTGGTGTTTAAGATAACCGGATAGTTCCGAGCCCTGTATACAAACAGGCACTTAGAAAGTATCTGCTAACTGATGGGGTGATCTTCCAAGTCCAAGAAAGAACGTGTTTTCTACAGGGTTGGAATGGGGGTGGGTACCAAGATGAAAATGCTCTGCTAGAATTTAAAGTGGGAAGGGTATGCGGCTTTGAACAAACTCCTTAGAAGTAAATTACACATCACTTCTCGGGCCTTTTGGCTGAGATCAAGTGGAGTGTAGAAATAAGTCACAGCCACCAGATAAATTGTTTCAATGATGCTCGCCCAGGGATGGAGAGTTTTAACTAGGTGACTACGTGAGTTCAGGTTTTATCAAGTGGAAGCTTCGGGTCGCCCTTTTCCCAGACCGAGGGTGAAGAAGGGTAGTGTTAGGCCTTGGCTAACTTAAAGAAGACCACAGAGATCTTTGGTACCGAAAGAGCGCTGGTAAGTTAGCTCTTCTTGGGAAGGCCTCACTGACTTTGTTGCTTACCTGTTAACTGTGTGTCCTCACCTAGGAGCGTGAGGTGACAGACGTAGGGACAGGAGAGAACGTCTGTTTCAGACAAGTAAATCTGTTTTTCTAGTTTTTCTAGGAACTCTTAATCTCTCACCCCTCTACCACACACAGATCTGTAGGGAGTATTTGGAGAGAGAGTTTTGACAAAAGACCAGAGGTTGGTTCAGTGGAAATAGCAGGTAGGTAAGCTATCAAATCAGCGAGCTCTCTGGGTAGTGACTCCGCACAGGGCTCTCCCCGCTGCCCACGGGTGTGATCAGGCCTCTTGTTTTCCCCGGTCCCAGAGCAGGGCCAGAAATCGCTGTCACTTAAAAAAAAAAAAACGCACTGATTTTTTGAAAAATGGTAATCTCCCCCCCCCACCGCCACCAAAAGTAGTATGATAAAAATTAAACAGTGGGAAAGGGAAAGGGTATGGGGTGTTCCCGCCTGGCCACCAGGGGCTCCCATAGGAACCCATAGGGGCTCCTCCGTCAAGCCTCGGGACCAACAGTTTGTTACTGTGTCTCTTTCCAGAGATAATGTAAGTAATTCTGTTTACGAGAACTATTCTGTACCTTTTAAAAAAGTATTTTAAAGATAAGGCCCGTCAGTATGAAATGAACCCTCCCTCCCTTTTTTTGTAGCGGTATGGGAGGGATGTATGTCCCAAGACCCTCCCATACCTGCCGCTTCCTTTTCACAGGCAGCTTTACCATCACAGCTGCTGCCCCTGGACACCATGCTTTGCTCCCGCCAGGAGATTCCTCTGTGGTCTGGGCCGGTGGTCTCTTGTGTTACTTAAAGAGCTTGAAGGAAAGAGCAGGTGCTGGAAGCGCCCTGACCTCAGGGCCGGTCCGTTCCGAGCTGCCCCCGCTCACTCGCTGGGAGACCCTGGCAGCGGCCCCACCTCCGTGAGCGCCAGCTTCCGCATCTGTGAAATGGGAAGGTGCTTCCCGGTCACGGGGGCTCGCTGCGGCGGTCGCATCCCTTCCCTCCTGGACGCGTGTTGTGATCTCAGTGGTTTGTATCTATAAGGAAAACATTTCAAGGGCTATATGATTTATGCCAGATGAGTCTACCCACTCCTACAAATCTCTTTCTCTCTCTTCTTTTTTTTTTTCTTTTTTTTTTTTTCTTTTTTGGTAAGAATGAAGCCAAGAAAAATTAAAGAAGATGATGCTCCAAGAACAATAGCTTGCCCTCATAAAGTAAGTAATGCTAGGGGGAAGGTCTTCGTTAAACTGCCAGCAAAGATTTAGAGAGCTCCTGAGAAATCTGCACTTTAATTTGCATCTGATAATTAAGCGAGGAACTACAATCTTTGGTTTCTAAATTCAGGAGGCTCTATTTGTGATGTAAGTTTTGTTGTTCAGTAAAGGCCACTTAAATTTAAATGGTATTAAATGGGGTCACTGTAGGGTGCCAATGTTTTTACTCTTATTATATATTGAATATGCAGTGTTAGGATTTTATTTCTCCTTACTGGATCATTAACAAGTCAGTCTTAAGACTTTGGATTGTGTCTCACCCGCGGACCTTTATGGGACTGTAAACTCATTGTGGAAATTTGGAAGTTATTTTGGATGTCACTAAAGCAAACCTAATAAACTTCATATCCTGCACAATTTTCTTAATTTACCCTGTCAATTGTGTGTTACCCGAGGGGGTGCTTAATTGTTTTCAAATGTGGTTAGCCTTCCAAACAGAAGGCCGGTCTAAAAAGTCCTTGGAGGTGTTGGCTGGGTGTGTTTCACACCTAATTGGATGGATGGAAAACTAACAGAGAAAGAAGTACCACCTAGGCGAAGAGAAAGAAGAGAGAAATGTTCAATGGAATAAAGAAATTTTTTTAAAGATCAACAGTTGGAGGAGGAGAAGTCTCAATTGGCCCTTGTGCTGACCTCCCGGCTTCTTTGCGTCCCTTTTTTTAACGCTCTCACCGTGGAGATCCTGAAACGGGAAACCATTTCCTTTGGGGCCAAAAAGCAAATAAGCATTTGAAAACAGTTACGCCTTCCGAGCCTGTCGTCCCCTCTAACTTCTCTGTGTCCTTCTTTTCCAAATTACGGTTTTGAAAATCCCATCTTCTAAATGGAAACCCAGGCGGAGGGTCAAAGTGGAAAAGCTGTGGCTCTCCCCTCCCGGGAGGACCCCGCTGTGCTGTCTGCCCACCCCACTCCTCCGTCCCCGGGCAGCAACTGCAGAAGAAACTGCCAGGGCCGCGAGGTCATGCTTCTCGGGAGCGCCACGTGCCCGCTCGCCTCGCCGCCCTGCCCTGGTGCCCGCGCGCCCGCTTCTCTTCTGGTGTCTCACCGAGTCAGTTTCTTCTGTAGTTGTCATTCCTTGGAGACGCTCTTCTTTCTCTGTCAAGAAAGGGGAAGAGGCAAAGAGAGAAGAGGGAACAGTAGGCGACGGAGGACAGCCCATTCTTGCAGCACAGAATAAGGGGCCCACCCAAGGTCGTGGTGGACAGCCGCCAGTTCACCTCCTTTGGTTTATCAGGGCTTGTGTTACTTCATCGGGGTGGGGGTGGGGGTGGCCTATCAGGTGAGGCGGCTGCGGTGTGGCCGGAAGCCAGGGTGCTGGGTTCTATTCCCAGCCCGGCTCCTACTAGCGGTGTGACCTCGGGCAAGTCTACCTGAAGACATCTCTGAGCCTCAGTTTCCTCCTCTGTAAAACAAGGGTTTGCATTAAATGAGAAGGCCCTTTCCAGCTATCTGGTTTTTTGTCTTAAATGATATAACGTTTCTGTTGTAATACTAAGTAAAATTTAATGGGGGGCGTTGGGGGTTCCGTGGTTTCTTGTATCCGTGAAGGCTATTAAGCGGTTGGATCCTTTGTAACAGCTGCAGTGTGAACCACTAAGCTTCTCTCTCTGTTCGAAGGGCTGCACAAAGATGTTCAGGGATAACTCTGCCATGAGAAAACATCTGCACACCCACGGCCCCAGAGTCCACGTCTGTGCAGAATGTGGCAAAGCTTTTGTTGAGAGCTCAAAACTAAAACGACACCAACTGGTTCATACTGGAGAGAAGCCCTTTCAGGTAGAGCCAGTCCCTTCCCCTTCCACGCCGCCTGCAGGTGTAGGCAGGGCCGTGGGTGCTCGGGAGACGCAGCCCAGAGACCGGGCGCTCTGAGTGCTCTTCTGCGGGAGACGAAACTGGTGTCCCGAGGAAATACTGAGAAGGGCTGCCCGGCTCTCGACTTCCCCACAGGCCGGATCTCAGGTCCTGGAGGCGGGCTGTAGGGTGGGGGTGGGGGTGGGGGTGTTTGAGGGGGCCTATTTCACTTGCAGAGAACAACAGGATTGCTCAAGTAAGCCTAAAACTGCATTGCTAGTGCGCTCACGGTGGTGTGCAAGCAGTTTGTTTTCTGTGGTTGATTTAAGCATGTTGAGTTCCCAATCGACCGGAAACTCACGGCATCTTACCGGACGAGAATAAGGATAGTTAACGTTTTGTCTTGTCTTTTAGAAACCCGTGACCAGTGAACGAACTAGCAATACAGCTCTAACGGGGTTCTTTTTTTTTTTTTGGTAACTTTTTTTAATGCTTATCGAGCACAAGTGGGGGGTGAGGTGGGGGGCAAAGAGAGGGAGACTCAGAGTCTGAAGCAGGCTCCAGGCTCTGAGCTATCAGCACAGAACCTGATGCGGGGCTCGAACTCCCAAACCATGAGATCACGAGCCAAAGTCAGATGCTCAACCGACCGGGCCACCCAGGCGCCCCTTATTTAACTTTTGTTTAAGTAATATCTGTACCCCATGTGGGGCTCAAACTCACGACCCCAAAACCAAGAGTCACATGCTTTTCTGACAGCCAGCCTGGCATCCCAACAAGGTGCTTTTTGACACTTGACACCAGAACTGTTCCTAATCATTTGTTTGTCTATTTATTTAATGTTGGTTTAGATGAGAGAGACAGTGCGTTAGCGGGGGAGGGGCAGAGAGAGCCGGAGACAGAATGCGAAGCAGGCTCCAGGCTCCGAGCGGTCAGCACAGAGCCTGATGCTGGGCTCAAACTCAACACGAGCCGTGAGATCACGACCTGAGCCGAAGTCAGACCCTCAGCCACCGGAGCCACCCGGGCTCCCCTCATTTGTATTTCATTATTTGAAACGTTGACAGAAATACGAACACCTTAGCATGATACCGAGGGGGATTCTTGGTATTTCTCCTCCCTCGCACTGAAATAAGTCGTGAGGTGGGTTCAGGAGTTACCCTGTGACGGGACGGGCACGCTTCCCCAGAACAGGGAGGGAACGGTGTCTGGTGAGGGGAGCGGGCTGTTCCGTGGCGCAGCAGCCAGCTGCTCGCGCCCTCGGGGCCTGGTCAGAGTCTGAGCGGGTTCTCTCTGGTCTCTCCTGGACAGTGCACGTTCGAAGGCTGCGGGAAGCGCTTTTCACTGGACTTCAATTTGCGCACACACGTGCGCATCCATACCGGGGACAGGCCCTACGTGTGCCCCTTCGACGGCTGTAATAAGAAGTTTGCTCAGTCGACTAACCTGAAATCTCACATCTTAACACACGCTAAGGCCAAAAACAACCAGTGAGAAGAAGAACGGAGAAGACCCTTCTCGACCCCGGGGAGCATCTTCCAGGAGTGTGATGGGGAATAAAGACGCCTCTCCTTTGTATATTGTTTCTAGGAAAGAATTTTAAAAATGAATCCTACACACCTAAGGGACATGTTTTGATAAAGTAGTAAAAATTAAAAAAAAAAAAACAAACTTTAATAAGATGACATGGCTACGATGCTCTGTCTTGCTCTGTAATCTCGTTTCAAAAACACGGTGTTTTTGTAAAGTGTGGTCCCAACAGGAGGACAATTCATGAACTTCGCATCAAAAGACGATTCTTTATACAACAGTGCTGAAAACGGGACTTCTTTTCACATTCTTATAAATACGAAGCTCACCTGTTGCTTACAATTTTTTTAATTTTGTATTTTCCAAGTGTGCATATTGTACACTTTTTGGGGATATGCTTAGTAATGCTACGTGTGATTTTTCTGGAGGTTGATAACTTTGCTTGCAGTAGATTTTCTTTAAAAGAATGGGCAGTTACATGCATACTTCAAAAGTATTTTCCTGTAAAAAAAAAAAAAGTTCTATAGGTTTTGTTTGCTATCTTAATTTTGGTTGTATTCTTTGATGTTAACACATTTTGTATAATTGTATCGTATAGCTGTATTGAATCATGTAGTACCAAATATTAGATGTGATTTAATAGTGTTAATCAATTTAAACCCATTTTAGTCACTTTTTTTTTCCCGAAAAATACTGCCAGATGCTGATGTTCAGTGTACTCTCTTTGCCTGTTCAGTTACAGAAAGTGGTGCTCAGTTGTAGAATGTATTGTACCTTTTACCACCTGATGTGTACAGCCCATGTAACGGAAAGGGCAACAATAAAACAGCAATCCTACAGAAAGAATACGGCAGAGAAAGCTCTGTAAGCACAGTCTTATTTCCTTTTGTTGTCCAGAATAATTCCAATTCTTGAGCCTCCCAGAAATTGGAAGCCAAATAAAGCAACTGAAGTTTCCTTTACTTTCGCGCTCAGCTACGGTGACTGGTGATTGAAGCAGCACATAGATGTTTTGGTCCTTCCTACGCGTGCTGAGCTCTGAGAGCGAGTAGGTGACAGGCATCCCGAGTTAAGGAACTACCTCAGAGGACCCCCAGCCGGACCCGTGGGAGATAGGATTTTGATTTTAGCTCCCCCAGCAAAAGCGTGGCTGAAACAGTTGTGCCCCGGCCTGTGTGCGCGCTCCAGGTAAGCTGGCGACCAGGCGGGGCGCGAGCAGAGGGGGCAGCGGGCGCCTCTGCGGCTCGGGAAGCGCTTCCGGTTCTGGGCTGTTGGCTTGAGAGCCTTGGCTCCCCCATCCGGTGGGGTCTTCGCACGCTGGCAGATGCAGCAGTTGAGTGCCCAGCGGCTTATTAACGTCACGCTTCCAGCCGGGTACCGAGTGCAGATTGGCAGGGTGGTGCGATGATTAAGAAAGTTGTACTCAGTGAGTACTTGACCTCTCACGTTGTGACCTCCTAAATGTACGATTATCATTTTTGAATTTTACTTCGAGTCCCATATCGGGCTCGTGAGAATGTTTTATAAACCGCCAAGATGCAGCAAAATCCCATGTATTCAAAATGCAAACACACCGGGTGTCTCTGTGCTGTAGGCTTGACTCTGCGAGGTAATTGACAAACTAGCTAATACCTGAGATTTATTTACAAGATGTCCAGGACACCATCAGGTCCAAGATGTAGCCCTGTCTCTTCCACCTTCTCCATCGGTCCTGCACAGGAGGGCTGGTGACCTAATGACAGTGACCCTGTGGCTCTCCGGAACTTTGAAGTGCCTTCTGAATCATAAAATGAAAATTTTAACTTCAGACGCTTTGTTTTATTCGTTCAGAATCTGTTATCCATTGGGTAGTTTGATGGAAGTGAGTTAATGAGAAGACCCCAGCTGTTCTCTGGATAAGCCAGGCTTTGATGTATCTGGCAGTCAGGAGAGAGGTAAGCCCGCGGTGGAGGTCCCCTTCAGAGCCGCGCGCCCCGGCGCGCGCGCGCGCGGTTCTTTGGCCAGACCTGGGGCCGAGGCCTGTGGCGTAAAGCGCCCATACCTTCCCTCCCCACCCTCAGGTGAGCAGTCTCTGGGTGGCCGTACCGAATGCCACTCTGGTGGGGTGGCCGTGTTAGGAGTCTGGAGCCTCGTCCCCTCCACCCCCACCCCGCCCAGCGCCGCCACACGGGAGCCTGGTGCCCGCGCTGTCCTCAGGACTTCCGCCCGGGGGCCCACGGCAAGACAGACTTGTGTCGCGCCAGCAACCCCAAGAGCCACGCCGTGACCTACAGAGAAGCCAGGCTCCCACGTGGAGCGAGGTCCCCCCTTCCTCTGTGCCTTGATCCTTGGGGGATGCCTCGGTCATCTCTTGCGCCCCTTTCGTCTCTGAGTGAACCGTCGTCGCTCCCCGGGACTCTTTGCCCGTGTGTCACCTCTCAGTCTGCAGAGTTCATTGCCGACGGGAATTTGATTGGGGGTTTGAAGACCACGTAAGGTCCCAAGTTCCTCGTTGGCGGTAACCTCTGTTCCCAATAGTGTAGGAAACGAATCAGCGAGTGGCGGTGTTAAGGGTAGCTTGTTCTCATTGGCTGGAACCCAAACCCGTTTTGCTTGTGGTGAGCATTTATAATTTTGCTAAAGATGTGATATGCTAAAATTGGAAGTAGTGCTCTAACAGTGAGTCACTTGTCTTGAGGACTAATCTGATTTATAAGTAATACTGATAGACCTATTTTCGTACATCCCAGCGGAAACAAATGCACGTTTCTAGCGTATATAATATAAAAACTCCAGAGGATAAGTTTACACTTTACGAGAAGTTGTTTTCTATTTTTGGATTTCTTATTATTTCCCCCCCTTTTTGGTAGTGGGGCTCAGGGGGAAGCATAATATTTGTATAAAGAACTGTCACCCCAGTGTGACCTTTATTTTCCAAGGTGACATTGAACTCACGCTGTTGGTTTCACATGGTGTTTGTGTGCTGTGCCTAGATTCAAGGCCTGAGGATTTGAGGAAAATCAAGATTTCCCCCACCCCCCACCCCCCATTCGGTTTTCATGTGCAAGTTCTTTTAAATGTCACTTATTTTGCCGGATCTGAGTGAAGTAAGGCCCTTTGACAGCCTAGTATCTCTGTGCCTGCCAGTGTTTCCAAGCAGAGTTCTAGATGGTGTCTTCACAGGGGAGAGTCACTTGCGTTCAGCCAGCACCCAGGGAGATTCGCGGTCGGCCTGAGCAGCTGCGGTGCCTCGCTCTGCCCAGCCGCACTCAGCCGCTGTCACTCACCTCCGAATGTATGTCCGTGGCGCAGGAACCCCTGGCCCTCCCGGAGACCCGATGACCCCGCCCGCACTCCGCACAGGCAGCGAGAACCCATCATTTCTTGTCTGAATCCTCTTTTGATTCTTAAGTTCCTTCTGTTTTCTGGACATCTGACCACCAGCAAGAGCAAGGATCCCAGAGGTCTGGTGTAGTGGGAGAGCGGAAGCTGTTTACAGGCGTTCCCTTCACGCCACGACCCTGCCGGGAGGCCTCCTCCTAGCCTGCCTGTCGTCGGATGGCCGCAGACGCCCAGCCTTAGGGGGCAGGGATACTCGCCTGACTTTGTAGCCCTTTGTCCTGGCTCCTGTTGGCATTAGTCAAGTCCAGCGGGTGATGGCAGCACCCAGACTTCACCCCCAAGGCGGGGGAGGAAGCCCGGGTTGCAAGCTCTGCTTCCTTGCCGCTCCGGTCACGCCCTCCACTGCCCCCTGACTTCCCGGCCTCGGCCTCCTTTGTCACCGCTCACGTTGTGCACAAGTTCCCTGCTTGCCCGAACGGTGTGAACGCAGGCCCTTCGGAGCAGCGGCGTCAGGCTCCTGGCAGTCCCTTCAAGCCGGAGAGGATGCTGGAAGGTGCTGGAGAGGATGTCTAAGCTGGGACCGTGCGGAGACAGACGGTGGGAGGGGGTGGGTGGCGTACTGCTGAGGCGCTTCCTCCGCTCCCCTTACAACAGCTGGAAGGGGATGTTGGAACGAAACGTTGGCCTTAGTTAGGTCAGCAGGCAAACGGGACTCCCCGCGAGCCGGTCACCCCGCTCCGCTCCCCGTGTTTCCGACCAGCGTTGTGCGAGTCTGCAGAGGGTGAGCGGGTGCGGCGGGATCACGTTCCATCGAAGTCACGATGATTGATTTTCCACAAAGCGGCAAGTTTGATCCAGTTGACAGCTTTCTCGTTCCAGACAGGTGCCGCGAGAAACGGCATCGGGATGTCGCGGGGAGGGGGCAGGTGCCGTGCTGTATTCTGTCTGCTGCTCTATCTGGGGGCCACGCGGTGTCTGCGCACATAGTGGAGGGCAAGGGGCATCAGTACCGAACAGAGTAGCCTTGTTTCTACGACATCCATAACTGTTAACCAGGCTCTAGTATCTCCGGACGGTGATCGGTCAAGCCATTTTCATAGAACAATTCTGTTTTTATTCACTTTCTGGTAACTTCCGTAGGCCCTGACTCAAGGACTTAGCGTCGTGTCTCATGTACATCTTTTCTTAAATGTTCTCTGCCATTTCTGGAATTGTCCTTGGTTTTTCCTTAGCTCATAGGTCATAGATGCAGAAATATTATAGTATTTAAGGCATCCGCATCAAGCATCAGATGGCTTTGCATCCAGAAAAACATTTAACGATAACTCCGTTTGAAGCACCACGCATGTGTAACATGGCTCTATAAAATATAATAAACGCATAACGTTGTTAAGCTTTTCAATGCCTGTGGTTCTCGTTTGTCCCCCAGTCCTCCAAGCCGCCTCTCCCCGAGTCTCCTTACACGGGAAACCTGGCCACAAGCTGCCTGGGGTGGCTCCTCGTGGGTTTCCTTCCGGCACGGAAACGGAAACGCACAGGATTCCACTCGTGCTGGCGAGAACTGCTTCCTGAACATCTCCCCGCTCCGAGATGGGCTGATGGGCCAGAGTTCTCATGAAGAGCCCGCCCGCTTTTCAGAAAGCACAGCACGGCCAAATGACATTCTCATGGCCCGCTGATGCCCAGTGGCAGTTCTGGGAGCTCCGGTGCCTAAAAGAAGGGCTTCCTAACTGGGATAAGACTTAACAGCCTGATAAACTATATACCGAGAGCTCCTGAGGATTTGGCTAAAAGCAAAATGCAGAGGAGCGTCCTGCTCTGTCCTGGCTGGGGCTCTGGTGTTTTTGGTGTACTGATCAAGGAGATTCATGTGACTTTCCCTCCTTTTTGCTAAGGATGGAAGGGGCTGCTGACAGAATGTTGCTGAGGTGGCGAGTCCCAGGCCCGCGTGAGGCCCAGAACTGCTGAGCGAAGGCTTGAGGTAGCGCTGAGCTGAGGGGCGGCCGTGGTCAAAGATCGAGTGTGCGTTTCTGGGTTTTAGATGGGAAGGAAGCGAGGTCATGGAGGGCTGTGGAGTTGCTTCCGTGGGCACCCCCGCATAGCGGTGAGGCCAGCGTCCCTCCTTTGCCCTTGTCCCTATCTCCAGCTGGCTGTGGGGACATCGGTTGAGAACCTAACTTGCCCAGGACCATGCTCGGCACGGTGAGCATTGTTTCATTTTCTCCTCCAAACTGCTCTGGGAGGAGCTCTGCAGCACAGCCCCATGTCGTGGTCGAGGGTCACTGGCAAAGGTCCCGGCAGTCGGGATTCAAAACCCAGGCCTGCCTGCCTGCCTCCTGCCACTGGGCCCGCTGCCTGAGTGGATCTCCGACCCCTTACGTAGAAGCCGCGGTCCCTATTTAGGGGGCAGTACCATACCCGGCCTGCCCAGAGTCTTAGAGGGCATTCCTGGCCTTGGAAGCTGGCTCCTGGGGCTGCTCACTAGTGGCCAACAGGCCTCAACCCCTTATTCTGGTTCCCGGCTGCTCCTCTCCAGCTTCCTGCAGTCACTACTGAGCCAGTCTCCTAGCTGGGGCTCCCACCACCCCACCTGAACCTGCAGTGGCTCCCCTCTTCCTGCAGAACAAAATCCAAAGCTTTCCACCTATGCTCAAAGCTAAGCCCCAGCCCTGACCTACTTTTCCAACCTCTCTCTCCCACCGCTCTTCACCTTCCCCTTGCAGTTTTTCATTTCCAAAGCTTCCCCTGCCCCGGAACTCCCAGGTTCGCTCATTCGTGCCACAGTCCGGAGGGCGAGCTGTGTGTCAGGCGGGGTTTTCCGTGCTAATGGAACTTGCATTACAGCTAGCGGGGCGGTGGCAGGGCGGGCTCTGAGGAAGCTTGCGCCTAGCTGATAGTGACCTGGATCGAGCCCCCCCCCCCCCCCCCCCCCCGCCCCCATCATCCGCTACATGTTGCTTATGTACTAGTCCCCATGAGTCCCAGGAGCTGGTGGCCAGAGCCCCTCTCCGGCCCTGGCGGGGCGGGGGGACTGCCCATCCTGCCCTCCCCACCGCCCCCTGCCTGGCCTTGGCAAATTCCTTGTCGCCTCTGCCCTGCCCTCCCTCCCGGGCTGCTGGGCCGCAGGGCCCGAGGGTTCCTCGCTGTGCGCCTCCACCTCCGGCCGCGGGGGGCGCTGTGCCCGGCCGCTCTCCCGCCCCGCGGAGAGGGGTGGGGCCAGGTGCGCGTGCGCGCGGCGCTGGCAGCCCGGGGGCCCGGGAAGCCGGGGGATTTCCGGAGCCCGCTGGGGCGGGGACGCTTAGGGTCCCCTCGTGGGCGGCAGCGCCTGTCCGGGGCTCGAGCGCGGCTGGGGGGAGGGGCCGGGGAGGGGGGTGCGCAGCCCCAAGTGCAGATGACCTTGTGCAGATGGGCCGCCGGGGCTTCGTCTTCCTCGGCGCGGGCTGCGGGGCCTTCTCCCTTGGGAGGGCAGCCCGGGCGGCCGCGGGAGGCCGCAGGGCAGGGGAGCCACTCCGGGAGGGCTCCTGGTGCACCCCCCAGACCGGAGGGGCCGGGGGAAGAGGCCCCAGGCAGCCGACCACTCCCGTGTCCCGGGGAGAGTCAGCCCGGTGTCGCGGAGGGTGGGGGAGGGGCGGCCCAGGCCGGGAGAGGGGGGGGAGGGGGGCTTCTGTGAAGCGGGTTGGGAGGAAGCTGCGGGAAGCCCTCCGGGCCCCGCCGCTTTTCTCGTCCACCCTCGTCTGACAGGCCCCCTCAGCAGCCCGCCTCCACGCCCAGATCCCCCTCCGCTCCCCGCTCTGCCGAGTCACCCGCTCCGATGCCGGTCACTGGCCCCCACCCATCGCCCCTGGGGACCTCAACATCCGTCCTCAGGGATGGTGCATCGCCTAGCCAGGCTGCTTCCCGGCCTCCTTATGGTGACCCCGCCCCAGCCTGCCACCGCCACAGGGGCTCCCAAACCTTGTTTTCGCTGACACCTGCCCACTCCCGTGTCTGCCCTGGGGTCCCGCTCGGCCCCTCCTGCCCTCCCCAGGGTCGAGCCCCAGCCTCTCAGCCTGGGCGCCCCTGGCCCGATACCTTCACCACCTGGCCCCTCCAAGCCCGGTGTCCTGGCTTCATTCCCTCCTACGTTCTCGCCTTCCCTTGTCCCTCTTTCACTTGCCTGGCAGACCCCAAGCTGGCCCTGTACCCAGGAGCCTCTCTGCCGTCCGTCAGCCACCCGCCAAGCAGGAGTCCACTCCTTACCTCGCCCTTTCTTCACAGCCCCTGGCCCAGCACGTCCCCCCATGTGTGCCCCCTGTCTTGTGTCCCCGCTGTAGTCAGCCGCCCCCCCCCCCACCTGCCTGCTGCCCAAACCTGCCTGGACGCCCCCAGGGAGGCTTTCAGGGTCTGCCAACCCTGGAGAGCCACCCAGTGGTGACACCTGGAGGGGGCTCCAGGGATGAGAGGGTGGGGGGGAGGGGTGTGGTCAAGCAGACTGATGGTTACAGCCTGAGTGAGGCCAGGTGGCCTGGGAGAGTGTGGCCAGAGCAGGGTGGGAGCCAGTGTCCCCGCAGGCTGAGCTCCCAGCAGCCACTGGGCCACCGCAGAAAGGAAGCAGAGACCAAGGGGCACACGGGCTGGGTGGGCCGTGGCCCTGTCCAAGGTTTTTGCCCCTCTGGGGCCTGACCCGCCGCTCCAGGGTGTCCGTCACCTGCAGCCACAGAACTTGGTGAGTGGACCAGCAGGAGCCCAGGGAGCCAGCCCAGGCTGGTCCTGGCTCTTGTGACAGTCCCCACGACAGGGTGGAGGATGGCCCAGCGGGTCCCCGGCCAGGCCTGGGGCAGGGGTGTGAGGAGGGCCGAGTGAACTCGGACAGGGCTGTCCCCCACTGGCTTCCGCTGCAGATGGAGGTCTGTTGGGGGGAGTGGAGGGTGTGAGAGCTGTCGTCACGTCCCAGAACCTGCCGGCTACAGGGTGGCTGAGAAGGCCCCGTTCTGGGACGAGGGGCTCTTGATTTACGAGTGCCGCTGAATAACTCCGTGGAAGTGGCCAGTGAGAGGGGGGTGAGGGAGACGACGCCGTACTCGGTGCACCTGGGGCCCGAAGGGAGAAAAAAAGAGCAGGGGACACGTGTGAGCACCAGAGGAGGTGGCCGACACTTCCTCGCCACGCCTGGAGAAACGCTTGCACTGGAGAAACGGGGAAACCGTCTTGTCGGGTTGACCCAGTCTCCCTCAAACTGCCACGGGGGCTTCGTGCATCATCATCCCTTCCCGAGTGGTCCTGCCTGCCTTTCGGAGCCCTCCCTTCCCCGCCCTGAGGTGCCCTTTGGCTCAGGCACCCCCAACTCAGCCCTCCTCGTCTTGCCCCTGTCGCCCCCTCGCCTCACAGCCTCCCGTGGGGTCTCTAAGGCATAACTCTGAGCCTATCACTCCCCTGGGTAAAACCAGCCGGCTCCTGGCCGTGGCCGTGACGCACGACAGAGAACCCAAGGAAGAGTGTGGGACTGGCCTTCCGGAGACCAGGCTGGCCCTGCCTCTGCAGGCCTCCCATCCCCATTTCCCCGGGGAGAGGGGGGCAGGGTCGGAAGTCACGGGATGTGCCACGGTGCATTTGTCCCTTTTACAAATCTTTCTCAGAAACCCCAGCCACTGCTTTCATTTTGCTGACCAGATAGATCTGGGACACGGGGCCGCCTCTGGCTGCGAGGCCAGACACACTGAGGCCCAGAGCAAATCGTGTCCCATTAGAAAAGGGCAGGTTGGCCATTCGGGAGGCACCCAGGAGGCTCAGCCCTGCTGCGTGACTCGGCCCGGTGGCCCTCTCCAGCCTCCTCGCTGCGAGCCACACTGCTCCTCCTTCCACCTCCCTCCCCCCTCTGCCCGCGGGCCTCGGTTACACCTGCTCCCTCAGCTCCAGCCCCACCGTCCCCTCCGTGGCCCTGTAGGCTGCTGCTCTGCTGAGACTTCAGGCATCTCCGGGGGACTCACCCGAGCCCAGCAGGGTAGACAGGAGCGTTTCTCCGGTGAAATGCCGCGCAGCTGTTAACAAAACGGGGCCAATTCGAGCGCACTAATAAGGGAAAGGTCTCTGTGAGTTGAACTGTGTCCCCCAAAAAGAGATGTTGAAGTCCTCAGCCTCAGTCTTTGCTGATGTTATTAGCCAAAGTGAGGTCCTGCTGGGGTAGGGTGGGCCCACAGGCCAATGACGGTGCCCTTCTAGCAAGACAGGCCCAGGGGGAACGGCCACGCGAAGACAGAGGTTGGAGCAGTGTGTCCACAAGCCGAGGGTCACCAGCCACCACCAGGCAAGGAGGGATGCTCCCTCGGAACCTCCAGAAGGAAGCTCACTGCTGCCACAAGATCCCAGCCTTCTGGCCTCCGAACTTGGAGAGAATAAACGTCAGTTTCGGTTACACAGCATGTGGTGTGTTGTTACGGTGGCCCAGGGAAACTACTGCAAGTTCACCGTCAAGTGGAGAAAGCACAGAACGGTCAGTACCCAGGTCACGCTTCTCGGGGAGTGCGTGTTCCCACGTGCTGGCTCCGCCCTCCCGGAGCTGCCCCGGGAGCCGGAGGCCGCCCCTGCCTGGGCCAGGGAGGTGGGGACAGGCTTCCCGCTTCACAGCACAGTCCGGTTCCGTTCACATTTGTATTTTTTTTTACCACGTGAACACATTACTTACTCCAAATAAATATAAATTCAAAACGGAGAAGATGAGATGGCAAATTCATAAAAAAACCCACACCCCTCCCAACCCTTCCTCCTGCCCGATTTGCCGGTAATGTTTAACCCTCTGCACTTGGGGCAGTTTTTGGCATCTGCCCGGTCTCTTTCTGAGGAAACAGAAGCGAGAGAGGCCAGGGGGCCCCGCTGGGGGAAGGTGCTGCCTGGGCCGCCGGGCTGGGGGGCCTCTGGGTCGAAGGAGCCTGTGAGGGTGCCTGAGAACACCCCACCCTGGGGTCACCAGCCAGCCTCCGCAGTCGAGCTCAGTGTCGCGGGCTGATGCGGGGGACCGAACAGGGTGTAAAGGCACAGGAGAGTTGACGGCCCTCTCTCGGGCCCTTCCTTGAAGTCAGGCAGAAGCTTCTTGGCTCAAGCAATTGAGAAGCAAAGAGACTGCTGGCTGGTAGCTGTCGAGACTCAGGGCGCCCAGAACTGCCTCCCGGAAGGTGAGAAGTGAGGGTGGGCGGACAGTAAGACACCCCTTAGGCACACGAGGCCTCCTCCAGGGAGCCCTCACAGGCCTCTCAGGCTGGGGTAGGTCTAATCTCAGATGGACAGATCCATTCACTTCTCAGAGCTCCACTCAGACCTCCCCTCCTCCAGGAGGCCTCAGCGAGTGTCCCCTCTCTGTGCCCTTCCCACACCTCGGTACCCCAGAGGGGCTCACAGCACACAGGCTGGGAAATCGCAGACATCTGGGAGCATTTGCTGAATGGCTGAGACTTCGCCCGGCATGTTTGTGAGTTTACCCACCTGATAATCCTCATGCCTACGTTAGCCCCATTTTGCAGACGGAGAAACGGAGGGTCTAGATGTACCCTGGAGCTTCCCCCGGTCTCGGGCTGCCATCGGGGCCCCAGAGCACAGACCCCATCAAACCGGTCCGAAGCCCCTTCCTCTGGGATACACAAACAAGGCCATGCCTCTTAAGAAAACAAAGAATATTTTATTCCTTCAGCGATTTCTATACAGCAATGACACCACGAGAATAGGATTAGAGTCTGGTCATCCTTGACCCCAGTCTGCCTCCTGGGAGAACGTATCACATGGCCCAAGAGGCTGAGCTCCACTCAGGGCAAAGGAGGCCACAGTCCTTTCCAACCTGTGCAAAACCATCCGCCTCCCTGTCCAAACACACGGCCACGCTGTTCCAGATGTGCTGGGGCTGCCCCAGGCTCATAGTCCCAGGAGCACAGGCTCGGATCCCACTTGGCCCAGAGGGGCCCACACTGGCCACACCCGTGCCCACGAACAGCCCTTCCTTTGTGGCCTCATGGGAACACCAAGCACGACTCCCTGGGAGAGACCTCATTTGCTGGGGAGTGGGGATCTTCCTGTACCCACGTCCCCGATGACCTAGGGAACTGGCCAGTGGTAGCGGGCCAGAGCCCCACACAGCAGCTGACCCGTGTCCCCATTATATAGACGGGCAGCCTGAGGACTAGAGGGTGGCAAGCCCTCCCCGCCCCGCAGCTGGACTTAACTGTCCATCTTCCGTCCCAGTGGCCAGTGGCTGGTCCCCCAGCCCCTAGGCTAATACGGAGCTGCCAGCTGGCCCCAAGCTTCTGAGCGGGTCCCCCAGGTCTCCCTCCAGTGGGAGTGGCAGCAGTAACGGCGTTCCCAGCAGTGCCAACCGGAGAAGCTGGGGGGTACCAGCAGAGTATTCTGGGACACCAGGAGTTATGTGGAGCTGCCCCTCTGTCCCTAACACAGAGAATGGACAGGTGGCCAAGAAGTGTCCCTGGGGCTCTGCCGGGTGGAGTTAGTCACTGGATAGCCCACGGGTGGATCATCAAAGACCCCTCGGTGGTGTCGGCCCGGACCCCAGGAAAGGGCTGGAGTGTCGGCTGGGTTTCCGGAAGACTCCCCAGGTAACAGCAACGGGCTCGTGCACGCGGGGCGCCGCGGGGCGCCCCCTCTGCGCTCGGGGAGTGCACGATGCGGGTGTGAGGCCCCCCATTTCACGGCCGAGGACACCGCGCACGTGGAGCCTGCGGCCAAGGGCGCCCCTCGCCGGCGCGTGGGATCCAGCCCGGGCCCGATGCGGTCCGGAGCCCGGGGCGCTCCCGCGCGCCGGCCTCACAGGCTGGAGGGCTGGGCCAGGCCGGGCCCCGACGGGGTGGGCACAGCGTCGCCCTCGGGCCGGGCCTCGGGGCCGCGCGCGTACGTGAGCACCACGGTGACGGTGGCGAAGGTGGCGGCGTTGACGGGGAAGGCGCGCAGCAGCGTGGACGCCAGCCCGCGCGTGAAGACGCGCCAGCCCTCGGCGCGGTAGCTCTGGCGCACGCAGTCCACGAAGCCGCCGTAGCGCGGGGCGCCCCGCACCCCGTCGGCCTGCAGCCGCGACTTGACCACGTCCACGGGGTAGGTGGACAGCCAGGACACGATGCCCGACGTGCCGCCCGCCAGCAGCAGCTTGGGCACCAGCAGCCGGTCGCCGGGCTCGCAGCCCAGCGCGCGCGTCAGCACGTCGTACGAGAGGAAGTAGACCCCGAAGCTGGGCGTCTCGCGCAGCAGGGTGGAGGCCATGCCCCGGTTGACGCCGCGCAGGCCCTCCTGCCGGTAGATGTGCGCCAGGCAGTGCAGCGAGCCGCGGTAGGTGCGGGCCGGGCCCGCGTCCTGCAGCTGCAGCCGCGTCTTGGCCAGCTCCATGGGGCAGCAGATGACGCACTGGATGGCGCCCGCCGCCGCGCCGGCCAGGAACTGGTTCAGCGGCGTGTCGCGGCCCAGGGCCCGCAGGGTGTTGCCCTGCACGCCGAACACCAGCGCGTTGATGAACGTGAGCCCCATGAGGGGCGAGCCCAGGCCCTTGTACAGGCCCAACACCTGCGGGGCACACAGACGCGCGTCAGGTGCGCTCCTGCCTGGGGGCTGGGGAGGGGAGGGGGGGGGGCGGAGGGCGGCCCCAGCCCAGCCCGCGGGTTCGGGAGGACCAAGCAGAATCCTGCCAGGACCAGTGTCCCCGATGTCCGAGGTCTGGGCATTCACACCTTCGCATTTCCAAAGTGCTGATCTGCCCGTAGTCCCGCTGACACCTTCGCTTCCAGCTCTGTGGTCTGGGGCCCAAAACGTCCTAGAGGCCGGTGTCCCAGGGCCACCCTCCCCCTCCCCTCCCCCCACCTCCCTGACCCAGGCCACTCACACTCTCCTGCTTGACGATGGACTGGAAGCAGTGCAAGGTCCCTCGGTACTGAGGCCTCTCCATGCTCTGGACCTGCAGCCGTACCTGGAAGGACAGGGCCCCGTGAAAGGTGGGCGGGCCCAGCACTCGGGACAGCCCAGGAGGCTCCCTCTCCAGGAGCGCCAGGGAGCCAAGCAGCCTTCTGTGGCTTTTGGGATTCCAGGATGGGGCGGAGCCAGGCGTCCTTGCCTCTTCAGTGAGGGGGTGTCAGTGGGCAAACTGCACAGGGGGTGGAGGGCCCCCAGGATCTCAGACGTCCCAGGCTTCTTGTGGCACTGTCTCTGCACGATGCACCTCCCCGGACTTCCCCACTGTCCCGGCGGCAAACCATGGCCCGTGCCGAGGGGGCTTCTCACCTAATTCTTATCACTCAGCTCCCCTCGTCAGGGGCTGGCAGTGCCTCCATGGGTGTTAAAGGCAAGGAGGCTCGGATGCTGAGGGATCCGATTTCTGCCAGTAGCCCCTTGTGCGGATAGTGGTCGTGAGTTCACCAAGCAGGGACAGGAGAGGAGCTCATGGCCTCCTTAGCGACCGCAGGACCTTGTCACCACGTTCGGGGCCTGGGGGCTCACGCCCAGCCACCCTTGGAGCCCTGTGGTCCAGAACCTCTTACTGTGAAAAAAGTGTTCTCGATTGGCCCCAGAGCTTATCTCTGGGCTTGACGCTCAGGCCCCATGGCTCGGAGTGGGAGCACATTTCCTAAACTTGGAATCCAGGTCCCGGGGGTTGGTGGGGGGTAGCTAGGTTAAGTCACGTTCTCAGGGGCGGACTCAGCAATCATCACCACAGCCAGGGCCATGGCATGAATGCCACTCTGTGCCTAGCAGCACCAGAGGGCCTAACGTTGGAATCACCAGCCGAGGTGCGTGCGCTTGTCCCTCCCATTTCAAAGATGGGAAGACTAAGGCTGAGATGTTTTGCAACTCCGCCCAGGCTGTCTGTCCTCTGCAGGGACATGGGCAGCTCCTCTGTGTTGGTGGGGGCCAGAGTGTGTGTGGGGGGGGTGGTGCTGGCTGGTGAGAGCCCTCCAGTGGGCCTTCTATGGCTAAGTGCACTTACAAAAGAACGTTTTCTAAGAACACGAACGTACCATCTCCGCACAGGAGGACCTCTGCGGCTGGTGGCCACGGCCCCCAGAGGCGCTGACGACCGAGCGCACCCCGTGGCTGGCTGCTGCTGCCGGCTCTTGGTGGGGGGAGGGGTGGATTTTCAGAGAAAGGCAGAAGTGTTTGTCCAACAGTGATCACAGAGGATCACCTTGAGCGCCGCTCTGGGTGGTTTTTGTGCCATGAGGGCTTTTCGTTTTCCCTTCCGTGGTCTGGCGTCCCACCTGGACCACTTCTCTCTCGCGCGCAGCCCCCAACACGGGCACTGAGTGGGCCGTGGTAGCAGAAGTGACAGGAAGTACGGCCCTCCCCGCTCTGGGTTGCGCTTTCATTCAGACACCTACCTGGACAGCGGCTTCCAGTCTTTGCGGCTTGGACCGGCTCAGGCCCAGGCTCAGGCCAGGCTCGGGTCCCACAGGGAGCACAGAGGCCCCTCTCCCCTTTGTTTCTGACCCCCGGACCTGGGACGAGTGCTTGCTGGCCAGGTGTCTTGGGGGACTAGGTTTGGGGGTGAAACGGGGCCCAGGTCTTGTAATATCTAGAGTTGAGGTGAACATTTTGGGGTGACGGGATCTCGGATTGGTGGACCCGCCCCCGGACAAGTGGTGATTGTCTCACACGGCCAGAAGGGCTCCCAGCTCTCCACATGGCTGAGAGACCCCAACCAGCCCCAGCCGGGTCCCCGCCCCACGACCTGCGCCGGGCCAAGTTCACCTGTCCCCTGCTCCTCAGGGAGGGGACTCTGGGGGTGAGGGGTGGGGAGGAGGGGTGTGGCAGGGTGCAGTTCAGGCCCAGGGTCAGGTTCAGCGAGGACAGAGAAGGGCCCGGTTCACCTGGTCTACTTACTAGCGCTCTCCAGGGCGAGGCTTACGCTCACCGACAACAAAGTTACACTTTTGCTACGGACGGAGGCAGCCCCTAGCTCAGAAAGTAAAGGCCATTAAAGCAACACAAAATTTCAACAGCACGTCCGGGCGTGGAGCCCCCGGGGCCAGCCCCCACCCACCTCGCCATCCCCGCCCCCGCCCTGGGCTGGCCACTGGCCGGTGAAAGTGGTTTTGCCCCCAGCGTCCCTGATTACAGTCGTGTCTAGGCAGTAGGACAGACACAGGTGCGAAGGTAGCGTGTCTGAGGACAGGGGCTTGCTTCTGGGGGAAGAAGAGGAAAGCCAAGTCCTGGACTCAAGTCCCAGTCCCAAGGGTCTGGGAGCACACAGCGGATGTCCCAGCCATGAGACGGCACGAACCGACGGGGGACACGGGTGTCCCCTCGCGCCTTCTGGAGCATAAGTCCGACTGCATGAGGTTCGGGAAGAGGCAGACGGGACCATGGCGTGAGAAGTCAGGCGAGTGGGGGTGCCTGGCTGGCTCTGTCGGAAGAGCTCTGGACCTTGGGGTCGTGAGTTCGGGCCCCACGCTGGGCACAGAGCTTACGTTAAAAAAGAAGTTAGGAGAGCGGACGGCCGGACAAAGGGCAAGCGTTGCTGGGAGGACTGGGGGGGCTCCTGATGGGGGGAGGGGACATTGTTCTACTTTCCCAGGTGTGTGCTTCACGAGGATTCACAGATTTGTACCCTTAGCATCGTGCGCTTTCCTACACGTGTCAAATTTCAGTTAAAACCACCACCACCCCGGGGGCGCCTGCATGGCTCAGTCGATTAAGCGACCAACTTGGGCTCAGGTCATGATCTCGCGGTTCGCGGGTTCGAGCCCCGCGTCGGGCTCTGTGCCGACAGCTCGGAGCCTGGAGCCTGCTTCGGATTCTGCGTCTCCCTCTCTCTCTCTGCCCCTCCCCTGCTTGCACTCTGTCCCTCAAAAATAAATAAGACATTTAAAAAAAAAACAAAACAAAAAAAACCCACCACAGAGCTATTGAAGGAAACCCCCCTTTTGCTAAAAGCAAGGAATATATATGGGTCTGAGGACATTTCTGCTCAGATTTCTAAACAGAAATCTGAACAAGGGTTGGGGAAGGGTCTATATGAAGGCCTTTTTTTCTTTTTAGTTTATATGTCTCTATGATGGTTAAAACTTTTTTCTACAGCCTACCTTACTTTTGTAATAGAAAGCCAACCAAGAAAATGTGACGGAGAGGGTAAGACCCTGAAGGAGGTATACAAAACATGCAAAGAGATTTGTCAGTATAAGGCACTAATTGGCTTTTCTACACTTTCCAATTTTCTTTGAATGAGAATGGTTTAACTTTCATAATGGAAAGTAGCCAGTAAAAAATAATGGCCATTAGTAATACAGCATTACATTAAACCAAATGAGTGTACCAGCCCATAACTAGAATGAGAGGGGTCACCACCATTGGGTGACCGTGGTGATTACTGGGGACGGGTTTTTCCTCTCCGTAAGAAGACTGGGGCTCCTGGGTGGCTCAGTCAGTCGGTTGAGCGTCTGACTCTTGATTTCAGCTCAGCTCATGGTCTCATGGTTCGTGAGTGAGTTCAAGCTCTGAGTCGAGCTCTGCGCTGACGGTGCGGAGCCTGTTTGGGATTCTCACTCTCTCCTCCTCCCTCTCCCCCTCTCTGCTCCTCCCCTGCTCCCGCTCTATCTTTCTCTCACTCAAAAATAAATAAACATTAAAAAAGAGATTGGCTTTGGGGCGCCTGGGTGGCTCAGTCGGTTAAGTGTCTGACTTCGCCTCAGGTCACGATCTCCCCGTTTGTGGGTCCAAGCCCCACATCAGGGTCTGTGCTGACTGACGGCTCAGAGTCTGGAGCCTGTTTCGGGTTCTGTGTCTCCCTCTCTGCCCCAACCCCACTTGCGCTCTGTCTCTCTGTCTCAAAAATAAATAAACATTGGGGCGCCTGGGTGGCGCAGTCGGTTAAGCGTCCGACTTCAGCCAGGTCACGATCTCTCGGTCCGGGAGTTCGAGCCCCACGTCGGGATCTGGGCTGACGGCTCAGAGCCTGGAGCCTGTTTCCGATTCTGTGTCTCCCTCTCTCTCTGCCCCTCCCCCGTTCATGCTCTGTCTCTCTCTGTCCCAAAAATAAATAAACGTTGAAAAAAAAATTTTTTTTTTAAATAAATAAACATTAAAAAAAATTAAAACAAAAAAAAAAAGACATTGGCTTTTTAAAGACAGGTTTGCCTAGATGTGATGCTGCTGGGCCACAGTGGCCAAAAAAAAGTCACCCAATGGATTTCTTCAAAGACCACCCTCCAGGCGCAAGCTAAGGGGGTCCAAGGAGGATCCCAGTGGGGTGGAGAGGCTCCTGCACCCAAATCACCCAGGGGCTTAGAGGGACAGAGACCCCAGGACAAAGTACTCCCAGCCTGGGGGCACTGATGAGGGGGCCCAGCGGGAGCCTCAGCCTGGGGCGGGGCAAGGGCTAGCTGAAGGGGCCTGGGGCTGCCCAGGCTGAGTCATAGCTCCGAGAGGCGTGGCCCCTGCAAAGCTGGGCTGAGGAAGTGAATCGGGAGTCACTTCTTGGCTGGATACAGAGGCATTTACAACATGTGACCACAAGCGTAACGTGGACAGTGCCAGGCTGCCCTGGGCTGCTCTGGCCTGTGGACGGGCTTCACAGGACGGCCAGCTAGGCAGTGCACAGGCAGCTGTGTGGACAGGCTCTCGGCAGGCCTGTGTAGGGCAGGGGTCGCCGTGTGGCAAGAAAGCAGTGACCCTTCCGCCTCCCCCGTAACTTGCATACGATGGGTTGGAAGAAAATCTGTGCTCTTCAGAACTAGCCTTTCACGCAACCCAAACTATACTGTTGAGCACAGGGCACCAGGATGGCCTCCGTAATCTTGCCTAACCCCTCAGTTTGCCGGCGAGAATGCTGGGCCGAGAGGTCAAGCAACTGGCCTGAGGTCACACAGCAGATTGGCTAGCCGGAGGCCTGGGCTGTACAAGGCCTAGGGCAGAACTTTTAAGGTCGGAGCCAATACATAAAGCTAGGCCCTCATGCCTGTGCCGGAGGAAACCCCAGCCCCTGAGTTCCTAGTCCTTTTCTTGGCCAGCGACCGTCTTGGCTTCTGCTGAAAAAAGAGGGGACAGGAAGTGACCTCAACCCCAGCTAGGGATGACATCCTTGCCTTGGCTCTACCCTCGCTCCAGCAGGATGAGGTGCCAAGTTCAGTGTTTACAGTGGGACACAAGGTCTGGCCCAGTGCCCTGTTGCTTCCAGCTCGCCCTGAGTCCCAGGTGGGAGCCGGCAAGGAAAGGTCCAGACCTGACTGGTGTGAGGACACAAGACCCCAGCAGCAGGGAGAGACTCTGATTTGGGAATTTCCAGCTGGAGGACGTGGATTTCCTCTGTTTCTGTTTTGAGCATCTGACCACCTGGATCTGGACAGTTTATCGACGAGAAACTGGCTAACTAAGCGCCTGGCCCAGGGCCACACACTCCGCACAGGTGGACACCAGCCCTCGGGAAACACTCTGTTTCGTGCCAATGATGATCTTTCTGTGAAGATCACGTTCATGGGAAATACTGACCAGCTTTGGCTTTTCTGTATTTCTGCATTTTCTCTCTGAACTGCTCTTTCTTTCAAGAAGATGTCTGGGGGCGCCTGGGTGGCTCAGTCGGTTGAGTGTCCGACTCTTGGTTTCAGCTCAGGTCATGATCTCACGGTTCGTGGGTTCGAGCCCTACATCAGGCTCCGTGCTGATGATGCAGAGCCTGCTGGGGATTCTCTCTCCCTTCTTCTCTGCCCCCTACCCTGCTCATGCTTGCTCGCTCTTAAAAAAATAAACTTAAAAAAAAAAAAAGATGTCTGGGGGAGCCTGGGTGGCTCAGTCGGTTGAGTGTCCGACTTCAGCTCAAGTTATGATCTCACGGTCTATGAGTTCGAGCCCCACGTCGGGTTGTCTGCTGCCAGCGCAGAAGCTGCTCTGGATCCTCTGTCCCCCTCTCTCTGCCCCTCTCCCGCTCATTTTCTCGCTCGCTCTCAAAAAGAAATATTTTTTAAAAAGGGGGGGGGGTCACTGGAAAGGGGACTCTAGCCGTCCCGGCCCTGCGCATGTCCAGTGTCTGCCCCTCCCCAAGGACCTGAGAGTAAACTGTGACAAGAGACTCACCTTGACTGTGTCAAATGGGTGTCCCACGAGCACGCCTGCCACACCTGGGGGAGGAAAGGGGTATGTCACCCAAATGCCTCAGAAACCTGTAGCACAGGGGCCTTCCTGCAAGGACCCCATGGGAGCCACGGGACTGGAGGGGAAAAAGCCATTTCCCAAGCACCTACTGTGTGCCAGGCACCCTGTGGGCTCCTTCATCCTCATGCCTGCACGAGCAGTGGGGGTGTGGGGGGAATGACACCCCTGAGGTCAAGCCTGGATCTGTCCAACCCAACGCTGGGGTCTCTCCAGCCCCCGCTTCCCACTGCACTTGACTGGTCCGTGTGCCTGAGGACAGCTGGCCCCCGGAAGCCGCACACGCTAGTTCTGAGATGGTCCCGTTGCTCCAAACACCTCCTGGCATGGCGGGGGGGCCCCAGGGATTGTGGACTTGGGGTCAGAGGGCCACCCAGATTTGACTTTTCCCTCCGCCACTCACCAGCTGGCCAAGCTCCCAAAGGACTCGGGGTCTGTGGCTCACTCCCCTTGCCTGTGCAGGTGAGAGCATCAAGTCCCCCCCCACACCCCCCAAAACTGACCCAGGGCCCAGGCAGCGCAGGCACTGGTTGGCCACTCCCTTCCCCGCGTGGGAGCTGCCTGGGACCCGGGGAGTTAGCTCGGGACTTTGTGATCACGCGCAAGGATGCATCGGTCCAGCCTCTGCCAAAACCCCAAAACCTCGGGGGACATCACTCTCCAAATTGGCTTCTGAACCCTTTTCTGAGTCCTGAGTGCTGTTCAGGTGTAACTATCGCTGGGAATCAGGCACCTCGTGACCCCATTCACAGAAGGAGAAAGGGAGGAGGCTCAGTGAGGTGAAGGTGGCTTCGACTCCCACGCTCTCCTCCCTAGAATTTTGTGTGTGAATCTCTTAAAGGTCTCTTACCGCTGGGAGCGTTTCTAATTAAGACAGTATTAACGTCTCTACCTGCCGGTCACTGTTCTCAGTTTTGTATGTGGACTAACTCTCCCTCTCACATGTAAAGAAAGGACTATGAGCCCATTTTACAGATGAGGCACCTGAGGCCGAAGGAAGTCGTATGTCCACGCTGCGTGGCGAGAGAGTGGTGAGGCGAGGATTGCAGCCTAGACCTCCTGGGCCTGGAGCCCTCCTCCTTCCCCGCTCACCTCTCTTGCCCCCCGTTGGGGCTGCTCATCAGGGTGGTGGGCGCCCAGCGGTTAGCGGGAGTCACCGCGCCTCTTGACAGCTTGCATGTTGTCGTGCGTCCCCCTCACCTTGTCTCATGCTTTGGACCTTAGGATCCGCTGTGTCTGACGCGAACTTGGCCGATCCCGCTTTCCTTCTGGTTGCGTGCGCCTGGCATGGTTTGGTGACGGTTAATTTTCAACCTGGTCCTAATCCCTTGTTTTCGATGCTCCTGGAAGCGAGCTCCCGCTCTCCGCCGCTCCCGTCTGAAGGCGCCTCCGGTTCTGCCGAGACGGGACATCGGACACGACTCCATCTCATTTCACGTGAATGGCTTATTTCTTCCCTTTGTCTTTCTGCATGTTGGCTGGTTCGGGCCACCCGCCACTTCTCCGCCTTCTGCTAGTGTCCAAGTTCGGCTAAAGGTTTCTTCTTGTTTCTTACTTTTAATCATTATGTGGAAACAGGACAAGAACCGTCACCCCCCCCCCCCAAGGCTTTCTCTGCCCCCCGCCTTGCTGCCCCCCTCCCAGTGCTCAGTAAGAGCCGCCCCAACAAGGTTTCCAACTCTGACAGCTTCCTCTTCTACCCCGTTTAGACCCCACGAGATTCAGAACTGTTCCCTCACTTCCTCCCCTCTACCCCCTTCTTGGGGTCTCTACCCCGATCAGTTGCCATTTTGTTGGAGCCTTTCTTGATTACTCTCCTCGGAGGTTAACACATGAGCAAACGGCCTACAGAGTCTATTTCTGTAACACCATCCGGGAACAACGGTCCTGTGCTCTGGTGAGGCTCCCAGGCCCAGGCCATCAGGGTGGCCGTGTCCCAGAATCTTCTCGCTTCTGGTGCCACAGCTGAGAAATCCGTTGCCGGTACGTTTTTTGCTCCTTGTCAGTAATTTATGCGTTCTATCGGGAAGCCTCTGAGATTTTATCTGCAGATTTCAGGAATGTCACCAGGAGATGCCAAGGGTGTGTCTTTTTTTTTTTTTAAGTACCCCTGCCTGGTACACCAGCCCTTTCTCTCTGCACACTCAGGCCTTTTTTCTGATCAGAGGAAGTTTCCACTATCGTTTATTCATCGTAATCTTCATCTCCAGAACTTCTTCTCCTTCTGGAACCCCTAACATTCACAGGAAGATGAAAAGACCTCCCCGAGGTGTCTCTTCCCTCAAGACTTCCGCGCCCGTGCCTCTGGTCCTCTGTGACACACTTTGTTTCTATCTTTTGAGATCCACCTTCTCCGTCATAGCATGTTGTGAATTTTCTAAATTTGAGAAGCCCAGTTCTAGAACTTATTTTCTTGGGCCCTGATTTCCCTGGGTTTTAGAGACTTGAGACTTGCCTGGGGGTACGCTGTTTGACCTCCCTTCTCTCCAGCTGCGGACCCCTGGGGACCTCCATGCCCTCTGCAGCCAGGCCCAGTTGTGGGGTCCCCAAGAAGCTGGTGCCGGAAATGCTGGGGGTCCCCTTCCTGTGCGTGGCGGGTCCTGGCTCTGGTCCCAGACTTCTCAGGTTCCAGCCTTCATCAGCCTCCAGGATGGAAGGGGTAACCACCCTCTCTCCCTCCCCTCCCCCTCCCCCAGCCTCAGCTGGGAGGCCCCCCCAAGACCTCCAGTGGTAGCCATTTGCACTGCCACTTGCTCCAGAGGCTGATTTCAATGCCCTCAGGGGAGGGGCTGAGTGTCTTCACCCAGGACATCCCCATTCACAGGAACAGAGTGGGCCTGCCTCCATCAGGGCCTCCAGTCCTGCCAAGCCTTACCCTTTAACCTCACGGGGAAGCCCCTCCAGGCCAGCGCCCCGACAGGACGCTGAGGCACCACAAGGAGATCCTTTTCCCACCTCCACAGCCAGTGCCCACTGCCCTACACACGGTGGTTTCTCAGGGCACCGCCGGGCCCTCTGGGGTAGGAGTGGGGGGCGACGGTCCCGGAGGCAGGCGTTGCAGGAGACACTTGGATGGCAGACCTGTCTTCCCCACACAGGGTTCCCGGCCCCACCACGGAGCCGCGCCTCCTCCTATCCATGCACCTGGCAGGGAGACCCCCATTCGGGGCACAGGGTGCTGGCGGGCTGCACGCCTGGGACTGACCCCCTGGTGCGGAGCAAAGGCAGACATTCTGACCTTCCTACCACGCGAGCGCCGGGATGCCGTCAATCAAGGCACCTGTCCCACCTCCCCGCGGGTGAAATTGAACACGTGACCCGACACTCCACCAATCAGAGGTGACGTACCGCTCTCCCTCCCAGGAATCTGAATCTAGAGGGAACCCCAGGCGGCCGAGGAGAAGCACCGTCGTCCCCCTGCTCTGGGTCCAGGTCTGAAAGAGCCCAAGCCGAAGTAACGAGGCGGGGGCCTCCAGGGCCAGGCGCTGAGGTGGGGGCGCGGCCCGCGCCCAGTTCCTAGACAGTCCCTCTGCACAGGCTACTTTGTGCCAGGGACACAATCTGGTCACTGTCTCACTAGTCCCTCCACTTCTCAAGGCCAAGGTTTCTCCTGGGTCACATAAGACCAGGAGAGGATCTCAGGGGAGCGGAAGCCGACAACCCTCACAAAGAGGCTTTGTGGCAGCCACTGCCGTTCTCACCGGCCTGGGAGACTCAGGCCTCCACTCACAGCAGGGAGGTAGGTGCCACCAGCAGCCCCAGGCTTGCCCCTGGGTGGGAGTAGGGCAGTTGGGGGTTGGGGGAAGGGGCTGGGGCCCATAGCTCCGCATGGTGCTGGACCCTGACCTTGCCCCAACCCTGCAGCCTGGACAGGATCCCTCCTGGGTGGGTTCGGTGAGGGAGGGCAGAAGGCATGGCCTTTTGGGCACAGAGCCTACAGTGACTGAACCCGTGTGTCTAGGGGTGGGGTGGGTCCCTAAGCAGGCCTGGCCTCAGGATGAGTTCCACCTCAAACCCCACAGCTCCCAGGACACCCGGGAGAAATCAGAAGGAATCCTGTTCCTCTGGGGAAAGAACCCACATTCCCCAAGAAGCTGGAAAGGGGCTTTGGCTGTGGGGCAGTCCAGGCTCATTGCGCCACCACTGCGGGGTGGGTAGAGGAGGGTGTGGGGGCTCAGGAGGAGCCAGCAGGGGTGGTGGCAGGTGCAGTCACCAGAGCGGGGAGGGGAACAGGGGAGCTGAGACCCGGATCTGCAGAGGCTGCCCGCTCCTGTCTCCTCTGGCCTGGGCTTGGGAGAAATTCACGCATTTACGAAAGGCCCTGGGGTTCTTCTTCCCCCTTCAGCAGACCCCAGCCCGGTGGTTTCCTGAGGCCTGATTGGGTAACAGGCTGGGAAGTTCTTAAATCTCTTGACACACATCGCTTCCCTGGCACACTGCCCTCCCCACCAGTCTCTTCTTGCCCAGAGCAGGAAGCTGAAATCAGAGGCTTAAATGCCCCAGGCCATTGTCACTCCTCTTCCTCCAGGGTGCCCAACGCCAAACCCAAGCGGATAAACAGTGAAAGCAATTTCAGGTGCTGGAGGAGGGACATCCACCATCAGAGCAGGACCAGGCCTGGGGCCATGCAGCCAGCTCTTCTGTCAGCTCCTTGGGGAATGACATAACCCGGCTCGCAGTTAATACCCGTTAAATAAATTAACTCTCCAAGTAAAAGCAAAGAAGCTAAAGGCCAAACAGGGAAGCGCCCGGCCCGGCTCCATGCCCAGGGTCGTCCCATGGCATATCCTGGGTTGCACACTGACAGCGGCCCTCCCGGGGACACAGGCTTGGGGAGGACCCTAGCAGCCTGGTCTGGGTGAAGGTGCCCCGCACCGGTGACACGCACGCGTGAGCACAGGGCTAGCCCACACCGCGTGTCAGGCCCACTCCGCCACCCGGGTGGAGACCCCCCGCCAGCAGTTCCCTGAACGGATTAGGGAGGTGAGGCATGCCCAAAGCATGACTCGGCGCCCTAGGGGCCGCCGGCGCCCTTCCGGGCCTTCCAAGGCCAGCCCCCTAGGGGGTCTTCCTGTGGCCCCAGCCCCGCCCAGACACCTGCGGGGAAGGGGGTGGAGCCAGCCCCCAACTTCTGGGGCCGTGGGCGCGGGCCGAGGATGCGGGAACCGGGGAGGGAGATGCGCCCGAGGCCTCGCGCGAGCGGGGCGCACCGGGCGGCGGGACGTCCTCCTGGCGGTCCCCCACCTGGCCAAGCCACGGTGCTGCCCCGGCGCCCCAGACCTCTCGTCGGGACGAGCCCCGAAGGACTCGAACGCCACCTGCCCTCGCGGACGGCGTGCTAGACGCCCTCCCGGCCTGTTGTCTGGGCACGTCCCCGAGAGCCCCGTGAGACGAGAGCATCGTTACCCCCGTGTTTCAGGCGAGGAAAGCCCGGCGCCCTTAGGTGAGCCGGCCTCCCATCCCGCACACGCCTGGCTCCGGCCTCCCGAGATCGCGCGGTCCGGGTGGGCGCCGCCCGCCTGCTTACCCCCAGCGCATCCAGCCAGGAAGTCGAGCGCCATGGCCGGGCCCCCGGCGAGGCTGCCCTTCCTCCTCGTCCTTCTCCTCTGGCCCCTCGCCGGGCTGGTGGCCGTCGGGGGTCCCGCCGGCTCGCACGGTTGGGACTCGGCCTGGCCGCCGCCTCCTGGCGCGGAGCCCGGGGCCAGCCGGGGGCAGGGGGCGGCGGCGGCGGCGGCGGCTCAGAGCGCGGGTCCTCCGCCGGCGCCCGTCCCTGGCCGGCCGGCTCGCTCGCCCTCGCGGCCGTCCACCCGCAGCCAGTGGTCCCGCACCTCGGGCCGCTCGCCCCGCCCCTCGGGCCTGCCGGCCGGGCTCCCGCGGGGGTGCGGAGCGCAGCCAATGGGCGGGCGAGGCGCGGACAACACCCCGGGCCCTGCGCGCCGCCGCCGCGCCTCATTGGCTGGGCGTGTCCGGGGCGGGCCAGGCGGGGGGTGGACGTGGCGGGCGGGGGAGGCGCACAGGCGCCGCAGACAAAGAGTGTGCTTCGTGCGCCCGCCCGCGCGGCTCCGGAGGGGAGCGCAGCCGGGTGCGCGCGGTGCTGGGACGGTGGGGCTGGGCCCGGGAGCCCGGGGCCTGACGGCGGCCTGTGCAGGGGTGGGAACCTCCCGGAGTGAGCGACACGGGTCAGCTGAGCGGGAGGCGGGGTGTGCTCGCTCTGGACTGGACTCTTGAACCTGGGGCCTGGGTCCGGATCCCGACTCGGCCGCCGAACCTCAAGTCCTTGCCGGTGTAATGGGGACACGGGCGCGTCAAGGGGCGCGGAGCGCCAGGGCCCTGCAAGGCTCCGACACAACTAGCTGTGATACCCCTGGGGCGGCGAATCGCCCCTCCGCCTGCGCGCCCGCCGGGCCCGCACGCGGGGTCCCGGGACGGCGGGGAGCTGGAAAGGGGAAGGGGGCTGTGGGGCGCCCCTCGGGGACGCGCACCTGCCTGCGCGCTGCTGGGCCGCGGAGGGGTGTGGATCCGGGCAGGTTCCTGGACGGGCGCACACAGGCCATCGGTGGCAGGGAGGGCGCCGGCGCGGGGCCTCGACAAGGGAGGCCTCGGGAAGGACTGGGCGAGCCGGCCCAAGTGGGAGGGCGCTGGGCCGCGGGGGACGAGGGGGACGAGGAGGAGCCAGGTCCTGCGCCTGGAGAGTCCCTGAGGTTGGCAGTGACAAGGACCCCTCCCTGGTCTTTGGGGGAGTGTCCTGTTCAGCGACGTGTCCTGCCCTCCTTCCCCAGCGCCTTGTGAAGTCTGGACTGTCCGGCTGGGACTCGACTTGGCTGGGCGCTTTCTCCTGCACAATGAGAGTCAGATAACAGCGTCAGGCCTGCGGCTCAACTTCCTTCTTCAAGATTCTGTGGTCAGGACCTGCGTGTTTCCGGATTGCAGACCACAGTTTTTATTCTCATGTTACCATTTCTGGAAGAAGGATGGGGATTACAATAGATATGTACCCAGGGCTTTATTCTTTTATTATTTTCAGGTTTATTTATTTTTTTGAGGGAAAGAACACTTCCATAGGGGAGGGGAAGACAGAGAGGTAGGGAGAGAGAGAGACAGAGAGAGACAGAGAGAGAGAGAGACAGAGAGAGAGACAGAGAAAGAGAAAGCAGGCCCCAGTGCTGTTAGCCCAGAGCCCCAAGCGGGGCTCAGACTCACAAACTGTGAGATCATGACCTCAGCCAAAATCCAAGAGTTGAAAGCTTAACCAGCTGAGCCACCCAGGTGCCCCATATACCCAAGGTTTTAAAGATTCTATATTTCTGCTAGGAGGGGATTTCTCAGGGGTAGGTAAGTAGTGACTATGGTGATACAAGGCCACCAGGGATCCAACGATCATTAGTGGTTTCCTTTGATTCTTCTTAGACTCTAAATAGAACATTCATTAAGCAGAGACCCAAAGCCAGGTCTGCTGACTCCTAGTCCAGTGCTCGTGATGGCTGGTGGGCCCTGAACTAGGGGTCTGGAGGCCTGGGTTTGAATATCGCCAGCCTCTGACCTCGAGGAGCCAGGAAAACAATAGCATGTGGGCCCCAGGAGAAGCCCAGACCCAAAACAGGGGCAGGAGTTGACTGTGGCTGGAGGCCTCCAAGGCCATGATGATTAAACTTACATCCAGGAGACCCACCCTTACAAACACATTGTCCCTTGGTTGCCAAGGCCTCCAGAGGTAAAGCAAAATGCCCGCAGCGTGTTTTGGGGGGCTTGAGTAGAAAGTCAAGTACTTTAATGAGGCAGTGAGTCACAAAGTTATAATGGGGCATTTGATAAGGAAACAACGATGAGCTACTTTTTTTTTTTTTTTTTTTTTTTGCCTTAAGAGAATGCACGTGCCCTTAAGTTAGTGTCACAATTGAGGCAGGTTGCAGGAGCCCTGACTCCTGGGGGTCAGCAGCCTGACCTCCAGGGGCTCCCATGGCGGTTAGGGAGAGACCAGAAAGAATTGAGGAAGTCATCGCAAAGAGTTACACGTGTCCATCTTTTGGAGCCTGCATTATCACATTAGCGGTTGGGTTCTATGCACGTTCTGTTTCATTTCCTGAGGATACATTACAGCACAGAATATGATGTTTTCAAACGCCTCACCTTCCGCAGAGCCCAGGCCCCACCCACATGCCAGGGAAAGCCACCCTGCAGGGCTCTTCCCAGACCCTAAACTTTAAGGGGCAGGTGGGGGGGGGGGTCCAAGGCCAGAGCAGGACAGCCAGTGAGAGAGGGAACGTCACAGGGGACGGAGGTCAAGCCAGGTCACCGTCAAGTACATGGTGTGGTTTCTATTTTGCACAGCTTTTATCATTTCCTACACAAGACGGATCCAGTGTGGAAGAATCAGAAACACCAGCAGGAAAAGAGGAAAGGGAAATCACCTCTGTTCTCCCCACCCCTGAATCTGCTGGATTCAGTGACAGGGGCTGTTTTGACCTGGGTGAGGTGGGATGGGGAGGGCAGGACGGTCAACTGGCTCCCCACTCACTTGGACTCGGCGCCCCTGCTCACTTCTCACCTGCGCACGAGGGGCTTGGCTGGTCCTCCCCATCTACACTGGGGAGTCTGCCACCCCTTCCCACACTCTGCTTTCTTTCAGCTCCCGGAGTGACTTCATTTGTTGCTCTATGTGTTTATCCCCTCTCTTCCCCTAGAATGTAAGCTCCACCAGGGCAGGGACCTTCTCTGTCCTCTTTGTTAACACTAAGCTAGGTGCCCAGTGGGGGACAGAATCATTCAATGGCCAGAGCCGCGGAAGGTGACGGACCCTGGGTGGAGGGGGAGGCAGGCGGGAGGCTCCTCCCGGCCGACAGCCTGACCCTTCTCCAGGGATGCGTGTTCTGGGAAGAAGGTGAGGGCTGGTGGGGGTTCTGGGTGATGGTTTTTCCTACAGTGTATTTTTAGAGGGGTGCCTGGGTGGCTCAGTCGGTGAAGCGTCCGACTTCGCCTCAGGTCATGGCCTCACGGTTTGTGAGTTTGAGCCCCCAGTTGGGACGACGGATCCCCTGTCTCCCTCTCTCTCTGCCCCTCTCCCACTCATACTCTCTCTGTCTCGAAAATAAATAAACATTACAAAAATAATAACATGTGTTTTTAGAATTAAAAACTTCAGAAACAAAGTTTCTCTCCTCCGGGCTGCAGTGGGCCGCGATAAGGAGGAGCCCGAGAGAGGGGCAGGATGGGACCTGGGTTGGGATATGTGTGCATGTGCGTGTGTGTG
This sequence comes from Prionailurus viverrinus, assembly GCF_022837055.1. Taxonomy (NCBI): domain Eukaryota; kingdom Metazoa; phylum Chordata; class Mammalia; order Carnivora; family Felidae; genus Prionailurus; species Prionailurus viverrinus. The sequence continues at coordinate 138,224,464 of NC_062566.1, forward strand.
TGTGTGTGTGTGTGTGTGCGCAGAGCCAGACCCTGCCCGTCTGCTTTGACTCAAAAGCTGGGATCAGCCTGCCAGCTCTGGCAGGGGGTGAGCGGGCAGCTGAGGAGCCAGGCCTGGGTGAGGGGAGTGGGGCCCTGGCCCGTCCTGCCCTATGGCCCCAGCCACAGGCTCCCCACTCTAGACCTCCGGCATGGAGCCCCCCAGAAATGTGGCTAAGACACACCTCACCAGACCTAAGGAATCAGACTTAGGGAGCAGGGGGGCTCGAGACCTGCATTTATTTTTTTAAGTGTATTTATTTATTTTGAGAGGAAGAGAGCATGCGGCAGTGAGAGAGGGGCAGAGGGAGAGGGAGACGGAGAATCTCAAGCAGGCTCCTGCTGTTGGTGCAGAGCCCTGACCTGGGGCTTGATCCCACGGACTGTGAGCTCATGACCTGAGCTGACATCAAGAGTTGGACACTTAACTGACTGAGCCCCTCAGGCGCCGAGAAACTGGCATTGAAAGTGGCCCCTTAGGGGCGCCTGGGTGGCGCAGTCGGTTAAGCGTCCGACTTCAGCCAGGTCACGATCTCGCACTCTGTGAGTTCGAGCCCCGCGTCAGGCTCTGGGCTGATGGCTCAGAGCCTGGAGCCTGTTTCCGATTCTGTGTCTCCTTCTCTCTCTGCCCCTCCCCCGTTCATGTTCTGTCTCTCTCTGTCCCAAAAATAAATAAACGTTGAAAAAAAAAAAAAAAAAAAAAAAAAAAAAAAAGAAAGTGGCCCCTTCCGGGGCTTTTAGGTGGCTCTGGGGGCTGCAGGTTGAGACTGTCTCCAAGGACAGGTTCGGGAACTTGACTTCTGCAGTCTCAACTTGGGCCCCTCCTGGCTGCGTGACCCTGTGAGCCTTCTTGGCCTCAGTTTCCTCATTCGTAAAATGGGTTCAGGAGGATCCTAGGGGCCAGAGCAACTCAAAGAGCCCCACGGGGCAGGTGCTTTTGTGGGAAACGGAAGAGAAGAGTTGACTTAATTATTCAGCTGAGGTATTTGGGGTTTCTTACAGGCATCTTCAAGTGTCCAGCCGGGGAGGGGAAACTCTGGCCCCAGAACTTCTGAAGGCCGCAGCGAGCAGGTCTGGGGGGTGGCGGGCACTGGGGCGTGAGCTGTGGTTGGCTGCCTGGCACTGATGAGAACTAACTACCCTCCGGGTCTCTCCCCCAGCGAGCATGTGGCTGCCATGGGGCTGTGCCTCTGCCCCTCTTATCCCATCCACTCTCACAGCGACTCACCCCCCGACTAAGCGAGTCTTTCTACTCTGGGCCTCAGAGGCTGAAGGGCCTGGGACCCCTTGGAGACAGGCAGCCACTGTCCTCACAAGTTCATGGTGCCCAGAGTTCTCTTGTTAGGTAGACTTGAAACGATTTGCTTAAATTGAGTCAACCCCGAAGTTGCCACCATGCTGTGTGGGCCTCTTGCACGTTCATTCCACTGGAAATTTTATAGTTTTCCCCAGGGCTGCCTCTCCAGGTGAGCTGTGGGCCTCCCTTGTGCTGGGCACCAGCCCCAACCCACTTGGCTTTGGAGTGACCAAGAGACCGGAGCGAGGGAGGCTCTGGCCAGATAGTGTTGTTGTTGTTTAAGTTTATTTATTTTGAGAAAGAGAAAGAGAGAGAGAGAGAGAGAGAATCTCAAGCAGGCTCTGCATTGTCAGCACAGAGCCTGATGTGGCCCTTGAACCCACGAACCGCAAGATCATGACCTGAATCGAAGTCAAGAGTCGGACTCTTAACCCACTGAGCCACCCAGGTGCCCCAGCTCCGGCCAGGTTGTGAGATGACCAGAAACTCAAGATGGGAATGATATAAATAAACGCAGGGCAAATGCTTCAAGTATAAAAATAGAGCCTGCAGGGGGCCTGCCCGAGAGCGCCGGACCTGGGGGCCCCAGCGGTGGTCTGCAGCTTGGGTCGGGCCATCTGGTCAGGACAGAGGAGCTGGGCGGAGGCTCTCAGCCAGGTGAGGCAGACAGCATGTGCTTGCCGCCCACTTGGAGGTCGTGTGGCGCACGGGCCTCCTGGAGCCCACCCTCTGGGCTGGCTCTGGGGCCCCGCGTGAGCCCGCCTGGCTGTGCCCTCCCTGGGGCCACACACCGTCTGGTGTGGGGGACGGAAGAGCAGACCGCCGACCCGGGTGGATTGCCTGTGTGAGGGGCGGGCACCCGAGGGCAGTGGCCAGAGGAGGGCAGTGTGTCCCCACCTGGGCCGTGGTCCCGGTGGCAGGGTGAGCTGGAGTTGACACCACGGAAGGCGGGGGACGGTGTGGCGGCGGACAGAGAACGACACACACTGAGCCCAGAGGCGCGTGGGGACAGTCCGATGTGGCAGGCAGGCCCTCGGGGAGGACAGACGCGGGAGGAGCCTGGGGCAGCTCCAGAAACTGGCGGAGGAAGGAACAGAGAGAAAGCCTGCAGCATCCTAGAATCCAGAATCCTGGAGCTGGAGTCCCCCCTGTTCCAGAACCTCTCCCTGAAGGAAGGGCCTTGTGCCGCCGTCCGGCCAGGCAGCGTCTTCCTGGGGCCGCTTCATGTGGACGGTCTCCTCTCCCACCTGCCTTGCTGCTTCGGGCTCTGCTCTCTGGAGTCCTTGTCCTCGGTCCCCCAGGTGGCACGTGGGGTTGGCTGGGGGCCAGGCGTGCCTCTGGGGTATACCCCCCTCATGGGGGGCCTTGCCCTCCAAGTGGAGGGTGGGGGGCACGCTTCTCTCCTTTACCCCGTCTGTCCTTGAGCTGAGCGTCTTTGTGTAACAGCAGGGGCTTCCTAGTGAGCCTGCCCTCAGGGGGCTTCCTGGAGGCCACTCCCTGCTGGTCCAGTGGGGGTGGGGGGTATGCCCGGTCACCTGAGCTCCTGGGAGTCCCTGCCGTCTTCCCCGAGCGGCTCAGCTGTGCCCCCCCTTCCTGGAGGCCTCTGTGACTGCCCCAGTGGAGACTGGCTTCTCTCTGTGACAGGCTGGCCACACCTACCCGTTTCCATCCCTGGCTCTCTGTGGCGGCTTGAAAACACGTCCACTAATTCTTCTAGACTCCCCACTTCCTAATGTGCCTGTCACCGAGTGTGGGGCTACGGTGAGTGACTCACTTCTAGTAATAGAAAATATTCACTGGGTCGGGGGGGGGGGTGCACCTGGGTGGCTCACTCGGTTAAGGGTCTGACTCTTGGTTTCGGTTCAGGTCATGATCTCGCGGTTCATGGGTTCGAGCCCCGCGTCGGGCTCTGTGCCGACAGCTCGGAGCCTGGAGCCCGCTTCGGATTCTGTGTGCCCTCTCTGTCTGCCCCTCCCCTGCTCCTGTTCTTTCAAAATGAGTAAAAATCTCTCAAAAATACACATTTAAAAAAAATTTAATAAAAGAAAAAATATTCACTGGGAATGACATTGTGTCACTTACAAGACAGTCACCAAGGCATTGTGGCCGCCCCCTTTCTCTCCCTCTTGGATCACCAGCTCCAGGGGAAGCTGGGAGCCATGTGGGGACCAGTCCTGTCCTGGAGAGGTCCTACAGAGGTCCTGTAGAGAGGTCCCCGCGTTGAGGAACCGAAGCCTCCAGCCGACAGCCACACGAGAGAGTCACCTTGGAAGGGGGTCCCCCTAGCCCCGCGTCAGGCCTTCAGATGGTGCAGCCCGTGCCCACGGCTTGACCGCAGCCTCGCGAGAGACCCTGAGCCACAGCCAGCCAGCCAAGCTCTTCCCCGATTCCTGACCCTCAGAAACTGTGAGGTAATAAATATTTGGCATCTGAAGCTGCTAAGTTTGGGGATAATTTGTTATGCAAGAATAGATAGTATATACTCCCCGGCCGGGCCGGGCCTGCAGGGGGGCGAGGGTAGCATCTAGGCCACTTCTGGACCCCAGTGCCCAGCACGAGGCCTGCACGAGAACACGCACGCCGGAATGAGGGGGGGGGAACGAATGCCTGCCTGGCAGAAGGCTTCAGGCTTCAGGTCCCGCTTTGGAGAGAGTTTCCTGTTCCTCAGTCCAACTCCCTGCATCTTGGATGGGGGGGTGAGGGATCAGAGGTCACCTTGTTCAGATGCAACACCTACGACCCCGGGCCAGCAACCATCTCAGCCCTTCCGGCCAGTGCACTCCAGGGTTCAAGATGCTTCCCGGGCAAGGCCTGAAGGGGTTGCCACGGTCTGGGAGATGCTGGAAGAGGCGGGACAGGAAGGGCTTGAGCTATGGCCTGGGAGCAAGGGGCACGGCCAGGGTGCGGGCAGGGCCGGGCCCGGGAGCTGAAGGGGCCGACAGTTTGGGGACTCGTCAGCAGCGGGGTCAGGCCTGACGCTGCTGGCCGGCCCTCCGAGCCCCACCCCTGCCGCATCTGATTCCTAGCTTCGGGAGCCCCGACGGTCCTTACCTCCCTCGACCCCTGTACCGGGGTAGCTGTTGTCCCTGTTCGGAGATAGAGAAACTGCATCTAGGAGATTGAGTCCATCGATGTCATCATGGCAGAGCGGGCCTCGAATTCTTCTCCTTGCTGGTTCCCGCCTGCTTTTTGTCTCTGGCCCACAGTGTCCCCGGCTGTCCTGCGGGAGTGGCTCCAGGGGGCCGGGAGCCTGAGTCTGAAGCCTGTGCCCACGTCAGGGGTAAAGGCAGTGCCCCGGCAGGGAGGCAGCGGGGAGCACTCTGTTACATGCTTTGTAGCTGCTGGGGTGGCCGGTGACACGGGCGGCCTATAATCGCACCAAGTAGAGCCATGAGTGGGGACGGGGGGGATTCACTTGCGAGGGGGGTAAGGGCCAGACATCAGGAGGGATGTCGGCTCCGAGTTTCTGTCAGGGGCCTTCTGAGGGGTCTGGAAGGATGTGGGAGGGTTGTAGCTGTGCCCGTGGAGGGGTGGGGGGTGGGGAGGGGTCCACACGTGGCCAGGTAGGGCAGGAGGGTGCCAGGAGGGGCTCTGCCTGGGGCTTTTCCGGGATGTGGGCTGTGGTCAGGCTAGAGAAGAATATGTTTTGTAGTTGTGGTCTATTTTCTGAGAAGGGAGGGAGGGCCCTGTAACCGAGCAAAACAGAGTTCGGGCCAAGTGCAGACACCTGTGAGTTTTGTCTGTAAGCTTGGCTGGGGGGCGGGGGACGGGGGGCTTTGACTAGATTCCTTTCGGTAGCCCTGAGGTCCCTCCCTCCCGGGGAGGGGGCCACACAGGCTTAGAGACCCCAGGCCCCGGGCCCTAACCCCTCGGGATGTCAGGAAGGGTAGGGTGTCCAGAAGGACTGGGTCTGGGGCTCATCTCACCCACACGACAGCCACACCCGGAGACCCCTTCCTTCCAAAGATGGGTGCATTCTTACCCACCGCCTGGGGCCGTGCGGTCTGCAGCAACCAGCTGGGTGTTATGTAGATCAAAGCACAGCAGGGCCCAGGCCCAGTGCATATACTCTCGTCTCCTGTCCCGTGTTATAGACGTAGAAAGCGTGGCTCGGGGGTCCGTGACTTGCTCTCGGTCACAGAGCGAGCTGGGTGAGACCCTGGGCTCTCCTGGCCGTGGAGGCCCATTTTCTGGAAATGCCAAGGCTGGCAGTCTCTGGGGCCAGCCTGGGCCCCCGTGCCCGCTCCGGGCCCCTGAACCATTTCGCCCAGAAACCCCACTGCCTTTCCTCCGCCTCTCCAAATCCTGCCCCAGTGGCAAAGTGTGTGAAAATTACGGATAGAGCAGGTGTCTTTGACCCAGCCGTCCCCCTCTGAGTGTGCTCCCCCGAAAGGACGAAACCCCCCAAAGCAGGCTTATGGGAGGCCTTTCTGTTATAAACTGGAAACAAGCCAACGTGTATCACTGATGAATTAAGTCGGAGCGGTGATATTTAGAGTGCCTCACTGCCTGCCAGGAGTGGCTGCAAGAACTTTACAGCCACTGACCCTTCGGTCCTCCCAAAGCTGTACAGCAGTAGGTAATAGAATTTCCACTTCACGGACGAGGACACTAGGCGGGCTAGGGGTTCAGCTGGGTCACACAGTGGGGACGGGCTGAGCCCAGGCAGCCTGGCTCACTCCTGCCCGCCCCCCCGCCGCCCTGCACTGTACCCCTTGGCCACACCACGTGCACCCGTGGACGTGCACAGGAATGGAGTTTGCAGGAACCGTGGTGACAAGCCGTCCCAGGCATGTTGATAGAGGACAGAAGCAAATCACAAAATGATAGTAAAAAAGAAAATGTTTGTGTTTGCCTGCATTTGATGGGAAAGGAAGGCCCACATCTCCACGTGGGGCTTTCACTCTGCTGCCTCTCTTCTGTCTGGAGGGCTTTAAAACAAAAAATAACTTAGAGTTATTCCTTTTCTTGTGAAATGTAACAATGGATTTTGGAATGTGTCAAGCCCCTTGGCCAGAAAGTCCCTGTGCCTCGTGGGGCCAGCGCCAACCCCTTTCCCAGAGCCCTTTGCGGCAGCCCAGGCCTGGGTTGTTTGTGTGATGTGTGTCTCCTTCTAGAAGACCGGCTGAGCAGGGCTGTGCTCAGCGGGGCTCTGGTGTTGCTGGAGGAGGCCTGAGGCCGGCCTCGGTGCTAATAATGGTAATGCTTGCCCGTTGAGATGAACGGCCCCAGAGGGTTCCCTTGGCCTGTGCCTTCTGCTAGCCATGCTAGACTCAGAGCTGGAACACTACTGGCCCACGGTCACACATCTGAGAGGGCAGAGCCTGGAGCCAAACCCAGGCTGTGGGGACCCAGCTTGAGCTCTCCCCAGACCGTGTAGGGCTCTCCCCAGCCAAGACCTCTGCCTGCCCAGCAACCCACTGGCCTGTCACCTCCTGTGTCAGCTCAAGCCAGTGTGAGCAGGTGACTCCACCTGCCTTGGGGGGGGGGGTCATTCATTTGTATTTTCAACTGTCAGTCCACTTACCCCTCACCCTTCCACCCCATCCATTCATCTTTCCATCTGTCCATCTGTCCTTCCACCTGTCCATTATTTAGTCCATCCATCCACCCACCTATCCACCCATCCACTCACCCCATCCATCCATGCACCCAGCCACCCACCTATCCATCCATCCATCCATCCATCCATCCATTCACCCACCCACCCATCCACCCACGCATCCATCCATCCATCCATCCACCCACCCACTCACCCCATCCATCCATCCATCCATCCATCCACCCACTCACACCATCCATCCATTCCTTCCATCCATCCATCCACCCACCCACCCATCCACACACCCACCTGTCCATCCATCCGTCCATCCATCCATCCATCCATTCATCCACCCACTCACCCCATCCATCCACCCACCCACCCATCCACCCACCCAACCATCCATCCATCCATCCATCCATCCATCATCCATCACCCATCTATCACCCATCCATCCATCCATCCACCCATCCACGTGCCCACTCACCCCATCCACCCATCCACCCACCCATCCATCCATCCATCCATCCATCATCCATCACCCATCTATCACCCATCCATCGATCCATCTATCCATCATCCATCACCCTTCTATCACCCATCCATCCATCCATCCATCCATCCATCCATCCACCCACCCGCCCACTCACCCCATCCACCCATCCATCCATCCACCCATCCATCCACCCACCCACCCATCCACCCACCCAACCGTCCGTCCATCCATCCATCCACCCACCCACGTGCCCACTCACCCCATCCACCCATCCATCTATCCATCCATCCATCCATCCTTTGATCTGCCCATCCGTATTTCCAGCTGTCCATCCATCCACCCACCCACCCGTCCACCCACTGACTTGTTTCCTCGTGCATTTACTCACCCGGCCTCCCCAGGGTGCCTGTCCTCTGCTGGGTGCTGTGGGCTCAGAGACAAATCTGGCACAGCCCTGCCTGCCAGAAGCTCGCAGCTGGGTGGGGAACCTTCAGACCTGTCCCAGAGCAGCCTAAACAGCGAGGTGGCATGTTTTCTGTTTCTGCTGTGAGAGGGTAAAGTTTGGGCATGTTTGCTCGGGAGACAAAGGGCAGGTGAAACTTGGCTGCAGCGACTGAGAAAACACCTTCGTCTTGTATGTCACCATCTTGGGCGGCCCTTCCCAATGCCACCCACCCCCACGTACACACACCTTGTCCCCTCCCTGCTCTGCCCCTGTCCTTGGCACTCCCCGCTGTTTGGCAGCTTCCTCACCTCTGGGTTGTCTGTTCCCCGCTCCCCAGAATGTAAGAACCACGGGGCGGGGACTTTTGTCTGTGTGGTTATTGCTGTGGCCTCAGAACTGGGATTTGAATGCAAACAGCCTGGCCGCTAAGCAGACTCTGAGCTGTGTCTCTCTAAAGGCCAGGATGGGTGGCAGGATTGACCTGGGACGGGCTGCATTCTGCCCTTTGCCCTCTGCCTTGGTAGCTGCCACCACCAACCCGTCCCCCCTTCACCCTGCAATAGCTGGGCAGGCGGGGATGTGGCCCCGTCACACCCAGCCTGTTCAAGGTTGGTCTGCATCTGCCCATCAGAAGACAAGAAGACAGGTAGACACACAGTCCCTGACCTGAGGGCCACCTGGACCAGTCTGTCCGAACCCTGTGACATCACCACCTGCCCCTCTACCCGGGTCCTGCCAGCTTTCTGGTCAGCGGGACACTCACTTTGTGTGACCCTGGGCAAGTGCGTGGCCACCTCGAAGCGCTGCCCTGTGGTTCGTGTGGGAGCACATGCTGAGCCCCTGGGAGGGCCCGTGGGGTGACAGCCATGGGGGCAGAGGTCATGGGCCTCAGGGCCTGGCCCTCGGCATCCGAGAGGCACTGGTATTTCCAGAGTGTTCCATCACACCCAGCCCTGCCACTTGCTTGGCCTTGGACAGATCTCCCTTCTGGGCCTCGATGGCTCCATCTGTACAATGGGGACCATCGGCCCTGCTTCCCTCGGGGCTGTGATGAGGATCGTGTGAGCTGGCGGAGGAGGAGTGCTTGGGAAACCGTAAAGAGGGGTACGCTGCTGGGGGGCGGTCACTGTTTTTATAATGGTTGCAGACGATCTCTTGTTGGAGTGGCTTCCCCTTCAGGAGTGCCCTGGCTTAGTTAGAGGCCGGGCAGCAGCCCGGTCCCTAGCAGTGGGTCCATCAGGGCTTGGTCCCCACTCAGTCGGTGCTGGGCGCTGGGGACCGCGTGGAGGCAGACCTGGCCGGGCCCGGGGGAGCGGGAGACGGATGTGGGTGCACAGGGACAGTGAGGGACCAGGGCAGTGAGAAGCGCGTGGGGCAGACGCTGGGCTGTGACCCGCCTTTGCTCCCGGAGCGGGGACAGCCCTGCAGCCTGCCTGTGCCCGCCCCCACCCCCTCCTGCCAGCCTGAGCTGCGTGAGGACGGGGACCAGGTCTTATCAGCCTCAGCTCAGCCTCAGCTCCGGTGGTGTTTGTTGAACGAGTGAGGACGGAACTTGGAGGGCTCCTGGGCAGGAGCAATTCCAGGGGAGCTGGGGAGGCCCGAGGACACCATGAAGGGACAGGGTCAGCACAGCCCCATCCCTGGACCTCCTTGGAGGTGACTGGACGTGGCCTGGGGCCCAGCCCTGCAGGCAGCGTGGAAGTGAGCCTGCCACCTCCTGTGCCCTCTCCCATGTTTCCCTGACACCTGGGTCCTGAGGGCACTGGGACAAGGGTCCTTCGGGGGGTGGGGCGGGAGAGAGGCCAGCTCCCCGGCGCCTGGGTATGGGCATCGACCCGCATGGCCTCTGCCTTCGGGGCCACTGGTCAGCGGGCTCTTGTTTCCTGTCCCTCCCCCGGCCGCAGGTATTTAAGGTCTGCGAGGAGCCGGCCCAGTTGCTCTTGGGGCCACCCCAGTGGTGGTGCGGACCGCTGGCAGGCAGGCAGACCCCAGGACCTCCCCCCCACACCACCACACTGTCCATGGATTTTGTCGCTGGAGCCATCGGAGGTAACGGGCAGGGACAGGGGTACCAGGAGGGGCTGCGACGTCCTGTGGCCTGAGAGCAGGCTTCCCACAGCAGTGGGGCTTGAGGGGCCCCCGGAAGGGGTCAGGGCCCGGCGTGGGCCGCAGGTGCCGGGGGGAGGTGTGGGGACAGGAGTCTGTTCTGGCCTGGCTGTCTCAGCCTGGGAGGCGGACCGGCAGGTCTGGGGGTGGGGACACCCGGTGGGGGTGGGGGGGCAGGAGGTGGTCTCTCCCTGTGCCAGGGGGTCACCAGTGTGGTGAGGGATGGCTGAGCTGTGGGAAGGAACCGGAGGCCGGGGAGGTGTTTGAGGACAAACTGGCTTGGGTCTGGAAACTGGGGGTGGCGTGGAGGGGGAGAGGCCCCGCCGAGCCCTGGCCCCACCCGCTGGCAGGATGCATGTTGTCCCGGCCTTGCTGGGTTCCCAAACTATTTTCCTTTCTGGGGAAAGGGCTGATTGCGAAAGACTAATCCCGAGAGATAACCGGCTTGTTAGGAGACAGGCTGGGAAGGGGCTTTCCCCCCGGCCTCTGGTCCTGCAAGCTGTGAGGCTATTTTGGGTGAGGCACCCTTGGCCTTGCTCGTCTTGGGAAACAGCCGTGGGTGCTGGTCGATGCTGCTGGGAACGGTGTGGGCTGTTCTTCTCCCATCAGGAGGGGACAGCAGTGCCGATCCAGGAAAGACTGGAGCCCTGACCTCACCAGCCACCTTTCTGAGGTCCTACCATGAGCTGGGCCTGAGGCCGGCTGCTTCCCTGGATGTTGGCCCTCTAAGGAGGAGGCTCAGAGAAGGGGCTTGACTTGCCCAAGATCACAAAGCCAGGAAGGGCTCCCGAGTCCTGTATTTTCCCTCCAGGCCAGATCAGACGAGGGCCTTGTGGAGGACAGACATGACGTGTGTGAAGCGGCAGCAAAACCACGTGACAGGGGCTCTGATCAACATGGTTTCCGGCACGAAGGCAGGCCAGATACAGCGGTCAGGGAGGGCCCCAGACGAGAGGTCATGCTGTGGCAGGGCTTTGATGGATGAGTAGGAGTTTGGTGAGGTCTAGCTGTGTGAGGGTCAAGGAGGGTAATTCTAATCAAGTCATTCAGTCAGTCCTTTGCTTCACTTGCTTTGTTCATTCACTCATTCATTCATTCATTCATTCACTTTGTTCTTTCATTCACGCACATTTATTGAGTCCTGGGATGCCTAGTAAATAGGGCACAGCCCCCAGGTGCCTTATTGTCCTCAGATGCTCTCACCACCAGGCCACCCCTGGCCCCCAGGGTGTGTAATCCCAGGGGTCTGTGGCTCTCTGGCTTCTCCATGGTGGTTCTGGGGGCTTAGACATTGAGATATGCTGTCAGGAAGGGAGAAAGGAACAGGATAGTGGCACCTGGCCCTTTGCGGAGAGAGCACCCTGGTCTAGGAAGCCTCATGTCCCAGTCTGTTCCATGCAGACTTGTGGTTCCAGGCGGTCCTTCACAGAGCCCTGGGTGACGTGGGCTTTCCCACCTGCCGGCCTTTGCTGGATCCTTGCCTCTCCACACACACACCCTGCAGCCAAAGGCAGACAAACCCCTCACAGGCCTGAGGGCAAGAGCTGCCTGGCTGGGAGACGGGGCCCAGCCAGTGTCGGAGCAAAGGCTCTTCCAAAACGTGACGCCGGGGGCGAGGCCGTGGAGCGTCTCGGGCTTTCGGAACGAGGCACCCCTGGGCCAAGACATGGAAGGAGAAGTTGCTAGCAGCTTGGCAGAAGCGACCTTACCTTCCGGAGCCTCAGTTTCCTTCTCTGTGTCAACACCGATATCAACGTTGATGAGACACGGTGTGGACGAGAAGCGTGGGGCTGCTCTCGGCGGGAGCCGGTCAGGGTTCGCCCCCCTCCTCACCTGCTCCTGCCCCTCACCCGGTTCGTCTGGTTTCCTTCCAGGAGTCTGCGGTGTTGCTGTGGGCTACCCCCTGGACACGGTGAAGGTATGGTGACAGCCAGGCCCCCGCCGCCCACCCAAAAGCCCTTGGCTGGGATTAGGCTACCCTCCAAGTCTCCTGCTTCCATCCGTGGCCAGAAGAACTTTCCGGCATGCTAATCAGACCAGCCCTCCCCATGCCCCTCAGGACCACGTCAGCCCCTCGTCTCACCTGTGCCTTAGGTCTCCTGTCTCACATGGGGGCTCCTGGTCCCCGCTCTGCCCACATTCAGCACGGCTCTGACGATCAAGGGGTTGGCTCTTCCCCTCTCCCAGGCTTACTGACCTTGTGCTAGGCCTGGAGCCACCTCTTCCTGAAGCCTGCTTCTCTCTCAGGTCAAGATCCAGACAGAGCCCAAGTACAGGGGCATCTGGCACTGCGTCTGGGACACGTATCGCCGAGAGAGGGTAGGCCTGGGGCCAGGGTAATGGGCAGGGGGACGTCAGGGCCTCAGACCCCCACCAGCCAGGGGATGCTGAACCCCATTCTGAGCTCTGTCACCTTCCAAATGGGGATGATTGTACCAACCTGCTGGGTTTCTGAGGACGAGAGTCAGGTGTCCAGCACACAGGAGGTGCTCAGAAGGAGGTCCTGCCTTCAGGAGAGGGCCCACAGGGGGCCTTTGAGGGTCAGGGAGGGACCCCGGAGTGTTTGCATTTCTGTCCCCTCCAGGCTGGGCATCCCTTGAAAGTGGCACCGGGTGGTCATTAGGTGTCCCCAGCGTCCAGCTCAGAGCCTGGTCCAGAGGAGGGACTCACGTGAACTTGGGGCTCGACGCTGGCCCCGGGGTGAACAAATGAAGCATGCCATCCCGCATCATCACCATCGTCACCGTCATCAAGTAGCTGCCCTAGTCCAGCCTAGCCCTCTGTCTCTTCAGTCCCTCACATAACCTCGAAAGTGGGGTAATACGATCCCCAGTTTACAGCTGGGGAAACCGAGGCCCTAGGCAGTAAGAGACTGGCCTGAGGTTCCCATGGCAAGGCAGGGCAGAGCAGGGGTGAGACCCAGTCCCGTTGGCCCAGGGCCCCTCTGGACGGCCCTCTTCCTGGCCGGGCCCCCAGCCTGATTTGGGCCCCCTGGTCCTGTCTGCCTGCCCTCCAGGTGTGGGGCTTCTACAGAGGCCTCTCGCTGCCCGTGTGCACCGTGTCCCTGGTCTCGTCCGTGTCTTTCGGCACCTACCGCCATTGCCTGGCACACATCTGCCGATTTCGGTATGGCAGCACGGACATCAAGCCCGCCAAGACTGACATCACGCTCTCGGGATTTGCCTCCGGCTTGGTCCGCGTGAGTGGCGGGGTGGCGGGGGGGGGGGGGGGGCGGGGTGGTGGGGACAGGGGGCCTCGGGACTGCGGGGTCAGGAGAGCCTGAGCCGGCCGCCTGAGAGGCCACCAAGCCCGGCAGGTGGGGAAACTGAGGCTCGGCGAGGGCAGAGACGGGGCAAAGGCTGGGGGCTGTGGCTGAGGGCTCAGTGGATTCTCGTTAGGCGAGTGACCTTGGGCAAGCTAGGGGATCTCTCTGAGCTTCTGTCTCTTCGTCAGTAAGAGGCATGGTGAAGAGCAAGTAAGGTTAGGAAGGGAAAGCCCCCAGCATGGAGTCTGACAGGTATGAGCGTCCAGAGGATGGCAGACGGTATTGTTAGTAATATTGTCATCAGTGATGTCCTGTTACTTACTAATGTCATTAAATGTCTACATTCAGTGTTATATTATTCTTACGTTAAATACCTACGTTAATTACGTAATACATAAAGGTCATTAACATATTAATTCTGTGATACCTGCACGAAACTGTCCCACATATTTACCGAACACCTACTGTGCGCTGAGCCCACTCTGTGCTAGCAGAGTTGTGTTGCTCAGGCACAAGCATTGACTCTGAACCCTGCTGCACTGTGACTGCTGGGCCAGCTGGAGGCTACTTTTTTTTTTTGGTTTTAATTATTATTATTATTACTTAGATGTTTACTTATTTTTGAGAGGGAGAGAACAGAGCACGAGCAGGGGAGGGGCAGAGAGAGACGGAGAGACAGGATCCGTAGCAGGCTCCGGGCTCCGAGCTGTCAGCACACAGCCCGACATGGGGCTCGAACCCACGAACTGCGAGCTCATGACCTGAGCCGAGGTCGAACGCTTAACCGATTGAGCCACCCAGGCGTGCCCCCCCGCCTTTTAAAAAATGTTATTTATTTTATGTTAAATGTTTATTTATTTTTGAGAGAGAGAGACAGAGTGCAGCAGGGGAGGGGCAGAGAGAGAGGGAGCCAGCCGGAGGCTTCTGGAGGCCGGGCCCCCGATGCTGCTGTGGGCAACAGGAGGCTACCGGAGGCCAGGTCCGGGGGCGGAGCGGTGGGCACCCCCTTATCTCTGCCACTTCCGCTCCAGGTGTTCCTGACCTCGCCCACCGAGGTGGCCAAGGTCCGCCTGCAGACGCAGACGCAGCAGCGGCGCCCCTCGGCCTCGTGGCCCTCGGCTGCGCCCCCCGCGTGTCCCGCGCCCCCCGCGAGTTCGGGGCCTGGGCCCAAGTACCGAGGACCTCTGCACTGCCTGGCCACGGTGGCCCGTGAGGAGGGGCTGCGGGGCCTCTACAAGGGCAGCTCGGCCCTGCTCTTCCGGGACGGCCACTCCTTCGCCACCTACTTCCTGTCCTACACCATCCTCTGCGAGCAGCTCACCCCCACGGGCCGCAGCCAGCCAGGTGAGGGGGGGCCGGGGCCTGGGAGGTGGCAACTGAGGCCGGGAGAGGAGGCGTGGACGAGGTCGTGCCAAACGGGGCGCCACGGCGCCTCCCAGGGTGGGGGCCGCGGCGCCCTCCAACCCAAGAGGCGGGCCAGACCCGCCGCGTGGCTTCGCGCGGGTCGCGGTGGTGGGGGGAGCCCCGGGCTGCGTTACGGCGGGGCCCCTGCGCGGGGGGGCCCCCCTGGCCCTCCTCCGCGTCCCCGTCCGGTTGGCGGCCGGGGCACTGGTGGGTCTCTCCCTGCAGATGTGCTGGGCGTGCTGGTGGCCGGGGGCTGTGCCGGGGTCCTGGCCTGGGCCGTGGCCACACCCATGGACGTGATCAAGTCGCGCCTGCAGGCGGACGGCCAGGGCCAGCGGCGCTACCGGGGCCTCCTGCACTGCGTGGTGAGCAGCGTTCGGGAGGAGGGGCCGCGGGTCCTCTTCAAGGGGCTGACGCTCAACTGCTGTCGTGCCTTCCCCGTCAACATGGTGGTCTTTGTCACCTACGAAGCCGTGCTGGGGCTCACCCGCGGCCTGTCCACCTAGCTAGTCCCCGCGCCCCAGGGCCGGCCCGCCGGCGGCTTGCAGACGTCTCGTAGCTGGAGGTGGCGGAGGAGAGTGTGGGGGTCTGGGCCCCGTTGAGCCACCACCCGGTGGCCGGAGTCAGCCGTGCCTGGGGCTTTGCTCACCCAGCTACGGACCACGAGGAGGTTCAGGGGCCCCTCTGCCATCAGCCTGGGGCTGGCTTGAGGGTCTCGTGAGCCAGGGAGGAGTGAGCCTCTTGGAGGAGGACATCTGTCACGCGCGGTCGTTTGAACGTTTGGTCAGTTGGTCGTTCCAGCTTCCCCGGGGCCTCTCCCTGCCGCCCGTGTCTTCGGAGCACCCCTGCACCTCCGTCCACTCACCCAGTGTCTGCTGGCCACCGTCCCCGCCAGGCCCCCCTCAGCTCTCCTCTGGTGAGCGCCTATGCACCCGCCCGCTTGCTCCCCTGCGCCGGGCTGCGCAGAGAGGGCACTGCCCGGACGGCCATGACCAGCGTGGTGCCAGACCCGCTCACACACCCTTGCTCTGCTGGGAGATCCCCGAGACTCCGCGGGGAGCCGTTGACAATAAAACGTTTTTGTTTGAATGTGCTCAGTGGTGCTGCTCTGCGGTCCGTGGGGCGGGTGACCGGCTCCTTCCCAGAGGCCAAGCCTCCACCCTTGTGTGGCCGTCGTTCCCACTATGCAGATGGGCACACTGAGGCCCAGCACGCTGGCTGGCTCCACTCCCTGCGCCTTTGGGGCACCGAGCCCTGCCACAGGGGGCCATTCAGCTTTCAGCATGAGGACTGACCCCCCCCCCCCCCAAACCTACCGCTTTCTGGCCCCTCCGCTGCCGGGACATCTGGCTGTGAGCCACCTTTCCGTGGGGGCCTGGAGGAGGGAGGGGTGGGTGTGTCCTGGATGCCAGGTACCTGACACAGGTCACCACGCAGCCTGGCGGCAGGTGAGGAAACAGCTCCGAGAGGGAGGTGTGGGGGGACTCGCGCCTGCACTTTTGAAGCCCTCTTGTCCGCCCCGCGTGGCTTCCGGTAGTGAGTGGCCCTCAGGGGTGGGGCTGGCAGGTGGAGCCCTCTGGTGAAGCCAGCCAACACCTGCCTCGATGACACTCACTCACAGACACTGGCCTTGAGCGTGTGTCTGCCCCGAAAAGACCTCTTGTGTTCTGCTTCCGGGACACACGGGTGGGCCCTCCCAGCCTGCTCCTGTCACCCTGAGCCAAGTAGTTGCTTACATTGCGTTCTCTGCCAGGAACACGCTTCCCCCTCCTCTGCCCGGCTGACTCGGCACCCCCAGCACCACCTCCTTCGGGAAGCTCTCCCTGCCCGACCTGGGCTGCTTTTTAGGCCCCCACAGGACCCTGGCTCCTCGTTTGGTCTCTCATCCGCCCCCCACCCCCGACACCCCACTCCACCCGAGACTGTGAGCCGCCTGAGGGCAGCACATGTCTGATGTGGACTCCATCCAGCACAGGGCCGAGCACATAGTAGGTGCTCAGCGGGGGTGTGGAATGAGCGGATGATCCCGCAGTAGGTTCCTGGAAGTTCACCCAGCTTCAAGGTGCGGAGGCTCTAGGGAAACGGTGCCCCGAACGCAAGATGATCCGTCAAAACCCGGACCCTGTGTCCGCTTTTGGCGGGAAGACCACTAGAAGCACCCGTTTATTTGCTTTGGCCTCGGAAGGACAGTCGTCGGCAGTGCTCCCGGCAGCCGGGGAGCGTGGGGACCCCGGTCCCCGAGCAGCCGGCCCCGCCCGTGGCGGGGAAGTCGCTTTGCAGGAGGGTCTGGTCCGCGGTGGTCCTCAGGCTCTCTACAACCGCTAGGTGACATGGCCCTTCGGACCCGGCCCCGAATTTCAGAAATGGGGAAGAGAAGGCGGGCCCAGCTGGGTCTTACCCTAACCGTGGCCACCTCGACAAAGTCCAGGCTGCACTGGAAGTTTCAAGTGGGAGGCGCGGGGTGGTCCCCCCGGGACCCCCACCGCCGGGTGCTCACGGGAGAATCCAGGGCTCTGGGAAGGGCCACGGGCAGAACGCCCCGGGAGAGCGGCAGTCTGCTGGCGGGGAGCCCCCTTCTCGTTCTCGCTCTGACGTGCGCTCCGGAGTGTGTGTTCCCTAAAATATATATATATTTTTTAGCAAAATGTGGGTGCCGGAGGGGCAGTGGCCCTTAACAGCAGTGACCACTGGGTGAGTCACCTGACCTCTGACCCACGGTACTGCTCCCAAGAACCGAACGTGAGGTATGGCCGCTCTGGTTTTACAGGGGAGGAGGTGGGGGTCCCCAGAGGTCAGGAGGCCTGCCCGAGGTCCCACAGCCTAGGTGGGGAGGAGCTGGCCTGTGAGGGGCCACAGCCTGTCCTGTCTACGGCCCCCACACTCCTCCCCCAGTGCTCTGCCGCCTTGGCGACTTCACACGCGGCCCCTCGTTTTAGCCTCATGGCACACCTGTGACGTGGGTGCAAGGGGGTAACGAGAGGTCGTGTGGCTGCGGAGGGCCACACGGCCGTGCCCTCCTCTGTGGCGGCTCGCCCCACTGGCCGCAGCCGGCCGAGACGGGGCCGGGGACTCTGGCCAGCAGGAGTCGGGTCGGGTGGGGGGCGGGGAGGGAGACGGGTGAGGTCGTACCACACACCGGTGCCAGGGTGGGACCCTCGGCGCCCTCGTTGGTGACACGGCCCCTCTGCGCGTGTGTGGAGACAGCAAATAAGAGGCCGGATGGGCCTGCCGAGTCGCAACTCAGCGTGTGGCCTCGGACGAGCCCCACTGCCCTCTCTTAGGCCCTGTTTCCCCACCCGATGAGGATGGGCGGGGGGAGGGCTCCAGGCTCCATTCCGGCAGGGCCGGCCCAGCTTACCGCCCAGCTCCCGCTCCACCGGCACCGCCACCGCCCACCCCATGGCCGCTCCCTTGTCCGCGGGGTGAGGACAGCCACCGGCTGGGGCATCTCCACTGCGTGACGGCCAGCACCGCCGCTCGCGGGGACACCTCCGCCGTGCGACAGCCAGCACCAGGGTGGCCACCGAGGGCTAGAAACCAGGCAGACGGGCTACCTTCCGGCCCACTCCTGGGAGCCTGCATCCCAGCGCCAAGGGGATTTTCTGTCTGTGTCTCCGCCCCACGTCACCCCCTGGTGGGACCCCGGGACGCAAGGGCCACCCTCGGAGAGGCCTCCGCCGTTGGCGGCAGGCGCAGCACGGCCCTGGGCCTGACGCGGGCCTGCTTGCTCCTCAAACCCCAGACACGGCACCGAGACACAGGCAGGACTGAAGCAAGTTTATTCACGCCAACGAGTGACATGAGGGAGTGGACCCTGTGCCTCCAGGAAGGACAGACACCTCAACCAAGGGCTTTCCCTGAGATAGGTCTTCCGCTTTTCCGAAACTATACAGGGCGCACGGTTCAACAGGCCTCCCGTGGACGCGCCGCCGAGGGCCGTGAGGGCGGCTGCACGCGGTCTAGCTACATCCACCTGCCCCAGGGCACTGCTCTGTGCAGAGAGACTTCCACGCCAGTCAAGTGTCAAAACAAAAGGATCTGCAAAGACAACAGACCCCTCAGCCCCGGGCACCGTCAGTGCGAAGCAGCCAGCGGCTTTCAGCGTGGAGTGTCAGGGTTACTTGGTGGGGACGAAGTATTAGTACGCTCAGGGAAAAGCATGATTGCTGGAGTGTGGTGCATGCACGGTCTGGAGTGTGGTAAGTGAACTGGAGAGTCTTGCCCACAGAAGACTCAATTTAATAAACACTGGCCAACCTGGGCCAATGAAGAGCAGCCTTCAAGCTGGGAGCTCTCTTAGCCAAACGGACAGCAAAGCTTTTAGCTGGCGATTCTTTTACATTTTGGGGGGCACGGGGGAAATACATCTGTGCCCGTTAAACTTCCCACATAGACTTTTCGAAGCACGTCTCACTCTATGATCGTGACGTTCTGACTGCAGATACGTATGCACGCTCCACATTCGTTCACAGAGCAGGTTCGGAGAGTAGGCTGGGAACCCGCAGGACGTTTTCAATGGCAGCTGTCCTGTGGACCCGACAGGCTGCCCCCTGTCGGGGGCAGACCCCCAAAGGTCTCACCTCTGGGGGCTGCTCTGTGGGAGAGACTCCAGCTGGACTGTCCGACCACGAAACGTTAGCTGGCACCCAATCCCCAAGGGTTTTGCCGCAAGAGACAGAAAGGAGGGCATCACAGGAAGAAACAGTATGGATACACACACAGGGCTTACAGATTCCAGGCCAGGAATTACCGTGTGACAGAGCCTACGGATAGTGGTGATTCGATTGGGCTGGGATTACTGGTAAATTACATCTCTTTTATAAGCGTGTATAAAACGAATGTTACTGAAAGTCGTAGGACAGCTTCCGGGGAGTCATGAACTCTTTCACGATCTCGTCCGTGACCTCCTTGCGCCTGGCCTGGTGTTCGGCGATCAAGGGCTGCAGAACCTCTATGAGGATCTTCTTGAGCTCACCGGTGAGCATGGCTCCACTCGTGTAGTCCTGCCCGGAGGGAGACAGACCGCGGTGAGACACGGCTGCACGTGCCCGGCTCACCCACGCGGGGCCCGGTGCACGGGGGGCGCTCGGCAGAACAAGAACCTGCAACTTAAACTGCGCGTTACGCCCCGCCTGACGAGTGGCCACAACCCGCCACTCGCCCCACCCGCCCTCCTCTCTGGGCGGCAGGACTCCAGGCCGAACGACGACCGTTCCCTTCAGCTTTACCAGCTTTTCTAAATCTTTGCTGACTCTCTTTTCATTTAACTGTGAAAGGAGGACGTGCTCACTGAGCGAACTTGACACAAAGTACACAGTAGCAGCAAAGGTGGAGGAAAATCCCCTGCAGAGCCAGCACCCAGCAGCCGAGAGGCACTGCCATCCTGGCGTGTTTCCTCCTAGATTCTTAACTTTAAGAATAGCTGATCTCACTGCATTTCCAGTCTGGTAACTGCGATCACTGTCACGGGCACGTTGTCCGTGTCACTGCAAACTCGTGCCTGCGTGATCACCCGTCCTTCCCGGTCAGCGTCCCTTCTGCTGTACAGTCTGCTGTGAACTTCCTGCTATTATCAGTGTTAAACATCTTTGTATGGAGAGCTCTTTCTTATTCGGGACTACTTCCTTGCAAAAGATTCCAGGGCCTGGAAAACCTAAGACAAAGGCTACGGACATTCCCTGGGCTCTTTCTTCACGTTTCTCAGCAAACTGCTCGCGGAGAGGCCGTGCCGCGAACACTCGACTCACCCGCGTGGGCCTCGAAGCATCTGCAAACACCACAGCAACACAAACCTGCTAACTCGGTGGGGGAACTATTTTAACTCCGATGCCGTCTTGTGTGAACCTATCTAGACAGATTCCGTAGCGTCCAGTAAGAGCAGACCTGTGTGTGTGGGAACCACACCGCACTCAGTGCTTTCTCTTCCACGAACTACCCGTTATGAGGCTTCCTACATGTGGTTAAAGCAGATGGACCTCCTCAGTTTTCATCTCGTCTCGGCTGAGCGCCTGTCCCCGAGGCCTAGGGCCCTGAGAGGCTCCGACCCCCGTAAGCTTGGCTGCCACCCCCCTCCCCCCCGCCACGGCCCCTATGACAGAGCCGGGGACCCCTGGACCTTGCGGCCTGTGGTCCCACCTTCCTGATCTGCTCGAGCCTATCATCGTCCTCGAGGAAGAAGGTCAGGTACATGAAGGACACGTCCACGTCACAGTTGCCTCCAAACTCCCTGTGCTCCTCGACGGTGTCTCTCCCTCCGGAAAATGCGTGTTTGTTGACCTGCACCAGTAAGAGCACAGAGATGCTGGTTGGTTTCGGCCGCTCCGCGTGTGGAAACTGGCTGCGAGCCGAGGGTGGTGGTCGGGCCAGTGACTGCCTTCTGCCCCATCAGGTCCCAGATGGAGGGAGGCTGGGGTTCACCGTCGGGAGGAGGAGCCCCACGAACTGTCCCTCCCCGTCCATCAAGCCCGGGTATGTGCCGGCGGGGCTGACTGGAGAGGAGTGTGGGTGGGGATTAGCTCTGGTCCCCCCGACCCCAAGAGACAGAACAGAGCTGGGAAAGCCAAAGCTTTCCCCAAAGTGGGGAGGGGCGGCCTACAGTTCTCCGGTGACGAGCAGCCACCAGCCACCTTCAGAGTGAAAGAGGCCACCACGGAAGGGGGGCTGCTGCCTTCACCGTGTGGAAGAGAGAGTGGGAGCCACAAGAATGGGGCTAGTAAGAGAGAGCAGAGCCCACAAGAAGCACAGAGGCAGAGAGCGCCTGCAGCAGCCCCACCTAAAGATACGCAGTTTCAGGAACTGAAGACAGACTCGGAAACGAACAAAAATGGTTTTTTGGAATCGCTGAAGATAATCTTGGGAGAAATCAGGGCCAAGAGACGAGAGAAGAAAAGTTAAAGAGGACAAATTTTCCTCAACCTTCTTTCCACAAACATTTGAAACCTGCTATGTACAAATGTCACCCTGTTTTTTTTTTTAATGTTTATTTATCTTTGCGAGAGAGAGAGGGAGAGTGAGTGAGCGCGAGCAGGGGAGGGGCAGAGAGAGAGGGAGACACAGAAGTGGAAGCAGATTCCAGGCTCCAGCTGTCAGCGCAGAGCTCGATGCGGGGCTCGAACTCATGGGCCGCGAGATCATGACCTGAGCCAAAGTCAGACGCTTAACCAACTGAGCCATCCAGGTGGCCTGTCACCCTATTTTTCTTTGATGGGGAAAAGGGGGGCAGCGCTGACAGTTTCTATGTTGAGACGTTTACCCCTTCTCCCCAGGACCGCAGGGCAGATTACTGACTGGACGCCATGAACAAGGAGCAGTGGGGACATCAGGGGCAGAGGCTCTTCCGTCACCAGGGAGTCAGGGACACCCACTCCCGCTGGTGGTGGCCGCTAAGCTAAGCTCTCTGGGAGAGCGGGACCTGCCCTGTGCCCTGCGCAAGGGGCAACTGGTGAGGGGTAGATGCTGGCGGGTGGGTTGCGGGGAGGAAAAATGAAGACAAGTGTGGGTTCGTCTTTCCTCTTTTTCACAAAAAAGACCAAGTTATAAAACAAAATCAGTGCAAGCAAACTGCAAAAGCTATTGAAGATACAAAATAAGCAGAAAGAGCACACGGTAGTGGGTTCTCCTGAGGTCTGGTGCCCTCAGGTAGGCGCTGGGGGTCTCATGGGGTCACGGGTCTGGGGCAGCCCCTGCCTGCACGGGCATCTTCCTGTGTTCAGACTCCTGGGCCACGCCAGGCCACTGCTGGGCCTTAGGGAAGACACTCGAGTGCCAGGACGTAAGTCTTGGGGACAGCATTCCCCAGGCTCCACGGGGTGGTTTTAAAGGTGACAGTTCCCAGTCCCCGTCTGAGAGGAAGAGGAGGAAAGGCGTGTTTGCCGCATGTTTTAGGAGATGCACGGGGAACACCCGCCTCCTGTGTGCTACTCCTCCCTGGGCAGGGCCTCGTCCAATGATGGCACACAGGCGTGCCTTCGTTATCACGTTAGTTAACCCCGACAACCCAATGACCTCGGCACTTCATGGATGATAATGAGGTGCCGTGTCAAGGACCTGCGGTATGTGGCAGTGAACGGCAGAGCCGGGCTGACCCTCCCCAGGACACCAGACCTCTGAGAGTGGCTTAAGTTTGCCTGCTGTGGGCCTGGCCAGTCCTCAGCACCACTGGGGCCTTGCTCATGGGAAGCCAGCAGGAAAACGGGTTTGTGTTAGGGTGGAGAGCAGCCTTGGTTGTGGCGACCAGAATGCAGCTGTCAGGATCCAACATGACAGAAGCAGGTGAGACGTACCAAAACCATGCGATTTTTGCTATAAGAGGAACCTCACTAGTGAGGACGTCTGAGTTGAAGGATGGGGGAACTTGACTCAACCACCGAGCTCTGACAGCCAGTGAACTCTGGCTGCTACAATCCTACGGGAGAGGGGAGCTGGCCTGCAGGAGCCCCAGGCACAGGGCAGAGGAGGGCCACTGAATGTCCACCCCAGAGCCAGAGGCCAGTCTGGGAGTATGCACTAAACGGGTCTTGTTAGCAGAAATCACAAGCGGGGGGGGGGGGGGGGGGGGGTGTGGCCGGGCTGGCAAACCGTATTACAGATACTCATCCCGGAAGAGGGGCTTCCACACCCCAAGGCCACCTGCAGGAAGGAGGGTCTGACTCGGTGGGCTCTGGCGGGGCCCTGCAGCAGCTTGGGAAAGGCCTGTTTTGGCCTGTACTACAAAGGAGTCGTCCAACCATTCAGTTTTTGAACTAAATCCTTAAATTCAGGCGGCACGTGTATGATCTCACGTAAGCCTGGTCTCAAGGCTATGAAATCGGTACGGCTGCTCCCACTTCCCAAATGACTCCCCTGGACGGCGAGGTCACTCGCTAAGTGGCAGGGCCCAGAAAGCCTGGGGCTCCTGACTCTAGGTTATGGGAGGGGCCCATGCACTGGGGGAGCTGGGCACCGGTGCCGACCCCACCACTCCCCAGCTGTGTGGACGGAAGAAGCGGCCTGGCCCCTGAGTCTTGATTTCCTTGCCTACAAAATGGTCACGGCCTCCCTGGGTGGTTGTCAGGACTGAGATCACAGATGTCAACACGTGGCGGGTGATGCCGCAGCCGAACCGCCGTGTCCCCAGCTCGTCTACTGCAGTTATTCTCAGGAGGGCTGGAGCACATGCCCCCACCCTGGCTCGTGTGGAGCTTCGGACTTGGGAGTGGAAGGTGGGCTTGGGGACTGAGAACGAGGGCTAGCCTGCCCTGTCTGCCCCACGGGCCGCTCACAACCCTGGTGGCCTCTGCAGCTGTGTGCTTTCTGACCCCGTGCTCACTGCCCATCCAGCCCTCAGGGTCCTTAATGGTCCCCAAGTTAATGAAAAATGCCCCAGACCCATAAATGACTTCTTTAAAACAACGCAGAACCAAACAAGATGACTTCTCCTCTGGAGAAAAGAGGAGCCTCCCTCCCTCCCCTGCACTCCATGCTCTGGAACTTCCAGCCAGTAGTGAAAGCAGACAAAAAACCCCCGAGTACATCAGCTTCCAACAGAGGGGGTAGAACTGACGGCACCCATTTCCTGGAAGAGGGTTTTGCCATTAAGGGTTTCCCGTTGTCAACTAGAACCCGCTAGGGACCCCACGAGGGTCAGGGCGGGCAGTGACTCAGAGGGTGGCGTTACGTGCCTCAAACAGTTTGGGTCACTCCCGCTGTAATCTTCCAACCTGCAAACACTCACTGGATTCCAAATAAAACGTTCACTGCTTTGTGGGACAAGAGGGGACTGTACCCCTACAGGCATTTCAGCACTGGGCAACAGAAGCAGGGCCCTGGAAAATACAAAAACTCCTTACTCTGGTTTCCTTGGTGCGTCAACACCAAACGCTTAATGAGCGCCTGCTGCGCGCCGGGCCGGACACAACCGTCCTGTCGAAGGGCACCCACCCACGTCGGGTCTCCGTGAGAATGTGCCGCCCCTGCACCCCACCCTGGTCGTGGCCGCTCACAGGCCAGGCCAGGCGGCACTCTGATGGTTTCTGAGGTGGAAGCCTGGTCAAGCCGGTCATCCCTCTGGCCTTCATCCCTCTCGTTCCTCTAAGAGGAAGTCACCACTACCTCCCAGTGAGAAACAGAAACAGAAAACGTAAGGCACCTGGTCCGTTCCTGGAATACGGCTGGTGTGCAGAAACGCACTGACGCGTTTCCTATTGTTTGTTTACTTTAAAGAAAACCCCTTGGGCACGGTGCTGGTGGGCAAGTGGAAAAGAGAAAAGGAAGAAAAATCCCCACTTCTGCCTAAACAGAACGACACAAACAAAACAAATTCAGCTGATGTCTGGGGATGGGGACAGGTTGCCGCGCGCTTGCAGGCGGCAGTTATGGACCCCTGAACCCAGGACGCCAGAAGGACAGTCCCGCCACTGTGTGCATGCCTGTGTCTCTCTCGGGCGCGGTCTACTGTGTGCACGGGCTGCCCCTGCACTCTGGGCAGTGCTCACCTTGGTCTTGATCTGCTTGGCGGTGTCTGTGAGGAAGATGGAAGAGTTGGGGTCGCTGGCGCTCATCTTGGTCTGGGCCCCTTGGAGGGCGGGGAAGAAGGTCGAGTGCAGCAGGGCTGGTTTGGGGTAGCCGATCCTGGGGGCGACGTCTCTTGTCATCCTGAAGTAAGGATCCTACGGGGCGAGAGGGGCCTCTGAGGACAGTGGGCAGAGAGGGGCTGGCCGTCAGCCCGTGAGCAGCACCCTCGTGGCCTCCAGGGACGCTCCCGAGCTCCCAGCTAGCTAGCAGAATCGCCCCCCACCCAACACCTCTTAAAACCTCCTTTCCCATCAAAGGGTGCAGCGCCCCAGACCAAGAACGCCTTGCTCTGCCTGCCGACCTGGTCGATGGCACACGGGATGAGGCACTGGACGTCTGTCTTGTCTCCGAAGATCTGAGGGAATGAGTTGCTGAAGGAAGGAGCGGCCTGGATGGCAGGAAAGCTGATCTTTCCTGAAAGTGCCAACAAAATATTTTTACACAGGATGCCAACTCCTGTTCTGGTTCATTCACCCAGCGAAAGGGATGAACCCGATGGACTTCATCCCCTTTAGAGAAGCGATAGTCATTTCAGAGAATCTGAAAGCACAGGACAGTGGGGAGAAGAAAGAAATCTACAGTCTCCGCTTGCGTCTCTTTCCGTCTGTTTCCTCCAATTCCCTCTGCGACTGCTCTCTACCTAGTTTCTCCTTACCGCTTTTCCTATTTGGTGACGTTTGCCCATGTTGTTAAGTACGTTTTGTCCCGCAACCGTGTCCTGCAGTGTGTGGCCACCCTCTACCCACGGGTGTTCCTCATCTCCAGTCGTTACAAATTATGATACCCTGGAACCTAAAACCGTTTTCTTATCTTTTGGGTGTTGCTGTTAACACTGCTACTGCTACTTGCTTAGACCCACAAAGTGGTCAAGGGGCGATGACCTTCGTATGACCCTGAAAGTGGGGCGGGGCCACACTGACCTTCGTATGACCCTGAAAGTGGGGCGAGGCCACACCGACCTTCGTATGACCCTGACAAGTGGGGCGGAGCCACACTGACCTTCATATGACCCTGAAAGTGGGGCGGGGCCACACTGACCTTCGTATGACCCTGACAAGTGGGGCGGAGCCACACTGACCTTCGTATGACCCTGAAAGTGGGGCGGGGCCATACCAACCTTCCTATGACCCTGACAAGTGGGGCGGAGCCACACTGACCTTCGTATGACCCTGAAAGTGGGGCGGGGCCGCATTGACCTTCGTATGACCCTGACAAGTGGGGCAGGGCCCACCCACGCCAGCTGTGCTACGTGGGTTTCCTCAGGCACTGCAGGATGAGTTCTGGGGCGCTGCTTCTCTTCTCCCCTGAAAGTCCTGCCTCTGTGATGCTCTCTCCTAGCAGACACCCCATTTCTGGGGTCCCATTATTCTTGAGAGACCAGGTAGATGGCTGCCCCCACCAGCAGCGCCCCATTAAAACACAGAGCAGTGGTGGCCATTCTCCACATGTGGGTGCTGGGCTCTGCTCAGGGCCTTCCCCGGGCACATCTCTGCTCACAGCTCTATGAGAAGGTGCCACGTGGCCTCCATTCTATAGTCGTGGACACTCGGGCTCAGACTGTTTACACAGCTTGCCAAAGCAAATACACAGCAAGCAGTTGGCTGGGCCAGGATTCAAACCCGGGCGTCTGGAAGCAAAGTGTGCGCAGCTATTCGTACGTCTACTGTCTCCTTTCTTGTCCAGGGCAGCCTTCTCTGCGACATCTTCCCAATGGATGCTGGGATTCCGAGGATAAAAACCCTTTCAAAAGCACAGGATTTATGCCCCAATTGTCAGGATTGAGTCTGACTGAAACATCAGAGAAAAGGCTTATGTGAAAAGCCTCCCAGTGAGGACTCTCCAAGGCGTTTCTCTCTGCACGTGTCCCTGAGGGTCCCTCGCCAACAGGGCCCTGGGACATGCTCCCTCCCAGCAGGGCAAACTCCCGCGTGGCACCCGCAGGCACATCCTGGCATGCTGCCCAGGCCTGGAGCCGCGCCCCCAAAACAAAGTAGGGTTGGGGGTCGGGCGACCCACCACGAGCCTCAGGGATCGAGTCCTAGCTTCGGGAGCTAAGAGTCTAGGAGAGAAGGCTGATGCATCTGAAAGGCATGGAGATATGTGGAAAGGGACAGAGCGTATGTACAGGGGCCCGAGCCACAGAAAGAGAGCGAGGGTGGCCAGGGTGGGCTCCACAGGGCCTCTGGTCAAACCTGTCCTCTTACGGGGGAAACTGAGGCTCCTGGGCATCAGAGCAGGTCATCCTACAGCCCCTGGGTCTCCGCCAGAGGTGTCCCACACTGGCTGGGACCCCACGAGTGGGCAGAGGAGCTCCAGTCATCCCTACCCTCTTCTTTCTTCTAAACCTCCAGGGGATGACAGATGGTCTCCTGAAGTTCTGCTCCACGCAGCCCAGAAATGGGGCCGAAGGCACCACAAAGCTCTTCAGCCTCACGAGGGGACCTGCCTGGGAGCTATGTGGAGGCTAGCGGCAAACGTCACCAGCTGAGAGAGCTCCGCCCCGGGGCAGACACCCGTGGTTCACGCCAGCCTGCAGGGCCGCAGGCAGCAGTGACCCCTTACCGATGCTGTCACTGTCAGTGAAGCCGAAGATGCCTTTCACTTGGTTGAAGGTGACGTGCTTCTGAATCTTCACCACGTTCTTGTAGAAGCCTGGACTCGCCCTGCAAGGACAATCAGAATCAAATCTCAGGCTCACAGGGTGGCCTGCCCCCGAGGCCAAAGCAGAGGCTGGTGAAACCTGAGTGCATGCGTGTGGGCTGAGGACACAGAGTGGGCACGGAGGCTCCCAGAAGGCACTTGTAGGCGAAGGTACCCGTGGCGGGCAAAGTAGAGTGGCTGGGGGAGGGTGGAAACCAGCATGAAACCAACACAAGACAATAAGCACACGAGGCAAGACCACACCGACGCAGGCCGACTCGGGCCGACACGGAGTATCTCAACTCAGCTGGGTGGGTGGTCAAGCTACCACAGAGCTTCAAGTCTGGGAGCTCCAAGGGAGCTTTTCTGTTGACACACGCTGTTTGGTTGTGTGTGTGTGTGTGTGGGGTGGGGGGGGGGATATCTGCAACTTGTTGCCGGACAGTGTTGGATAGAAACCACCGCGTCTAGCCCCCACTGCCCCTTCCACTGCAGGGCGGCCGTGCTGTCTGGGCAGGAAGACCCCATGCTCAGCAACAAGGCTGGGCCTACAGTGGCTGATTCAAGCAATTGGATTCTCTCTTCTGGACACTGAGGGATGTGGATATGAGGCCTGGATCTGTGGCAGCCATTCTGCTACCAGAGGAACCTAAGGCTGAGGACAAAGCTGACACAGGGAGGGGCAGAACCCAGAGTGACTTCTTGCACAGCATCTCCAGTATACTCAGCAGCCCTGGTCTCCAGCCCTACCATGTGTCAGGCACCGCAGGACAGAAAGGGAAATGGGGACAGCTAGTGTCTACTAGGTGCTTGCATCCTGTGGTGGGAGCCATGCTATGTTCCAACTCTCTTTTAAGATAGTAGCTCTACCTCCCCTTACAGGCAAAGACGGAGGCTCCGAGAGGTTGAGGGTCACGTCACTGACCCTGTGAGTACAGGAGCCGGGACCCAAACGCAGGCTCGTCTGGCCGCAAAGCCTCTGCTTTCCTCACCACATCGCACAGCTTCTGAAAGAGTTTAAGACTAGCTCCTGGATGGAAGGTTGCTGACGGTCTCCGGGCAGGCAGGGAGGGGAGTGTCAGAAAGGCAGGGGCACCGGCAGGGAGGGTACAAAGGGGAAGGCCAGCACACCAGGGTTTGTTCCGAGTTGAGCAGAGCCCCGCTCGGGAGGAGATGGCAGCTTTCACTCAGCAGCCTGCTGAATTTCGGCCCCAGGGCACTGGCCGGGGAACAGAGCTACAGAGGAGACACTAGGAACCTGGCGACATGCAAAGTGCCCCCCTGACCCCCGCGGGTCGCCCACTCAGAGCAGAGCGCAGCCGCCGCCTGGAAAGAGGCCTGCTCTGTGGTCCTGCTGAGACAGGAGCTCCCTCACGCTGGAGAGGGTCCTGGTCGGGGGGGCATGCTGCTTACACCCGGGGAGGACAAGCCGCTGTGTGGCGCCCGGGGGCGAGGGCCACAGCAAGACTCCGCCTTGGGTGGAGGCAACCACGAAAGCCAACCAGCAGGGCCAATCTGCCCGCGGCTGAGCTGCACGAGTGGGCCCCCAGCCCCACGAGGAGCGGAGTCTACAGCAGCCCCATGGCAACAGCGCTCCGGGCCGGCGGTGTCTGAGCAGCGTTTCTGAGTAAGATAACCTTGCCCTTTCTTAGCAGACGGCCAGTGCTTGGGCCATGCAGGCCGCAAGATGAGAGGGGGCCGCCCTGTGAGCACTGCAGCCTCCCCGGGAGGGTCCTCGGCTCCCCAGGCGTACCCGGGGCCCACGCGCGCCGAGGCCTCGCCCCTGCTGCCAAGGAGCAGATCTGGCCGCGTCTCCTATGTGAAGGCCGAACACCTCGCTCCCCTTGGGACGGCACCTGCCCTGCACACTCACACGGTTTAAAGAACAGTTCCCGGGTTACCTCACACGGGCCATCAGTGACAGGGTTTTAGAGCCCAACGGGATTTTAGGTCGTACATTTACGAAGCGCTCACCACATACTGCTCAAAGGCCGCTTTGCGTGTAGCACCTCACTAAGTCCTCATGAAACTGCAGCAGGGGCGCCATGACCTCCCGACTTTTGTCCTTCGTTTGTCCTCACAGCCCTCATTATCACCTGGTTTGGCATCTGTTAAACTGCCGACTCTCGCCGTTTGCAGATAACCCGACACAGCTGCTGGATAAGTGTCCCGTGGGCAGCTGTATCCCCTGCGTAAGTCTGGCACGTCGCAGATGCTCAGGGAACACGTGAGCGAGCGAGCCGGGCAAGCAGGCGGACGGCAGGTGACTCAGCTGCCCGGCGCACGGTAAACGGTGGTCAGGATGGGAACCCGGGCAGGGCACACGGAAGGACCCTCCCCTGGGCTGCCCGCCACTTGTGCTAAACCCCCGAGTTACAGGCGGCTCAGAGAACATACGGACTCGCCCCAAGGCACCACACCAACCAGGAGCGGAGCTGGGTCTGGAACACCAGCTCGCAGATCCCCGGTACAGTATCTTTTGGTCCCTCATGGCTCCTGGCAGGAAGGCCTCTCTGGGCCCACGAACAGGGCCAGAAATGTGTGTGGGGACAGGGTGTCCGGGGCCAGCCTGCCTGCCGTGGACTTCTCTCCCCACGGGGCCCTGGCTGCTTCGCTCCCACCCAGAGAGGGGCTGGAGGCTGGCTTTGCTGTAGTTTCAGCTCCTAAAGACCGGGAAGGAGCTTTTTTCAATCAAAGATCTGGATTCTGAGTTAAGTCTCAAGAAAAAAAAGTAAAATGCTCAACTGTTTAAAAGAAACTGCTGAAAATAGGATTTAGCTTTTAAAACTTCTCTCTTGACTTTAGGTTCAACAAAAGAGGTCTTTCGGAGAAGAGGCAGCACAGAACCGTTGATTTACACGTTATCCGGGTTTTCATCACTCCTGCACGTTCACGGAAGAAGAGGAAGTTCCTGCCGAGCAAAGCCACAGGACGCACAAGTGCAGTTACCAGAGACAGGCTGGAAAAGTTGCCCCAGACCCCATGTTTTCTCAGAATGTGCCGAGAGCCGGGAGGTGGGGGGGCTGTGCGGTGGCCTTTCACGGGCACTATTCAAAAGTCCAGCCCCCATCACGTGCCCACCCACTCAGTCATCTTCGTGGGCTTGCAAGGGGCGCTTGCTTCTGCCTCACCGGCATCTCCGGGCAGCGAGGCAGGGACTATGTTTGGCCCACTGCCGTGTTCTCAGGACCGAGGAGGGCGCCTGCCACAGAAGGCACCCCGTGTCTACTGTACTGACCAAGCGGGACAGGGCCACCCCTCACTGCGTCCCAGATGTGGCTGAGTGGAGCCTGGGGTGCTGGGGGGTGAAGGAGGCGCACGTGACTCAGGCTGTAGGAGGGACAGCTCCCAGGAAAAGGGAGCTTGATGGCGTGTTTGGAGGTGGCGCAGGGAGAGGAGAAGTCAGAACACACTCAAAGGTGGGGCGGTGGGACCATGGGGTGTGCCGTCTGGCCGGACGTGACAGTGACGCCGGAGAGGAGCACCGGCCAACCCACCGAGGACACCACACCACGATGCCTGTATGCCCACAGAGATGCGATTTTAAAAATCTCAAGGTAAAATTAAAAAATTACTAATTCATTTACTAGTTGGTAGAAAGGCCAGATTTCTTATCAGGGCAACTATGTCTCTCTGTGGCTATAAAGCCACCATTCAGATTTCAGTCCTTATAAAAAGGGACGTTCTGGGGAAACGGTAAGGACCACGTTCCTCTGCACTGAGTGCGGATGCAGCCCGTCCCGTGTTTTCACCACATCCTGTCTTGGCCTGGTAATGAGCCCTCGTATGATGGGGGCCACACTCCTTAGGTTCCGTGGGGATTGCGGGGAGAGCCGTGTCTCAGGTGCTCAGGATGTATTTGCTGAGCCGAACAGCATATTCTTGGGACACTTGACAAAGCCTTACTTTTCTAACATAGTTCTTCGTAGTCATTTGGGATGAAACAGACCTCAGAAGTTTCAATTCAGGGATTTCCAAATGCAGTATTTTGGCCTACTGAGTGGTCAACTTAAAGAACTGGCCCGTGAACGGACTGTGTGCCAGCGAGTCCTTCTCTGTGAGGAGAAAAGTATGCCAAGAAAGAGAAAGGCGCTAACCCGGCAAACTGACGGTCCTCGGAGAGAAACTACAATTCTGTCTCAAGCTGTGGATGGAAACCTTAACTGGAGAACGAAACCAACAAACCATATCCTAATGTTTCACAAAGGGAGAAAAACATTCACCAGACCTAAAGGCCATTTCCGATGTCTCCGACTCAGCCGTGGCTGAGATGAGGCCCTGACGTCTGCATCTGCTTGTTTAGAAGGCAGCTGAGCATCCTCTCCTTACCCCATGTAGTCAAGATCAGAGAAGATGAAAGTCTTGTTGATGTCAAAGCCACAGGCGATGATGTCCTTGGCGTTCTCCACGGCGTAGCCGTAGGCCTGGTCCAGGGTCAGGTCTTTCCACAGGTACTTCTCATCGTCTGTCATCTGGATGACCAAGGGCACGTTAAACACATCCTGCAGCCACCTAGGACACACCGGGAAAGAAGGCTACCATCTCGTTTCTCTGTTCTGAATCCGAAGACACAGTCCCTGCTAACGACGTATGGCAAAACTTTCTCGTCTACACAACCGCACGGTGTCATGCTGTGAAATTTGACCACTATGACCGATTAACTTGGAAGGCCCTGCGCTCAGCTTTGTACTGCTTTACATTATTTTGCAGGCTGGCAACTGTTTTAGGAGGTAGGTATTATCACTCCCTTCCTGCAGACGTGGAAATGAAGGCTCAGGGAAGGGACTCTGCCACGGTCACAGGAACAGGGACAGGAGGAAACAGGCTGGCTGACCCCATCACGCCACGCTTTCTAAAGTGACACCAGGAACAAAGTGAACAGAAGCCAGAAAGGCACCAGTCCCCTCACACCTTGTTTGTCTAACGAACACAAACTAGGGCTGCCTTGTCATTCTAGACATGGTTTATAAATAACATTCCTGGTTTACCAATAGAAGTGAAAAAAGGTACCCGATACAATACTTACTTTGTGAAAATAAATGGGATGAGGTGACCTACATGCATTGCTTCGGAAGAGGGGCCCCTGCCCGTATACAGGTAAAACGGCTTCTTATTTTCATAGGCATCAAGGATTTGATTCATATCTCTAAATGAAAAAGGAGAAGAGGAAATAGTGTGATTTTCTGAAATAAAAATTAAGGCACCGATGCTCACTGGGAAATGATAGAGAAAATACAACACAGATAATAGAGTTTGTTATCCTTGGTGCTTATGTTAGAAAAATGACAGGAAATGTCTACTGACATGATTTCTCCTGTGTTTGTTTTAAAAGTACGAGACACGCAGGTTTGGAATAAAAGATGCATACAGTTGGGCAGCCAGTGGAGCCCCTTTGGAATTTTCAAATATCAGTGTGCCCACGTCATCTGCTTTCCTGGGAATGATGCTAAGCCAGCCCTACACAATCCCTTGTTTAGGACCCCAGCCCTGAGACTCTGGAGACCCAGACGGGGAGGCTGCAGGGCCCTGCACAGTCCTGACTCGGGGCTGGGAGTGAAGAACGTGCATGGGGAGTATAGAGGCGAGGTCCCCAGCTGCAGATCTGATTTGGGCTCCCCCAGCCAGGCTGGGACCAAGTGTCTTCATCTGGGAGTCACTGTGGAATCATCGGCCCTCCCCCAGGACTGGGGTCCACAGACAATGCACACGAAGGGTCCTCCCTCCTGATTGTGCAGAATCACCTGGTCATATTGCATTTCCCTGGACCCTACCTTCAGAGAGTCTGACTCAGTGAATCTGGGTGGTATCTGGGAATCTGCATTTTTAAAAAGCTCCCCCAGTAACCACCTCATTGGCAGGGTGTGAAACCACTACTCCAGCGTGTGAACGCTCTTCATTTCTGGACAAAGTGTCCCCAAATAAAAGAGGTCTGGCTGGGAGACCCCACGCAAGAACACTTTAAGAAGTGACCCCTCCTCACAGCCCACACCAAGGGTTCACAGCGCCCATCTTCGGGCTCACAGCGTCGTGGGGACTGTTTCTTTGTGCTTAGCTTCTTTTACCTCCAGGAAATGATCATACACGGTTTTTGAAATAAGGGAAGAATTAAAAAATGTAATTTTGGAAGAAAAGAGTCTTTCTTTGGTTCTCACAATGAACTTTTATGGGCTTAAAGAAGCAAGGGAAAAATGTAGCTGTCCCTCGAGCTGTCCTTGAGGTCTCTGAGAGCTCCCCAGGGACTGCCCTGGGGGCCAGGCGCTCTTACGGAGCACAGGGAACGGACTGAGGCTTGCAAATTGAGCTCAGCTTCGTGAGGGTAGTTTCCAGTAGGCGAAGGAGCCCAGGCAAAGCCCACAGTTTGCAGCTTGACAGCATGTGCCACCTCTCCTCTAATCCCCCATTTTGCAGATGATAACGTTAGAGGGGCATTCTCAAACCTGAGAATGGCCAAAAGTTGCAAGTTCCATGCCTCCCCAAGCCAAGAGCCTACAGGGTTACTCACAGAAGTAAACAAGTCATATGGGCAGCGAGAACTGTAAAATGCTAAGTTTTGATTTAAGATCAATAAAACTGGTAAACCTTCAGCGAAAGTGACCAAGGTGGGAAAAAAAGTGCGAAGCCTCTACTAAAGTCAGGAATGGAAGAAGGGACGTTATTACTGACTTCACAGGAAGAAAAAGGATTATAAAGGAATGCTAAGAACAATCGTATGGCCACAAATGAGACAACCTTGATGAAAAAGACCAATTCCTAGAGAGAAACTACCAGACTGACTCAAGAAGAAATAGAGAATCTGAACAAATCTAGAACAAGCGAAGAAACTGACCTAGTAATCAAAAAATGACCCACAAAGAGCCCAGGACCAGATGGCCTCATGGCGGATTCTATCAAATATTAAAAAAACAACAATCAACAGCAATCCTTCACAAACTCTTCCAAACAAACTGAAGAGGGAATACTTGCAAACTCATTCTGAGGCCAGGGTTATCTCGACACCACAAGCGACAGAAAACTGCAGACCCTTGTGATACAGATGCCCAACATCCTCAGCTGCTAGCAGACCAAATCCAGCAACATATAAAAAGGATGATTTATCATGATCAAGTGGGATTTGTCCCAGGAATGCAAAGTTGGTTCCACACACAAAAATCCATCAATGTGATACACCCTATCAATATAAGACATGATCATCTCAGCAGACTCAGAAGAATTTAATAATATCCGACACCTTTCATGATGAAAATACTCAACAAGCTAAGAAGAGAAGGAAACCTCCTTAACATAATTCAGGGCATAATTCGGGGAAAACCCACAGCTAAATGTAAAAGTAAAACTTTTGGAGCAAATCTTCATGATCTTGGATTAGGCAACAGTTTCTTAGGACACTAAAAGCAAAGGGAACTGAAAAACAAAATAAACTGTATTTCATAAAGATGAAAAGTATTGGGTTTCAAAGAACACTCAATAAAGTAAAAAGATACATACGTAATTGGAGTATTTGCAAACCATATATTTGATAAGAAACTAGGATCTGAAATATTATATAAAAAACTCTTATAGCTCAGTAATAAAAAGATAACTTAATTAAAAA
Source organism: Prionailurus viverrinus (assembly GCF_022837055.1). Taxonomy (NCBI): domain Eukaryota; kingdom Metazoa; phylum Chordata; class Mammalia; order Carnivora; family Felidae; genus Prionailurus; species Prionailurus viverrinus. The sequence goes on from NC_062566.1 coordinate 138,259,839, forward strand.
GTGGGCAAAGGATCAGAATATTCTTCAAAGAATATATAAAAATAGCCAATAAGCACATGAAAGGATGCTCAACATCATCAGTCATTAGGGAGATATAAATCAAGACACAATGAAAAACCACTTCGGGGGCACCTGGGTGGCTCAGTCGGTTGAGCGTCTGATTCTTGCTATCAGCTCAGGTCGTGATCCCAAGGTCATGGGATTGACCCGCATCAGGCTCCTTGCTGAGCTCGGAGCCTGCTTGGGATTCTCTTTCTCTCCCTTTGCCCCTCCTGCCAGCTCCTGCCTGTGCTCTCTCTCTCTCCCTCTCAAGGAAAAAAAAGAAAGAAAAGATAAAGAAAAACCACTTCCTACCTATGAGCACGACTCTAAAACAAACACAAAATAGAAAACAGTAAGGGTTGGTGAGGATGTGGAGAAACTGGAATCCTTGTTTGTGCACTATTGGTGGGAGTACAAAAATCACAGCCACTGTGGAGATCAGTTTGGCAGAGCCTCAGAAAGTTCTAGAACTACCTTATGATGCAATAGTTCTGTTCCCACACACCCTGAGAGAACTGAGAACGTTATGTCCACACAACATACATTCTTTCCAGTGGAAAGAACCCAAATGCCCAGCAAGCGGTGAATGCATAAACAAAATGTTGTGGGGCGAATCTATTCAATGGCACATTATTCAGGTATAAAAGGAGTGAGGCACTAATGCACCCGGCAACACGGAGGAACCTCGAAAACCCTGAAATGGTGGTTGCCGGGGTGGTGGGGGTGGGGGGATGGGGTTTCTTCCTGGGGTGGAGATGTTCTGGAGCTGGTGGTGGTGATGGGTACACAACCTTATGAATATACTAAAGACCACTGAACTGTGTACTTGAAGAAGGTTAATTGAATCTTAAGGTAAAAGCTTTGATTATATTCTGTCCAGAAAGAGGGCTGAGTGGGGTCTGGCGTTTTCTGCACACGGAATTTTAAGTGTTCCAGCAGACGGCCGAGTGCCATCCTGTGCGCTCTCCCATAACCACAAAGTGCAAGCACAACAGAACAGCCCTACCACGGACCATAAGTCCCGTGAGCAGAGTTTCAAAAATGAGCTATGAGAACCCTTTTGGAACCTGCCCATTTTCTGATGCAATCTGCGTGGAATTTATAGTAGGAGGTAGGGATAGTCTGTTCCAGGTACACTCTATTGGTTTCTCTTTTGCCATGACTTACGAGGGAGCCAGTACAATGGCAGGAAGAGGGCGCAGTTTCAGGAAGCTTCTTGCTTATCGCGTGGGAAATGTTAAACTTGGACATATTAATCTTTTATCTTATGACATTTTATGATTTTATAGTGCATAATCTAGCGTGAATCTCATCTGCCGCATATGTGACCTCCACCTTGTGAAGTGAACAGCTCACAAATGAATAAGTTGGGGCCCGAGGGGGAGGGGACAGGACACGAACCCACGGCCAGTTACTGACAGGACAGAAGGTGGACCCCAGTCTTCAGACAACTGGCTATCATTTCCCCACATAGCAGGCAGCCTGCAGGAGGGGCCTCCTAATCATGTCTGAAACTAAAGGGAGAGGAGGGTGGGAAGCCCCTGACCTGTGTGAGAAGAAGATGCCTCTGCGCAGGAAGCGGTGTGGTTTCTGCCCGATGGCTCTCTCTATCCGGTTTACCAGCTCTTTGTCAATTTTACTGCTTCCGAACCGAACTGGAAAAAAAAAATGGTAATGAGGAAATGACTATCTTAGGTGGTGTGGGGTTTGGTGATCAGGTATTACCGAAGGGGAAAAGCTGGTGATCCGTGTATAATCCTAACGAACTCAGTCCTCTCCAGGACTTTTGCTCCTAGTCCCTACCTCAACCCCAATCAAATGCCGTTCATGTTAACAATGACAGCTGAGACGACAACCAGCAAAACAGGAAACAAATTACAGAATAAAACGGTGTTTTGTCTGGGATTGGATTTTGATGGGAAACATATCCAGAATTCAGCCTGCCTAGCAACTTTTCACCTCCACCCCCGCCCCCCAGTTGCTAATTACGGGGGACTTTATGTACACTGACAACCATAATCTTAATATTCTCTAGTTGTTGGATTGAACTAGCATCTGTCTACCAGTGAATTTCCCCCCATTGGTAGTCGATACTTAAATTAGGAAAATGACTTTCAACTTTGATCAAAACATTTTAGTAATGCCCCCTCTCTGGTGATCTTGGAATTACCAGTGATCTTGGAATACGGACTTCCCTGAGCAGGAAGCCCTGTGGGGAAGGGCTGGCCAGTGGCGACCTGTCCCCTTGAGGAGTCACCCTTCTTAAGCAGACTTCCAGCTTTTCAGCTCCACAGTCGATACCACTGGAGGAGACTTAGGTGATCCATTTCTGACTTTAAGCATTCAGTGAAAGGTGATTTGAATGACTGCAAAGATGCCATTCCAAAAGACCTTTCCTAAAGTTCTGAATTGCTCAAAAAAAAAAGGAGAACGCTTCCACTAACCTATCTACTATAGATCATTATTTTGAAATAAGTTTTACATTGTTATTTCAGTTGAAAAGAATCCTTTGGGAATATAATGCACGACCAAAAGATTTTAGCATCTATTTTTTCTTGCCATTGAAGCTTGACTGGGTTTATAATTCAAGAGAAAAAAACACCAACGAGATCAACTAGTGACCAATGGGATCACTTCTAAAAGTCGGGGCTTCTCCCAGGACGTACCAATGAGCTTATCATAGTCAATGCCCTTGGCACTGCTGGTCTGTACTGTCCAAGGGTCCACAAAATCCTCTTCAGCTTCTGTGGCACCCAGGCCACTATCGTTCCCAGGTGCTGGGTTCCCTGGAGGGCAGTCGGCTTTGTAATCTTCCCCCATGGCGGCTTTGTAGCTCATTTTTAACGATAACAGCATCTGTACTGCAGAATCGATTTCATCCTGGACAAAGGAAATAAGGATGAAACCTAAAAATACTAACATGGCTAACATTTTGCTGAACGTGACTGTCACGTGGCAGGCGCTGTGCTAAATGCCCTCACACACGTTACCTCCTTCAGTCTCAAGAGAGCCCTCCGAGGCAGGCAGCATCACTGTCACTGTGCTGTTCCAGTAGGACTCTGACACTCACAGAGGTGAAGGAGTCTGCCCATGGACACACGGCAGTCACGGGCCCAAATACAGTTCACTTCTGCATTGTTCTAGTGGATCTATGTAATCTATGGATTACTACCACAAACACTACCGGATGAACGTGACATGATATACACTGTTATTTACGACACAGTGAATACACTAAGGATTTCTCAAACACCACCGATGCCAGAGAACGTGTGCGGCAAGCTCCCTGGACTGAGCATACGGAATGCTACATCGGACCTTGTTTATATGTGCCACACAGTTGAGACGAGTATTTGCGGCAGCTTAGATAATGCCACCAAGGATGGTAATGGCAACCCTAGACATCAGGGAAACAGATAAAGGCAAGGAAAAATAGAGGCTTTCAAGTCATAAATTAAGGAGGGATGTAGTGGGAAACAGTTATATTACTGTAGTTTGGAGCCTTATCAAGCTGTCCAAAGTGTTTGCATACTGAATGCTTTAAATAAGCAGAAGGAAAACAAATGTTTTCCCACCTACTACATCCGTGGGTACTCTGGAGATCTATCAAAGCCCTTCTGCTCCAGAAGCCCACACTAGCCACCCATGAAGGCTGGCCTCTGAAAGAGCAGGCCTAATTAGGCAGATTAGTCATGCTATGCCCAGAGCTCTGCTCCTGTAATTGGCCTTGCTGGATTAGATCACAAACAAAGAATATACACAGTCCAATTTGCCTGCCAAGGGAAGTACAAACATTCCTGTTTAGAGTTTACACATAATGTTCCATAAACTGGGTTTCCTGGTGGAGACACCACAACACCAACCTCCATCCAGACGTAACGGTTGCATCAGGAGCAGCCCCAGGGCCACAGAGAACTGACACCTTGGGGAGATTCCGCAGATACAGATTTGAGTTTCAAACTCGGAAACTACCTGGAATTCGTTCTTAAAATGAATTAGAACTGTGGGCCGAATAACCCCATGGCTAACCCTTATAGAAGAGACAGGATAATTGCCAGGCTGCACAGGTGAGTACGTTTTACTCATCTCATTCCTGCAGTGCCTAGGTTCAGTGCAACCACATAATGTTTAGCAAGCATGATTTATCGAATTATCTGTGGGAAGGATTAGCGTGCTTTGAAGTACACTTTGGTCAATACCCTTTTATCACCGGCTATGTTGACATTTCATACTCTATCTGCTCGAACTCTGCTTGCAACCCGGAGGCTCTTTGAAAGTCAAACATTCAACCAGTATCCCTGCTCGAGAACTGTCTGCAGTCTGGAGTGGGATTTAAATAGACAGACAAGCCTGCCGTGTGGATTTTCTTGTTTCCTTAATCTAACATGGAACAGGACACTGAAACAGGACTTAAAAGCTGACTTTCTAGGGGAGAAAAAAAAAGACCATACACAACCTGAATATATAAAGCTCCAAGACAGGCAGAACTATCCATGGTGGAGGCCTAGGGTGGAGGGCAGAGGCAGTGGCTGAAGGGGCCTGAGGATGGCTTCCGGGCGCTGCTGTCTGGTTTCCTGATGTGGGCACTGGTTACATAGGTGTGGTCATTTTGTGAAAATTCAGTAAGAGGACTGATTGCGATCTCCATACTTTTCTGGTTAAATGGTGCACTTCCAATTAAAAAGTTTACTTAAACTAAGAGGACAGGAAAAACGACTGCTCTCTAGCTTAACCTTTACAATCCAGTGCCATTTCTTTTTTTGTTTTTGATTAAAAAAATTTTTTTTAACATTTATTATTGAGAGACAGAGAGAGGCGGAGCATGAGCATGGGAGGGGCAGAGAGAGAGAGAGGGAGACACAGAATCGGAAGCAGGCTCCAGGCTCCAGCTGTCAGTGCAGAGCCTGACGCGGGACTCGAACTCACAAACTGTGAGATTATGACCTGAGCCGAAGTCGGGTGCCTAACCGACTGAGCCACCCAGGCACCCCTGATCCAGTGTCATTTCTCGGGTGCTGCTCAAACTGTTCATGCTCCCAGCCACTGTCTCTCTCCAGAGCCCCTGGATTCTGACCTATCCCCCCAGGAAACACCCTGCTTTTTAGTGAACTGTGGCTGAAAGCAGGGGGTCTTATCCCCCTGGTACACGGAGGAGAGAAGAATGGTGAGGACCCCAGCCTACACACATGGCAGAGACGGCTGAAGAAAGAACTCCCGGTGCCCTCACTGTATTGGTGCTCCCAAAGTGGCTCAAGTATTTGCACAAAGTGAATTTCTAAAACATCAGGTGTTCTATCATAACACATTCCGGAGCCAAATTTACTTCTGAGTTTTCCCCATTTTGCTCTGACTTCATTGTGCAACCTCTGATCTCTCTCGTCGGTCAGCTGATGGCTTAAGTCAAAGAACACACTTGGAAGAGTAATTCTAAATGGTGTTAAGTATCGTGTGTTTAATAATGAACATAACTGGAGTCACTAAAAATTACTAACTAAAAACACTTATGAAATGGTATTCATATTTGGTATTAAATAGGTAAAAATACCACTGCCAAGTTTCCAAAAATGGGTTTAAAGAGTAAATGAACAACATTTGGGTCCTTTATCTATTTCAAGGTTTTTAAAAACAACTTCTTAGCCTCATCCACCAAGTCCTACCTGATGTGTAAACCTCTGTCTGTGAATAACCAACTCCTTGTTTTGACATCACTGTCTTACAGTACCGCTTATTTCTTTTAAGATATAATGGTTTATTCGGGGTCCAAAGAGTTGAAGTAAACTGCCAGGGTGGGTGGGAGATGGTTGATGCCATCGGTGGAGGACCCAGGAAGCGGTCCTGAAAAGAAGACAACCGGGGCTGGAAGTGACGGACGAGGAAGTCACGGAGATGTAGCAGCTGAGGTTCCTAAGAGTGGAGGCATCGCAGAAGGAAAGACAGTGCCTCCGTGCATTAGAGATGCAGACGGAACGGATTACACTCCTGAAACCTCGCAGCAACAGCAGAGACACCTTTAAGAAAGGCGTAACCCCGTGAGGACAAAGGCAACAAAAAGAGGGCGTCAGCAACAAGATTTCGGAAACTGCAGAGCTGCTGGATGGACTGGTAGCAGAATGTCGTGAAAACACTGGAATTATGCCGCTGGGGAGTCCCGGGGCTGGGGGCTGGGGCATCAGTGGAAGTGAGGGGGAAAGTGGGTTCTAAAAACAGGAAGCACAGGTTGAAAGTCTGTTTAAGAAACAGCTGGTCGGCTCTCTGCCCGCCCCCCTCTCTGCCCCCCGCGCTCCCCCACACAGAGGCTCTGTGCCAGGGAGGTGGAGTTAGAAGTATCTAGATCAGGGGCACACGGCACTGAACAGGGAAGTTCAGGGACAGCCACACAGCCCAGCCCCTCTGTCCTCAGAGGATATCAGGAAAACCATCACCAAGATCTCAGAGATAAAAGGTCACTTACCGTACCTAGGAAACAAGAACGGGTTGCTATAAGGAAAGGAACATTCGAAAAGCAAATGAGCTCGTGGAAGTTAAAAATGACAGGATAAACGAAACACGATAGGAGGATTAAGAGTTGAGGAGGGAGTGCCTGGCTGGCTCAGTCGGTGGAACATGAGACTCTTGATTTCAGGGTGATGAGTTCAAACCCCACGTTGGGTGTGGAGCCTACTCAAAGGGAAAAAAAAAGTAAACATAAGAAGTTAAGGAAATATATCTGAAAGAAGAGCAGCAAGAAAACAAACTGGAAAGAAGTTAAAAAATAAAAAAACAAAAACAAAAACAAAACAGAGGGGGCCAGCTTCTGGGAAAAAAAGACCCACAGAGAACAGAGAAAACAGGAGAGAAGAAATCAAAGAAATAATAGAATTTCTGAGAATTAAGGGTCCTCCTTTTTTTTTTTTTTTTTTAAAGTTTATTTATTTTTGAGAGAGAGAGAGCGAGGGAGTGCGAGCACACACACAAGAGTGCATGGCAAGGGGCGCCTGGGTGGCTCAGTCGGTTAAGCGTCCGACTTCAGCTCAGGTCACGATCTTGCACTCCGTGAGTTCGAGCCCCGTGTCGGGCTCTGGGCTGACAGCTCAGAGCCTGGAGCCTGCTTCCAATTCTGTGTCTTCCTCTCTTTCTGCCCCTCCCCCGTTCATGCTCTGTCTCTCTCTGTCTCAAAAATAAATAAACGTTTAAAAAAAAAAAAAAAAAAAGAGTGCATGGCAAGCCCAGTGAGGCCCAGGAGGGGCTCAAGCCTACGAACCACGAGAGTATGCCCTGAGCCCAAATTGGACGCTTAACTGACTGAGCCACCCAGGCGCCCTGAGAATTAAGGGTCTTAAGTTTCTAGGTATAGTAGACAAAATAAAGGTACTTTTAGACATGCAAGTCCTCCCAAATTATTTCTTTAGCACTAATTTTTTCAGAAAACTATTGGAGGATTTGCTCTGTCAAGACAGAGTAAACAAAGGAGGAGTAAGACACAGGATCAGGAAACAGGGAGCCCACAGGGGGAGGGAAGGGAGAGACAGCTTTTCAAGATGAGCTACAGACTGGCTGGTGTGAGTGCCCTGGGAGGAGACTCACCTGGCTGGAGGGGGCCCGGAGCCCCATTACCATTAGTACACAAGATACTGAGCAAACAGGAATCAGGACAAACATCAACTCCGGGGCAGGAAAGGCAAGGCACCTGGAGTATACTCAGTGGGTCAGCTGCCAGCAGCACTTATGTGGTCAGAAGAGCATCGATGCTGACACTGACTGACATGCACGGGACAGCAGAGGGATGGGAGGTGCCGATGGAGGTGCTAACTCCTCTCACCCACACCTGGACATCGACAACAAGCAATGTAAAAGTGTGATTTTTAGAGAAATGGGGGGTACATATCAAAGAGTCCGCTCAAAGAACTGAAATGTTTGTTTCTGGGAAAAGAAAATGGGAACAGGAAAGGTGGAGGACTGCTGAATTTCAGAGGCTTTTGTTTAGACCACACGCACGTCAATAACAGAGAAAATAAATTCATAGTCGAAAGACCTCAGTTATTGAGGGAACAGAGTCTTGGGAACAGTCTGCTCCCAGGAAACATAACCCTCGACTTGGCCCAGATGCGTGTGCAGCGAACCCGACAAATCCCATACCTGTGGTGCCTTTCCAGCTTTGAGGGACCGCACGAGCTCCCCCTGAGCAGCTATCCTGTTGAACAGTTCCAGAGGGGAGGCACACCCCTGTTCGCCGTTGGGCACGTCCGCCATCTTCCAGGACCTAGGTCTTTAGCTGGCTAGGGCGTCGGAAGATTTGCTCGGTGGTCCAGACAAAACTGTGGGGGGCGAGGGGGAGAAGCGGGGGAAGACCGATTAACCAACCACCGCGGCTGTTTTACCGCTCGTGCATCTACCTAGTCCTTCGCCTTTCCAACAAGGATGGAGGAGTTACAAGAAAGGGCATGGGGAAAACAGCGGTGATAGAGGCATCGGCAGGAATTTGGGGCCATGAAGGAGAAGAGGAAGAGCAAGTGCAGTGATGAGGACTGACGGAGGGGCTGGGAGTTCAGGGCAGCGAAGGAGGACCCCTAACTAAGAGCATGTGAGCCTCACCCGGTGCCCAGCGCACAGGAAGGACACATGTTTGTTCAGGGAGCAAACACCAAAGTGTTTTAACAAACCTAAGTCCACTAGAGCTAAAAACATTTGGCAAACTGCTATCTACTCTTTATCTTAATTGTGCCGGGGATGAGTTTCCAGGCCTTTGCAGCCACAACCAACATATGGCTGAACAAACGGCTTTCTCTGCCAGCCAGCTGCTCTGTTCTCAGCTGAAGCTAGGTGGGGTGGAGGGCAGGGCCTTATCTGTCCCGGGCTCCAAATGGGGAAAAAACTATACATAGCCTGACCATTCTACGTGCTAACTTCACTGCAGACCTCTGAAGAAGGTGTACCGGCACCTTTTAGTAGTTATTATTTTCTGTTAACCTTGAAAAAGATGGGACACAAGGCAGGCCACCCAGTGTCGCCTTGGAGCAGAGACCAGCCACAGTCAGTCCCCTTTTGGGTCAGTGTCTGCTTCCTCATCTGTCAAGTGGCACCATCAGGAACCTCTCCACCTACCTTGAGGGCTGCTCTAAAGAAGAAACGAGGAAAAACCAGCTGGTAGCCTTTCATAAACTAAAACAAGATATACACCTATTACGAGTACTGTCGTCAGGGTTCCGGGGCTCGGCCGAACCCCAGCTCCATCTATGACTTGCAGCTGTACCTTGAGTGAGGACAGGACAATGACAATGGGCTGTGCCAGAGCAGCTAACTCCCGGCACCTCCGTACCTGCTACTTTTCTGAGCACCTTATACACATCCGCTTGCGGAAGCTTCACGGCAATCCTGTGAGACAGATCTGTTGTCTCCATTTTACGGATGAGCCAACCGAGGCACAGAGAGGTTATAAAACTTCCCCGAGATAACACGAGCAGTAGAGACGGGACATAAGCTCAAGCAGCTGCAGCTTACACCCTCCAAAGCTGTCCTACACGTTCCCTGACTGCGAGGAGTCTCAGCTTCTCGACCGTGAGGTGCGGCTGACGGTAACACTACCTGCAGGACTGGTGTGTGGATGGAGTGTGACAGTGTGGGTTAACAGACAGTCCAGGACAGCATTAGCCCCGTGGCAGAGGTTCAATAAATGACTATTTTGTGTCTGTTTATGTTTTTTTCTATTAACTCTCTGAACCAAACACACAAACTTGAGGGGTAAATTTTTTTTTTTTTTAAGTAAGCTTCACGCCCAGCATGGAGCCCAACGCAGGGCTTGAACTCACAACCCTGAGATCAAGACCCAAGCTGAGAGCAGGCCGAATGCTTAACCGGCTGAGCCACCCAGTAAACACTACTTGTGGGGTTCAAATTCACGACCCCACGATTAAGAGTTGCATGCTCTACCAACTGCGCCAGCCAGGTGCCTCAAGGGGTTATTTACTTATTTATTAATATTTATTTACTTGAGAGAGAGAGAGAGAGAGAGAGAGAGAGAGAGAGAGAGACGGAGCATAAGCAGGGGAGGGACAGAGAGAGAGGGAGACGCAGAATCCGAAGCAGGCTCCAGGCTCTGAGCTGTCAGCACAGAATCCGATGTGGGGCTCGAATCCACGAACCTTGAGATCATGACCTCAGCCAAAGTTGGATGCTTGACCGACTGAGCCACCCAGGCGCCCCAGGGGTAATTTATTTTTTTATCAATTTGTTAAATGTTTACTTAAGAAGTATATAAATTTTAACTAGGCCAATTTTTATATAAGTCAATGAAACTGTAATACTGAAACCAGGATGAGACAATAGTCAGTTTCTTTTCCCCCCTTGCTGAGAATCACCTCAATTCCCAGAAAAGGAAGTCGGGTGAAATGATTGTTTCAGATAACAAAGCCCCAGTTTAGGGAAGCCTATAAAAAAGATAAGAAATGCGGAAGAGCCTCTGAGGAGCGCCTGGGAGGACAAACACTGAGGCTCCTATCAGATAACAATCAAAGGGATGAAAACCACTTCTAGCCACAAATGGCCAAACATCACATCCCATGGCACAGTATATGCTCTGCATTAGCAGATGAGAGGCTGATGGCCCAGGGAAGTTAGAACCAGCCCCTGAGGTTCCACTGCCAGGGTAGCTAAGCCGGGACCTGATGCCAAAGCTCCTCTAAGCCGTGTGCTCTCTCAGAATTCCAGCCGCTCCCCCTGCCTGGAATGTGATAACCTCCTCTTCATGCACACTTCCTGTTATCTTACTAACTCAGACCTCAGCTCTTTTCAGCAGCCCTTCCTGACTCCTGCGCCTCTGGGGCCAAGCTGATCCCTCTGTCGTCGGTGGTCCCCAAGCATTTTGTTAGTAACTCTATCAGGGCGCTCACACTGCATTTACTTATTCACGTCTTCTCTACTAGACAGTGAAAGCAGGCACCGGGCTTTCTCTTCCATGTGCTTCTAGTGCCTCATATGCAGCAGTTTATCAGCATTTATTGAATTCATCAGTCTCATCAGTCACCCAGTTCAATCTTCACCGTAAGGTTTACATCCTTATGTTATCTTCACAAGTGCTTTTCCCACTTTAAGGTAGATTTCCCCCATGTGGACTTTAAACAGCCTCATTTTTTTTTTTTTAAATATGCCACTTTGGCAAATTGATTATTTAAAAAAAATTTTTTTTAACATTTATTTATTTCTGAGAGTCAGAGAGAGACAGAGCATGAGTGGGGGAGGGGCAGAGAGAGAGGGAGACACAGAATCAGAAGCAGGCTCCAGGCTCTGAGCTGTCAGCACAGAGCCCGATGCGGGACTCAAACTCACGAACCCTGAGATCACGACCTGAGCCGAAGTCAGACGCTTAACCGACTGAGCCACCCAGGTGCCCCTAAACAGCCTCATTTTTAGCATCCTATCATGGAGCTGAGCCTGCCAGGATTTGGGAAGGGCCAGGCTGATGGTATGGCACCTACTCTAGGTTTCACACTCCTAGTTTGGTTTCTTTCCTCACTACTAACATCCGCCTACCATCCTGGTCACTCTCTTTGGAATTCCCTTTGGTTTATCCCGGTCCTTCCAAACACATGGTGTCTGCCATAAAAGGAAACTGGTGACAGCAGTAAGGTTCTAAAGTCTGTGGGTAGGGCTGAAAGCAAGTACAGATCAGAATTACCCCTAAAAAATTCCTAAGGAAAGCACCAGGTAGGACCACGGGGTGAGGCCTGGACAGATAATCTCCCCACTACAATGGAGCAGATTACTGTAGAGAATCAGCTAGATGAATGGAGTCTGTGCTTAGGGTCCATAATGTAGGGAAAAATATGTCTTTCCATAGCAAAATTCCATTTGGGAGAAGCACACGGGAGCTAAATCTGATGAGACAACAGCAGATGAGGTCTCCCCGCTCTTGTGATGGGGAGGCAGACAGTGCATGGGAACCACCCACATGATAAACTGTGCGTGTGTGTATGATGCAACCTCAGTGATGAGACAACAGAACAAAACCTCTTCTGTTTCAGGCACCCACCCATCTACCACCGTCTCATGTGCACGCTGTCCTCTTCTCTCACATCTAGTTGACATGATCTAGAATGAAGTTTAACTTTGGAGGTTTTTACCCCAGAGTTCAGCATGCCTGAAATGACATGCACGCTAGCATATGCATGGTTTTCAGCAGAGCAATCAGGTTCCAGAGTATCCAGGTTACTTCTACAATGGGGTCTGAGATGCCAAAAGCATACAGACAACTGTCTTGGTGTTTACTGCTTAAACTGCAAGGAGGGCTTTGAATCTTTGTATGTATATATAGAGAGAGTGAGAGGTGGGTGGGGGAGAGAGGGGCAGAGGGAGAGAGAAAATCTTAAGCAGGCTCCAGGCTCATCACAGAGCCTGACTCGGGGCTCGATCCCACGACCCCGGGATTGTGACCTGAGCCGAAATCAAAAGTGAAACGCTCAATCAACTGAGACACCCAGGCAGCCTTGAATCTTTCTTAAGGAGAGTTGTTTTATCTGCTTAACAAATCCTATGATCTAAAGCAAAGAAACAAACTATAATCTGTCGAGTAATCTATCATCTCGTCCGAAAAAAGTATTGGGACTGGAAAGAGCAGAACTGCATACTCCATAGCAGACCACAGTGCACCTTTAAAGAAAAAGTCAAGAGCTCTTAAAAATTAATTCTCAATTCCTCTTTTTAGGGAACTTGAATCTTGTGCTCATTTTGACAGGTTCCGTTGTTCCGGAGGGGCATAACAGGCACCTGAGGACACTGGCTGCTTTTGGGGTGAGGAACAGAAAGTGATAGAACTCTTTAACTAAAAAACAGGACTTGGGCCACAATGAAATCATCTCACAGAGGATCAGAATACTCTGCAATCCAGGGAAAGGGGGCACAAACACAGCCAATTCTAGAGCAGCCGGGAAGAGCAGACGACCCAGGAGTTTCTGGATGCCTGGAATACCACCAGGAGGTGGGTTACCATCCCTCGCATCCTGGCCCCGGAGTGTGGGTGACAACAGCTTTGTTGTTCCCAGAGGACAGGAAAGTGACCGGTGGAGCAAGGAGTTCTTTAACACTTGGAACCCTGGGACAGATTATGTCCACCTTTTCTTTGTTAAACGCAGGGAAGAGAGGAAATTTCCCCCTTCAAATAATAAAATGTACGTGATCTTCAAATCTCCCCTTCAAATAAAACGTACGTGACGCAAAGAAGACGTCAACATACAAGAAGCCGGCCGAAGACAACTGGCGTGTCACAATGAGAATGCTGACGTTAGGGTACCGACGGTGTAAGGAGTCCTCGTCAGTGAGACACAGGACAGCCAACACAGAAGTGTGGCAAGTCAAGCTATAAATCCAAACAGGCAACTGCTCCCCCGAGATCTCCATCCCCTGGGGAAGCCGTGAACCACTAACTTGGGTCAACGGGATGAAATACGATGCACGCTCCATAAGCCCTGATTCTGGGAGAGACCACTCCTCACCTCCCCTGCCCCGCCCCAGCCCAGGTTTCCAGCACTTTGGTAAAAGGCTGGCAAAAAATACCAATAAGCTCCAAGCCTGGCAAAGATGGCAATACATACCCAGGTTGTGGGAGACACTGCAGAGGTGGCCACTGGTCACGCCGGGCAGTTGAGGAGCTGAGACTGCCCTGTACAGCCAGCGGTCTTCTTTAATAGTCTTCCCCTGTTTCTTTCAGTTTCCTTTTTAGTAAAAGGCTCTTCTCTGGTTTTTTTTTTTTTTTTTTTTTTTTTTTGTTCCTGTTTACCCCACTCTTCAGCTATTTGCACGTAGGGTTTTTTTTTTTTTTTTTTTTTTTTTTTTTTTTTTTTTTTTTTTTTTTTTTTTTTTTTTTTAAAGAAATCACTCAGTTTCTCGGAAACACTTGAGATTCTTGACCAACCTCTTTGAGGAGACTGTCCAATCAGGGGTGGGTGGGGTGGGTGGGGACCAATGAAACCCTCTTGAGAAACGAGTCGTTAGCCGGTCGTTGCATCAGCTACCCCATACATTCCCTAGACTGGCCTCCGTATAACCTCTCCACCCTCTTCCTCTTCCCCACCCAAGCATCAGTGTGAGTAAGTGGTATGTGTAGCCGCGGAGAGGCCGAACGGCGACTGTGCCTTCCCTGCAGGTGTTCACTGAGGCAGCGCAATGCAGTGGAAAGATCATGAGTTCTGGGGTCAGACGGGCCTGGGTTTCAATCCCAGCTCGGGCATCTCAACACCTTGGGCAAGTCACATTACCTCTCTGCTTCATCCTCGGTTTCCTCATCTGTGAAATGGGCATAAAGAAGCCTCCTAACTTTACCGTGGAGGGGACTAAGTACGATACCAGAGGCAAAGCCCCCGGCACGTGGCAGAGCCCCGTTAAAAGTGGGGGCTTCTCGCCATGGGGAAAGGGAAGAGGTAGGAGACGATGCAGGGTCGGTGCCGGCAGGAGTGGGCGACAGACGGGGACGCCGGCGCTGGGAGGAAGGGGGCGAGGGGCGCCGTGCCAGCCTCCGCGCCCCTCGTGGTGCCAGAACCCGGCGGGCAGCGAGCCGGGCTCTGAGGAGGATACTCCGGGCCCTCGCCTGCAGGCGGCTCCGGGAGGGCCAGGTCTTCCGGCACCGCCCCGGCCTCCCGCCCTCCCTCATCCCCTCACTTACCGGCCCAGCCGGGCCCTTCAGCACCGCCGGCTCAGCCACGGACGGCCTCCTGGGCGTCCTTGGAAACTCCTTCCGGCCGGAACCACTTCCGGCCAGGCTGCACCCTCATTGGCTGTTCGCGCGGGGGCAGGACGGAGGCCGCGGGTGATTGGTTGGAGGCCCCGGCACCAACGGAACGCGACTGGGCTGCGGTGTGCCGGCGGGACTGCCTCCGGGAGGACCGAGCGCTTCCGGTGCGTGTGGTGAGCGGCGGGCCCGGGGGCGGGAGGGGGCTGGAACCCCGCGGCGGCGGCGGCGGCGGTCGGAGAGCACCACACCCCTCAGCGCGGGCCTTTCTCCGTCCCTCGCCCGTCCTTCATCGCTGCTGCCTTCCGGATGCGCGGTGCTCTGGACCAGCCTCACCTCCAGCCCTTGACAGCTCGGCTAACTTCTATTCATCCTTCAAAACCCATCTCTGGTCGTATCTTCTTTGTTGCCTTCGTCGGTCTGTAGCCTCCGGCGCAGGATCCGTGTTCTGTGTTTAATCGCTGTACACACCAGACCCAACATAAGGCTTGGCACAGAGTAGGTAATCAGGATATGTTTGTTGAAGGAGAATATCCTATTTCTTTTACTTTTCTCTGTGCCGCCCTCCCACCAGGTTGCATTTCACAAATATTTCTAGATGCTGGGGATCAAACAGTGAACAAAACACAAGGAGTCTTGTCCTCGTGGAGCTGACGTGCTAGTGACTCTCAGGGCCACTCCCCCGTTTTGTAGCCTCGTTTCTCCAATGCTCTTACCTTTCTCCCTGTACCTCTTTGTCTTAGTTGAACGTCCCCACACCATGAAATATTTTCTCTTTTTTCCCCATTTGCCTTAGAAACAAAAAAGTCAGCACTTCCCCCCCCCCCCCCCTAAAGTTTCTGTTGTTCCTGATGTTTCCCATTCTTTTCCACTTTGGCATGTTTTTCTTGAATCACCCTTGCCTCCTTCTCTGTTGCCCCATTTGATTAGTTTTGCTGTTTCATTCTCCAGTGCTTCTCACCACCTCTGTTCCCTCACCTCCTCCAGAGCATTAATCGCTCGGATGTCACCGTTTGTCTTAGGTCTGCCTCGGCCACCCTAGAGGAAACTGCAGCCCCAAGCTCACCGCCACCTGTACTGTCCTGTTTTACTTTTCTCCTTAGGATTTTGTACTACGTCACACCCTGTATTTCACCTGATTGTGGTCTGTCTCTCCCGCCGGCATGTGAGCATGGTGAGCACGGGGCATCCTTCACTGTGTCGCTTGCTACGGTGTGCTTGGGGTGGGGCTTGGTGAGTAGCCCATGCTCCATCAATATCGAATAAATGAACGACGCGTCCACGAAGCAGGTAGTGTTGGGAGCCTTATCATCCACCCTTCTGCATTCATTCAGTCCTTGCTGCCTTGCCTTGTCAGGAAGTGGGCTAATGGGCCCCAGCCCCACTACTCTCTGATCTTTTGCCGTAGACCTCTTTTGAAATTCCAGCCATCGGCCTCTCTTTTCTTTAAGTTGACCGCTGCAGAAAACTAGGTGGGCGGGATTCCATCTCACGGCTGGGCACAGACACCCTGCTGACGGGAACCTGGCGGGTTCCCTGTGACAGGAAGGAATGGCATGCTGTGGTGTGTGGTGCTGTGCACAGGAGCCGAGACAGGTGAGAGGTCTCATCAGGATGGGCCTCAGGACCAGGCTAAGTATGTAGAGAACAGAAATGCCAAGTTGTTTGCAGAGCACAGTCCGTTAGTTTATAATTAGTCCTTTACATTAGTTCTGCTTGAGATACGCTGGCCAGTTACAGAAGTTTTATTTTACCTGCCTAGATTGGGCTGTAGGTGGGGGTGCGAGTTTTGGAGGAGGTAGACTACAGACATTTGTTGAGTGAAGACGTAACGTGTTAGGCAGTGGGACCCTTCAGGTGATGGGTACCCTTTGGTACCCACCGCCCAGGGAAAGAGCTGGTGGTAGGCTGTCTGGAGTGGCTTAACAGAGGACCCAGAGGGAATCTCTGGCGCTGACCTGACCCCATGTGTGGGTGTAGGTGTTCAGTGTGGTACAGTAAGGTAGGGCAGGGTGGGGCGTACTTGGAAGTTGGTGGGTTGCCAAGTTTTAGCGCTGCTCCACTGCGCCATCTGCTGTCCTGGATGTGCTGGGCATCCCTGTCTTCCTCCTGACTGTGCTTCGTCTTAAAAGCACTGAATGGGGCAGAGAAAGACAGATACCCTATGTTTTCACTCATATGTGGATCCTGAGAAACTTAACGGAAGACCATGGGGGAGGGGAAGGGGGGAAAAGTTACAGAGAGGGAAGGAGGCAAACCATAAGAGACTCTTAAATACTGAGAACAAACTGAGGGTTGATGGGGGTTGAGCGAGAGGGGAAAGTGGGTGATGGACATTGAGGAGGGCACCTGTTGGGATGAGCACTGGGTGTTGTATGGAAACCAAATTGGACAATAAGTTATATTTAATATATATAAAAAACATTGAATGGGACTCCAGACTGAAGTACTTCTTTCTAGAAACTAGGTGGCAGAAATTTATTGTGTATGATGGCTCAGAATTTCAGGAAGAATCTTTTAAAGAATTTTTAAAAAGTTTATTTGTTTATTTAGAGAGCGTGCACGCTTAAGTCGGGGAGGGGCAGAGAGAGAGGGAGACGGAATCACAAGCAGGCTCTGCACTGTCAGCTCAGAGCCTGATGTGAGGCTCAGACTCACGAACTGCGAGATCATGACTGAGCTCAAGCGAGGTGCTTAACTGACTGAGCCACCCAGGTGTCCCAGGAAGGATCTTCTAGAAAGGGGAGATTCACTGCTGTGTCAGTGTGTGTTTGGAGTGAAATTGGGGGGCTCGGACCACACCTTCAAAACTGGGGGGGATTGGTTGCTTGAACACCCTAGTCTTGTGTTGTGGGTCTGTCTCCCCAGCTGGGTTGTTGTTGAGACAGGATACCTAGGCAGTGGGGGGCGAGGGTAAAGGAGGGACTGGAGCACAAGGGGTGGAAGAAGGTACGGGTGACATGCTTTTCCCACTTGGTGGGTTCTGGACCTCTTCCCATTTCAGTATTTTCAGACCTACCCTCAAAGGCCCAAATTGATCTTATGAAGGACATCTTAAAGTCCTGAATCTTTCTGTCCAGGCAGCCTATCTCCACTTGGTCGGGTCCTCTTTTATGTCTTTCAATGAAGTTTTAGTTTTCTTCCTATAGATCTTGCTAATTTTTTGCTACAGTTATTCCCAGATATTCCATAGTCTTCATTTGAAAAAAATACATATCTTCTAGTTATGCCTGGTATGTAGAAAAGCCCTCATTTAAAAAAATGTTTTTTGATTTATCTTTTTTAATGTTTATTTTGAGAGGTGGGGGCGTGAGCGGGGGAGGGGCAGAGAGAGAGAGGGAGATGCAGAATCCGAAGCAGGCTCCAGGCTCCAAGCTGTCAGCACAGAGCCCGATGTGGGGCTCGAACTCACGAACCGTGAGATCATGACCTGAACCCCAGTCGGATACTTAACCGACTGAGCCCCCCTGGTGCCCCAAAAAAGCCCTCATTTTTTAATGTGTTTCTTCCTAGAGTTTTCCAATCATGGGTTTGCTAGGTGGCATGTTTTCTTTTAATTACGTGTGGTGGTAAATATTCTTCCATGCGTATTTTCTGACATTTGACTTTTTTGGTCTTAGGTGGTTTGTCCTCCAACGATAGCAAGAAACTGTGTCTTCCATGGCCTCATTGGTGGCTTATGATGACTCAGAGTCAGAGGCCGAGACTGAACCTGTGGAAAGTTTTAATGCTGCCGGCCAGGTGAAGGACACCACTGATGTGGTCAAACCTCGTGGGCAGGATTTTGCATCAGAAGCCCCAGGTGTGACAGAAGGGGCAGCACTGCCCACAAAGCACGGTTCTCATGAAGACCCAGCTGGCCATCGTCTCCCCCTGGTTCGGCTCTGGAGAAGTGACCCAGGATCTTGCCCCAGCCAGAGGCTACGGTGGCCCAGAACAGAGCCTGAAGCCACCTTCCCCACAGACAAGCCTCCTCGACCTTCCCTGTGGACCAGCCACGTTCCAGCTGGCCATGTGCCCCTGGCAGCTGCCCGCTTTAAGCAGGTGAAACTCTCCTGGGGAACTTACGACTCCCCCCAGCCATCGTCCTGTGCCCAAACCAAATCTGAAACCCCAGGTAAAAATGGCAACTCTCTTCAGAGGAAAAGGTGTGAGGACTGTGTCGTGCCCTACACCCCCAAAAGATTAAGACAGTCGCAGGCATTAAGCACAGAAACAGGCGAGAGTAAAGATACGGAGGCACAGGGTCCCTCTGTGGGGCGTGCCCCGGCCCCTCTCTGTGTGGCCCCCAGAGTGTCCGAGTTTATTGAGCCATACTTGGACAGTCCGTATCGAGAAACCACAATTCCCAGGAAAGTGCTTTTCCACCTGAGAAGCCACAGGGGCCCCGTCAACAGCATTCAGTGGTGTCCAGTCTTCGCCAAGAGTCATATGCTTCTCTCAGCTTCCATGGATAAAACCTTCAAGGTAAGACTTGAGTGATCCTCCTTCTTCAGGGGCTCTTGGGAGTAAGCTGCCGGGGTATTTTGTTCTTCACGACAGTGAGGTAGGGGTGCTGCACGTTTCTGTGGGGAAATTTGTATAACTCTCTCCGTCGTGTTTGAAAGTGTGTTCTCGGTGGCCCACCTTGGATTGCAGGTTCGTTTTGTCCGCTCTTCCCCGATGCCGCCTCGCCGAGGGCACCAGAGGGTACTAGTCCTTGTCCCTTGTGGGGACACTGAGGACGCGCAGGCATGCTGGAGCCCTGGGTGGGTGAGGTCGCTGAGCGAGGGCGTCAGAGTTTCGGAAAGCAGGCCCAGGACGAGTCCCGGGCCCCTGTGAACCACGTTGAGTGTTGAGCCTCGCCAACTCCGTGCCAGGCGCCGTGCTGGTCCCTGGCCTTGTGGTAGAGGCCGTGGACGAGGGGAGAGGCTCTCCCAGCCCTCGGCTCTGGAGTGTAAGGACCAAACTCTCAGTGGGATGCGAGTGCTTTGTGAACCCGCCGGGAGGGACAGCAGCCCGGTCTTGGGGGGCTTGGTGAAGGCTTCCAGAAGGAGGGGCAGGTTCATGTGGTGAAGGGGGTGAGATGCGGCAGAAGGATGTCTTTGGCTGTAAGCATGGAAGTCTTGAGGGGCCTGGTGGGGGTGAGGGTCCTGAGGTTAGGGAAGCGGGCAGGGGCCGGACCAGGGGATGGTTGCAGATGCCGTGGAGGACCTCCGGGTTCCACAGAAACTCTTTTTCCTCGTTGTTACCTATTGTATTGTATTGTATTGTATTGTATTGTATTGCATTTATTTTAATGTGTATTTATTCTTGAGAGAGAGAGACAGAGCACGAGCGGGGGAGGGGCAGAGAGAGAGGGGGAGACACAGAATCCGAAGCAGACTCCAGGCTCCAAGCTGTCAGCACAGAGCTTGACACGGGGCTCGAACTCGGGAACCACGAGATCATGACCTGAGCTGAAGTCGGACACTCAGCCGACTGAGCCCCCGGGTGACCCTCGTTGTTACTTATCTTAAAAGCTCCTGACGTCACGTAGACTTCCAGCGAGCAGACCCCACGTACTCAGGTACGTCGTGCGGCGGGTGCGTCGCACCTCTGACCTGTCTCCAGCCCCTCCCCCTCGCTCTCAGCAGCACCTAGGAAGTCACCTGTATGCAATAGGTGCCACGTAAGTGCGAGCTGAACGAATGCTTCCTGGAAAGAAAATGGCTTTGGAGTTGAGGGAACATGGCTTCAGATCCAGTCTTGCTACAGAGCACCTGGTCGGCTGGTCGGCTGGCCCCACTTCCGGTCTGGTGTCTCCTCTGTAAAGGGCACAGTCATACCTGTGTCATGTGACCAGGTGAGCGAAACACTTACAAAACCCTGTCGCAGAGCTAGGTACCCCTCCAGGTGCTCGGTGAGTGTCAGCTTCCCCCCTCTATTTTCTTACTGTTCTGGAACCATCCTGCCCAGGACATTGTGCTTGCAAATTACGTTTTGAGCTTTTCTCCTAGGAGGCGTTTTCTGAAATGAAGAAAGGAAACCCAAGGACAGTGAGGCTTTGAAATAAGCTAAATCGATGGGTATCGTTGTCATTTTTGAGTGACCAGTTTGGGTCATGAGCCCACTTATCTTGTTCTCTTCTGGCTGGGCTAACAGTCGTTCGGGGACAGTGCCGCGCTCTGCCTTCGGTCTGAAGCCCAGGGACTTTACACTCGGGTCTTTGGTGCTTTTCCTGTGGGGGTGGGGGCTCAGGAGGCTTCCGGTGTCCCCAGTGTGCCCTGTAACAGGCTTGGTTCAATCCCATGCTGCTGGGGCTTCTCAGCGCTCCTTCCTGAGAGGCTGCGCCCACGGGGGGCCAAGTGCAGACTTGTCCCTTTCGTCCGAAGCACATCTGGGGGGTTTCTGGCGGGCTCGTGTGGGCCTGTGTGGTGCCAGGCCGTGTCTGGCTGGAGTCACAGTGGTCTGGGCTCAGGGTCAGCTTTGTGACCTTGGGCAACACACTTAACCTCTGAGTCTGTTTCCCCCCCCCCCCCCCGATCACACGAGTCTATGAGACCTGCACTTCTGAGATGGGACACGTGCCCAGGCACATGTGTCTGCAGCCCCCTGTCTAATGCCAGGCGCATGGGGCAGTTTGTGGAGGGAGTGTGGCTACGGGTGGGCCACCTGAGGGGCACGGGCAGCCCCCTTCTAGGACCTTGGGGGGAGGGGGCGGTCTGGCAGATGTTTGGCAGCACGGGCTGGAGGAGGAGGCGGCTCATCAGGAGGTTGCTGTGGGCAGAGACGGGTGGAGGGATTTAGGGCAGCAGGTCCAGAGGATACCTGCCACCTGCCCGCCCACCCGAGGGGTCGTGTCTGCTGATGGGAGGGGCGGGCTTGGAGTCCTGTGGGGACCGGTCTGTATGTGGCATCAGCGAGGCGCCCCGTGGGCCCCGCTTGGATCACTTTTGCCCAAGTTGAGGTTTTCTAAGCGGAGGCATCCCCACTCTAGTTTTTAAACGGAGCGCGTCTGAGTGAAACCATTGATTTGGGCTGTTTTGTTTGTTCCGTCGTGTAGTGAGTGTTTGTGGACTAGATGAGTATGCCAGGTTCTGTGCACTGGGGATGTTCTGTCCCGTTCCCCGTCCCCCCCCCCCCCCGCCCCCCATGGGGGACGCCGCGTCAGCCAACCAGCTGTGACACGTCGTGACCAGAAGGGGGCGCAGTTGGCCCAGCTTGGGAAGCTGCTCAGGCGCCTAGGGCCGAGGGACTGCGGTAGAAAAGCCTTGCTTGGGGTGATTCGCTGAGACCTGGGTCCGGGCCGTTTGCTGTGGAACTGCCCTTGGCGGGGCTAGTGCGGTTGCCGTCATGGCTGCTGGAGTCGGTGTCTCTTCTTCCCCTCTTCTTCGTGTGGGTCTTGAAAAAGCAGGGCTTTTAAAAGCCGTACATGCAAATGGGCAGGCCAGGATCCTCTCTGCTTTAAGACATTTGACAGTGTTCAGTGACAGAGTTATTTGGCAAACTGGTTTTGAGCAACTTGTTAGCGTGACGAATGTGTGGCAGGGGCTGGAGGAGCCGGCACGGGAAAACCGACTGGGGACCAGGTGCAGGCAGGGCTGGAACCCGAGAGGGGAGTCGTCTGTCGCATGGAGCTGGTGTGCAGCCCCAGGCAGGATGGTGTTCTCCCCACCCCTAGTGTCGGGGCTGCGTGACGCGGTCGACCTCGGGGGCCCACGGGGTGGAGGGGGTGTGGATGCCGAGTGTCGAGTGGGAACGGGGCTGTGGGCGCAGGGGGGAGTCCTGGCTTCTTACGGCCCGGTCCCGGGTGGAGAGCGGACGGGAGGTGCAGTGGGGAAAGGGTTAGAAGAGGTGCTGTGACAGGGTACGCCCCAGCTCTGTGCTCCCTTCCTAGGGTGCCTTTCGTCTTTCGGTTCATGTCTGCCAGAGTGCCTTCTTGAGCCCCCCTGCATCAGGAAGGAGGGAAGAGCTTGGGGGCCGGGGTCACAGCACTTCGGTTTGAATCCGGACGCTGACTGGCTCCGTGATCTTGGGCAAGTTACTTTTCCGAACCTCAGCCAATGTAATGCAAAGTGGAGACAACATAATTCTGTGTGCCTCGCTGGCTTTTTGTGAAGAAAAGATGAACTCTGGACGTGAGCTCTGTGGGGCGGCGCCTGGCACATCAGAGTAGGCACTTGCCGCGTGCTGCCGAGTTTGCTCCCCCCCCCCCCCGGGAGTCTTGTCCCTTCCTTACCACGTCGTGGCGTCTCTTTCTGCCTGCGTAGCCATGAACCAGACCTGCTACACCTCGTAGATTTTAAGCTTCTTGAACGTGGGAACCGTGCCAGACCCATTTATATATTATCTTTAGCACCTGGCACAAAGTTTTGTACATGTTAAGTGATCAGTGAAGACTGAAAACATTTTTCTTGGATTTTATTTCCAGCCTTTGGGGAAGGATTTTCTCTGAAGTGCATAGATTTTATTCGCCACTAGGGGGCACAGTAAGACTTAATATCAGCTCACTCAAGCTTCTAGAATGTGAAAGAATCCTTGATTCAAGGTAACATTTACTGAAATATGACTTCTTTTCTGATCAAGAGAAAAACAACACAATCCATCTGATTAATCTAAAGAGCGTGGAGTGCCACAGTTCCTTCGTCTCCTTAAAATGT
This sequence comes from Prionailurus viverrinus, assembly GCF_022837055.1. Lineage (NCBI taxonomy): Eukaryota > Metazoa > Chordata > Mammalia > Carnivora > Felidae > Prionailurus > Prionailurus viverrinus. Next base: position 138,283,197 of record NC_062566.1, read on the forward strand.
AGCTTTGGAATTCATAAATTTCAATTGGGTACATTACAGTGGAAAGATACTTATTTTAATATGTTCTAAATGTTCTGTGAGCTGTAAAATATGCTTATATTGGTTTTGAAAAATTTACAGCTGGAGAAATTAAGTAAAATAAAACAATGACTCATAACTCCGCACTGATGCTCTGTTTTCTTTCCTGATGATCCCTTCCTGCCCTTGTATGTAGCACGCATCTGTTTCTCACAGTTGTAATCCCAGCACGGATACCCTTTTATATACTCTTTTCATTTCCCTGTGTCCTCATTTGGCTCGACACGTTTGAATACCCACCGCACGTAAAGGTAGAATTGAGACTTTGAAGCCCTTGGAAGAAGTACAGACATGGCCTGCTGCAGCCGAACACAGGCAGCCCCCACTGTCGGCCCCGCACGCGGAGCCCTCTGCTAGGCACCGGATGAATTCTCAAAGGCCCATGACATGTTTCCTGCTTTCAGGGACCACCGTCCATGCATCGAAATCCTGGAGTTCTGAAGCACAGAAGGATTTTAAGTAAAATGTATGAATTAGGTGTTTGTTTGTTTTACAAAATGGTTTGCTTTAGGAATTCTTTCGATAACAGGCTTCCCTATGATACTTAAACCTTTCCATTTCGGATCACAAATGTAATGAAAGCTTATTGTGAAAAACTTTGAAGGTGCAGAGAACACGAGGAGCGAAGGCAAACACAGCAACCGTGGCTGATCCTAACCCCGAGCTGGCGCCTCATTGGCACCGGGGGCCTCTCCTGGTCTGGACCCCCACGTTCCCGTGGGTTTACAGAGCTGGGCTCACTGCACACTATGTGCCGGTTTGATTCTGCCCCCGCCCACCACCATCCTTTGTGCTGTTTGTAAGGGGCATTGTCCTGCCTTATTCAAAACTTTCCCCAAACGTATTTTCAGGACTGTCTCCGATCCCAGACTTGGCTTTGTCATATCTGCGTTGTTTCCCATCATGACTTGCTTTAGTTTTTGAAATGGTCAATGCTGCCGTGAACATGGCTATACACAGGTGTCGTCTTTTCTGCTGCCTTAATGTAGTTAAGATGGGCTTTGATTTATACCCAGGCTTGTGCTAATTAATAAGGGCTTTGCGTGTGGTGAGCGGAGCCTGAATAGGTGGGCAAACCTCGGGCACTGTTGTTACAAGAGACTCCTGGGTTCCTGTTCCCTATCTGGTGCTTGGTAGCTGGGTGACTTTGGGAAAAATCACCTTGCCTCTCTGATTCCCCCATTTTCTCACTGGTAAATGGGTAGAATGGCTGCTGGTTAGGGTTGTTGCTATGTAGAAGAGATGAGGAGATACAGCTCGGTGCCTAGCATATGGGAGGGGCTGAAGAAACAGTTTCCTGACTCCCCTGGTCCTTTATTGATCAATTAGGGAAAAAAGAAAAAGAAAAAAGAAAAAAGATGAGTCACTCAGAATCCTCCAACTTATTGTAACTCTTGCGTTTGTGAATCTTTTAATGGTCTGTCTATAGATACATGTTTTTCCAAGCGTTTCAATGTCAGTACTCCTGAGACAGATACTTTTAAAACTCAAAAAGTTTTTGGGTTTGTTTGTACCAAGCTGTTTACCTCCTCCCTTTTCTTTAAAAAAAATTTTTTTTTTAAATGTTTTATTTATTTTTGAGTCAGAGAGACACAGAGCATGAGCGGGGGAGGGGCAGAGAGTAGAGGGAGACGCAGAATCTGAAGCAGGCTCCAGGCTCCCAGCTGTCAGCACAGAGGCCGACGTGGGGCTCGAACCCGCGAACCGTGACATCGTGACCTGAGCCGAAGTCAGATGTTTAACCGACTAAACCACCCAGGCGCCCTGTACCTACTCCCTTTTCTTGAACTGCACATTTGGAAAGCATATACTGGAGGGCTGGCTCCGTGTCTCTGAACTGATCACGTTTAAAATGTGATCGAAGAAAGTGAATCGGGCAGCAGTCTGCCCGCTCTCAGAGCGTGTTGTGTCTGGGTGTCCAGCAGCACTGGGAGGAGTGGTTTCACACCTGAAGAGGCCCAGGAGTGAGTCTGGGGGCAAGGAGGAGGCACCCACCGAGGTCGGCACCAGGCTCAGATGGGTCTCAGGCCCCTTCCCATATGCGTGTGAAGGAAAGGATTTTGTTCTGGAGGCTGAAGGCTCAGATTGGGGTCTCACTGTGCTGCTCGCCAGCTCTGTGGCCTCTGGCAGTGAGTGCCATTGAGGGGCTGGAGAGAGCTCACCATCCCTGAGTTCTCGTCATCTGCTAGGAATGGTTCCTGACTCTCCAGCTCCTCTTCGCACAGGCCTATGAAGCAAGGGCTGGTCTTACTCCCACTTTCCAGACGAGGAAGCTGAGGCCCAGAGAGGTTAAGGGATTTGTCCGTGGTCACACAGCTGGCAAAGTGTAGAAACAACATGGGAAGCTGTCAGAGCAAATACACTCTGAGTCTTTTGCCTCTGAGAATAAAGGATGGGAAGGCATAGCCCCTTGTCCATGTGGTGCCCAGGCTCTGTCCCAGCTTGAAAGTCTTGTGGTTCTGTTAAGGGACATAAGGAGAAGAGATGATTTCCACAGTGGTTTGGATTTGCATTTTTATGTATTACAGGATCCCGTTGATTTATCATTGTTAGCGGATCTGATTATATTACGGTATCTTAGATGTGCTTTGTAGAAAGTAATACATCTCAGACTCAAAGACAAGGAATTTATGGATTCAAGTGCCAGAGTGAAGGTTTATTTCAGTTTTGAAAGAATTATTCTTGATGGATTTTACAAAATGAGGTGGAGAAATGATTTGATGTGCAGAGTGAGGAGTCGTGGGGCATTATGCAGATGATTGGCAATTTATTCCAAGCACGAGGCAAATCTATTGGAAATGAGAGCCGCACAGCTGGGGAGGAGGGTTGGGCTGTGGTGGTGGGCGTTTGGTATTTGGGGAGTGAATGATTAACAGTGCACTGAGGGTAATTAGGCGAAGGCGAGGAGAGAATGGGTGGTGCGTGTGCGTGCGCGTGTGTATGTGTGCAGAGCTCATCTGGGTCCGTCTTCGTTTGACAGGGGCCCAGAGAGGGGAACACACTGGTCCCGAGGGCACACAGTGAGGTCAGGTGGTCATGTGGACTTGGAGCCTCGTGTAGGAAGTGTTCCGATGCTTCTCTCTCTGGACACAGTTTGCTCCTCTCCCTTCCCACCTTTTGTGTATTTTCGGTCCGGGGAAAGTTCATGATCATCTCAGTCGTCCCAGGGGTGGGAGTGAGGGCCTCAGGCTGGCCGACAGCGGGGCTGCCGAGCCTCTGGGAATAGCTGTGAGATCCTGAGCTGGAACCTTCTCTTTGTGGGAAGTGAAGGTTGTTGTTGTTTTTTTTTTTTTTTTGACACTCCTCTCCCCCATATGAAAGCTGCAACGTTTCCGAGGCCAACACATGAGACATTTCCCACTTTCCGTTTGCTTGCCAGAAGGGCCTTGCAAGCTTTCTCCTTGCAGAAAAAAAACCCTGGGTTGCAGGAGGAATAAGCAAAGGAGACTGTGGCAGAACCCAAACTGTGTCGTCTGCTCTTTGAAAACTTCATTCCGTTGAACTTTAACAGTTCACTGTACCCGGGGCAGGGCCTTGTGCCTGCCAGATGCTGACAGGGAGAAAACAGTGCCGTGTGAAGGTGCAGACTCTGTCCTCAGGGAACCAGCCTCATCCAGTCTCATCCAGTGTCATTAAGGGAAGAATAGAGCAATTTGGGAAAATGCTTTTAATGTAATTGAAAAATGCAGATTGCAAAATTGGCCCGGTTAGGAATTGAGACAGTCTAGTAAATTATTTCTTGCTGCTTTTAAAACCTGGACACAGAAGACTCTTAAAGGCACCCATCTAGTGCCCAGTGATGGCTTTGTCCTCTTGATTGAAAAAAAAAAAAAAGTTATTTTAGATTGAACTTAGTTTTATCATAAAAGTAGTCAAGTTTTGGGAAAAAATCCAAAAAAAGTAGAAATGAAAAATGTAATTGTAGGTCCTCCACTCAAGCATAACAACTGTGAATGTTTTGTAAGCAGCTTTTCCTTTCAGTGTTTTTTTCCCATGAGCATCGGCTGGTTTTAATTATACTGTAGGTACTTTGTTTTTGTAAGCAGCATTTAAAAATTACGTGACGGTTATTCCCCCCCTGCAAACTGCTAGTATTTTTACCCCTTAAAAGGAGAGGTGGGTAAGTCAGTCCGGCCTCCCAGCCTTTCCTCTCAGCTTCTGCTGTCTCTGCTCAGGCATCTCTTCCAGACGGAGACCCCCGAATGGGGGCGGTGGGGTGCAGGGGCGAGGGCACCGGGGTATGGTCAGAAGTACATGTGAGGGATGCCAGTGAAGCCTGCCTTCACACTGCCTCCCTCCGGCAGGCTTCCTCAGGTTTCTCGACGGGACAAGATCAAAGAGAACACGCCTCAAGTCCCTCCCCACGTGCTGTGACCCAGGCTGAAAAGCAGGAGGACCAGATGGCCGTAGGCACCTGGCAACAAAGTGGCCCTAGCCGGGGCTCCTGGTGCTGCTTTCAGGCCCGTCTTCCCTCACTCGGGGTGAGGCATCAGGGACCCCCCCCCCCCCGCCCCCACCATGGAACTTGGGCCACAGGGAGATGGCAGTACCCCTGGGCTGCCTGTCAAGGGCTTCAACCTGGGGACTCTGATTATTTGGGTGGTCTGGGTGTCCCTGGATGTATAGAGCTTCTACTAGCTTTCTTTTCTTTCTAGTTTTTGATCTCTCTGCCTTTTTCTGTTTTGTTTTTCTGGGAAATTTCCTCCACCTTCTCTTTCAATCCTTTTTTTTTTTCCTTTTTGTATTTCTGCTGTCATATACTTAAACTGTTTTTTTACTGAAGTATAACTTATATTCAGGAAAGTGTTCTATTCTGATCTATCATATTTTTACATTCCAAGAGCTGTTTCTCATTTTCTGAATGTTCCTTTTTTTAAAGAAGATGTCATTTTTTTTTTATTGCATATTTACAAGGTCTTTTCTTAGCTCTTGGAGTTCTTTGAAAGTTTTGCTGTGTTTTCGAAAATGTTTCTGCCCCTTGTCACCTCCTTTTCTCTTTTGTTTTGGTGTCTGTGTTTCATGTGCGGGACATTCTGCCGCTCATTCCTGTTCAGGAAGGAGGCCCGGAAACACTGATCTGACCAGAGGCTCGGTGTGTGTGCGTGTGTGTGTGCACGCACACGCACACGCACACTCACGTGGATGGGGCCTGTCCACAGGGAGGTTGCTGCAGGATGATGAGCCGGCCGGTGCTTAGGACAGGACCCCCACGTGGGAACCCCTCTAGGTGTTTTGAGTAGCCTGGTCAGTATCCCAGACGTGACTCTTCACGCCCCGGCTACCCCCGTTCCAGCACCTGAGCGGGAAGAGGGCTGGGGTCTCTGTGCGTGCTGTGCGGACGTCCTGCTGTCTGTGGTGGCTTCCGGCTGCCTTTTTCCACTCCTGTCTCACGCACACCTTTTCCTCCGAGTGCACGGATCTACTTTGTTCTTTTTAGTGGCTACATGGCCTTCCGTTTGTGACACACGCCATCATTTATGTGTAAGTGTGACCGTGTCTTCTTCCCCTTGACAGCGGTAGAATTATTAACTTTTTTAAACGTTCACTAATCGGGCGGTGTCTTGTGTGAGAACCAAATGAATCCATTTACGTGCAGCTCCTTCAGAAGCGAGCCGGCACCTAGTTAATGCTAAATAAGTGTCTGTGGCCCTGGGTCTTGTCCATCAATCTCCTGCAGTCGTAGTATTTCTCTTATCTGTCAGTTTACCTAGAACAGTATTGCCCTGTCATCATATCCATACCCCCTACGGTGTGTTGTTTGATTTTGAATTTTGGTGTTTCGTTATTATTATTATCATTATTTACAGAGAAAACCTGACTTTTTTTTGTGGTCAAGTCCACGGACCTTTCCCTTTGTAATTGTCCTGTGGCTTTAGAGCGTGGCATGTCTTCCCCCATCATCTTGAGATCTGATAAATAGTCACCTATATTTGACCTTCATCTGGCAGTGATTAGCTTGAGCCAGTTTCAATTCTCGTCATCTCTTCCAGGCTTTCTGTGGGTCCGGGGCAGGCAGTGCCCGCCGTGATGAATGTGTGCTCAGTGCCAGGGATCGATTGGTGTATTAAGAAGCAGCCCTGCTTTGTGACGCTCCCCCACACTGATGCTGGCTACTAATGATTTAAAACGACCTTCTTCCCATCCAGCTTATTCCGCAGGGCACGGGTGCACCACGGCCGCCCCAACCTTTCCTCAAAAATGAAATGTTGTTTTTGACCATGAAAGAAATACATGTACGCTATGGAAAAAACAGGAAGGTATAAAGGAAAAAATTGTCCATTATCTCTGCACCCAGAGGCAACGACTGTGGACTTTTGGTGTATTTCCATCCAGTCTTTGAAAATAAAAGGCAACGTGGTTGAGTTCCAACTATCCGTGTAATTTTAAACCCTTCTTTCCCCCACGTACTGCAGCAGCCGGGTTTTAATGCCGTGACTCATTGCGGTGGTTTCCAGTGTGGTCTGTGAGCCCCTCGGGGGTCTTCGGGGTCCTTTCATGGGGTCCAGGGGGGTGAAAATTGTTTTCATAATAGCACCTAGAAGTTGTTTGCCGTTTCCACTCTCGCCCTCTCATGAGCGTACATGGAGTTTTCCAGAGGCTACGGGACGTGTGCTGTTACAATAGATTAAATACGGAAGCGGCTCTGCGAGCCCAGCTGTGTTGTATTAAGCCAGCCATTAAGGAGATTGCAGAAACGCCAAGAGTGCCTTCTCACTGAATTTTGTTTTTTGTCTTGGAAAATATAATTATCTTTCATAAAGCATGTTATTTATGTTGACATGTAATGGGCTTCCTAGCGTCACGTTTACATAAGTTAATATTTTTAAGTGTTCTCAGTTTTGATTTCAAATATGCTAAATACAGATGGAAAATAACCCTCATAAACAGCAGCTTTTTGGAGTCCCCGCTAACTTTAGAGAGTGTAAAACGGTCCAAGCAGACGCCTTGAATAGCACGGTTTTATCTGCGTCTGTAATTTCATTTTAGGTGGCTGTACGTATTGCTAATAACGGTGTCACGCCGCGGCTCTGGGGGATGTGCGTCACTGCCTCCTCCTGCTTGGTTAGATTTACAAACGGTGTGACCAAGACGTGATCCAGGAGGCCCCTAGCCTCCCTTGCCTCCCTGCCCCTTCCCTCTGCCCTCCCTTCTCCCCTCCGTGAAGGTGATTTGATAGCATTCCAAAACGGCGGCAGCGAGTCTCCCAATTCCAACATACACCTCAATTGTGATTATCCTTTTAACACGCTCCCACCAATTTCTGGTCCGTACGGCCTTGTGTTTTTTCACAGAGCGCGCACACACTTTTGCAGCCTGCTTCTCCCACGTCACATTCTCTCCCAGCCTCTCCCGCCGCAGCGCCACCAGCCGCCTCTGTGTCTTTTCAGGGCCGTCAATTTGTGCCGGTTCCATGATGCTCTATCGAGTTGATTAACTGTAATTTACTTAGCCGTCCTTGGACACTTAGGTGGTTTCTAATTTTTGCTATTATAGATAATGGTGAAGTGGTTATCTTCATGCATGAAATCCTTTTCTGTTGGATTATTTCTTTCGGATTCATTCCCAGAAGTAGGACTGCTGGGTCAAAGGCTCGTACGTTTTCATGGGTCCAGATACGTCTCCCGTCAGATTGCTTTCCAAAAGGATTATGCCAATTTGCACTGCCACTGCAAAGCCTGCGTAATAACCAACTATTCTGCTTAACTATCATGCCTAGAATTTTCCCTTGGAGCCCCGAAGGGGCAAAGGCCCTTCTCTAAGTGAATGTGATCTATAATTATTTAGACTAACACCAAAATTGCTTTCAGAACATTTTTAACCTGCTGAGTTTAGAATTCTAATTCGCATACAAGCCAGCATTAACAGTATCACAAGGAGCAATTTCTCTCCCTGCTCACAGTGTGTTTACACAGCCCGACAACTGTGGGGAAAACTGAAGAGCTTTTATAAACACAAGTGGTCTCTTTCTGAACTAGTTGAAGTGTTATTTTGAAAGGTACAGAAACACAAATTAAAACACATTTTCATTGTAACCTTTGGTTAGAAAAGTTGTTTGTTTTCGTCCTGGTCTCTTTCCACGTTCTTTGCTCTCATTCAAGTGTGTTTGAAATGTCCTGGCTCCTTGGAGTCTTGCCATGATGCCGTCAGCCTGGTGACAGGGACAGGCGGGGGAGCACGGTGGCTGTCCTCAGGTGCCGGCGGGGCTGCGGTAGGAAGAGGAATAGGTTGTACTCTGGTTCGCTCCTAGCGCAAAAGCAGGACTAGTGGTGGAAACTGCGGGGGAAGAGGTTGGCGTCGTGTGAGGAAGAACTTTCCAGAACTCAGGACTGGTCCCCCTGGGGAGCGGATTCCTTGGGAAGGGGTGAGGATGGAAGGGTTCAGCGCAGGTGGGAGCCCACGTTGCCCGTGGGCCGGGAAGTAGATGCAAGCAGGGGTCAGGGACTCTAAGGGTCCTCCTGGGATGACGTGCGTCCTGGCGGCTGTTTGCTGCCCCGGACAGAGCCCCGAGCCCGGCCCGGAATTCGGGGGCTGGAGCCTGACCCGGTGCCACGCTCGGTGCGCCGTGGGCACTCGGATGAGGTAGGCACGTCGCCTCCCTGAGCTCTCTGGGCTTTCCACGTTCTCATCTGTGAAATAATTACCTCACGGGGCTGAAGGGATCAGACGAGGTTAGACGTGTGAAGCCACCGTGTAGACTATAAAAGCCCTTACAGATGGAAGGTGTTATCAAGAACTTCAAGCCAGGGTTTATTCTATAATTGCCTCCTAGGCCAAGTTCTTAAGCACGGGAGGCTTGCAATGCAGTGTGCCTCCGGTAACCTTGATTTGTTGAACAAGTGATATGGTGCACGCCCTGGATGTCAGCAGGCCCGTCAAGGAACTTGGGCTCTTCGAGATGTGGCTTCCTGTTTTGCGGCTCCGCGGTGTGATGTTGGCTCCTGGTGGCTGGGACAGTAGACTTGGACTGCTGTGTGGCCAGCGAATCCCTCGGGCCTTGTGTTAGGCTGTGTGTGTGTGTGTGTGTGTGTGTGTGTGTGTGTGTGTGTGTGAGCGAGCGGTGAGGGCCCCAGAGATCAGGTGCCACAGAGTGTGTGAGAGAGATGGCCCTTGGAGTCTGTGCCAAGAGACTTGGTGTCTCTGCTTCTGTCTTCATTTGGTCGTCCGTTGGTCCAGTCATTGACGAAATGCTGGGCTGTGTACAGGCTCTGGGCTCAGAGGGCACCGGCCATACCCTTGCTGGCAAGAAAGCTAACGGGGGCCAGGCGTGGAAACAGACCAGGGCGTAAAAATGTGACAGGCCCTCCAGGGGCCATCTGTGATGGGTCTGGGCACGCAGTGGGGAGTAGGGTGGGTCTGTTGGGGTCAGGGCACAAGGGGAAGGGGAAGGTTGAGCTGGGTCTCGAAAGGTGAGGAGTTGAGTAGCCAGCTGGGTGGGGAGGCTAGCCCTGTGCTGCATGACGTCCATGCTGCAGGGAGGGTCCCGTGCCGGCAGGTCTGGGCAGTGTTGGTGTCCACTGAAGGGAGCCAGGCTGGTCCTGTTGTGGGCTGTAGGCCTGCACGGTCGGGGGCCACACCAGGGCTTTGTGCCTCATTTACTCACAGCGGGGGCACAGGACAGTCCCCCTGTGGGTCTGAGCCCCGGCCCCTTCCTTCTGACTGTGGCTCTGTGTAAGTTACAGAAGTCTTGGGACCTTTGTTTCCGCATCAGTAAGTGGGGGTAATGATAGCATCCACCTCACTTGTCTGAGGTTTAAACAAGGAAAATCATGGGGAACTCTTTGGAGGGTACCAGGCACGTGGCGAACCCTTCATCATGTAAGCTGACAGCAGCAGTGGCAGTGGCCTCCTCGTGCCCGGTTTACAGATGAGAAAAACTGAGTACCAGAGAGGGACATTGAGGGACATGTAGCTCCTGAACACAGAGCTGGTGTTTGAACTCACTCTTTTCTGCCTCTGTGTTCTGGGGCGGTTCTGTGTCAGCTTCCTGCTTGGGAGTTCCGGAAGGTAGTCATGTGAATGTGGGCAAGGTCGTTAATCTTTTGGAGTCTTAATTAGTTCACCTACAAAATGGGAAGAACTCCAATATAAGTTCCACGATGCAGGGACGTTGTTCTCCTGATTGTTGTATCTCGAGTTCCTGGAGGAGAGCTGAACACATAGTAGGTGCTTAAAAACACTTGTGCATGAATGAATAACCCCTACTCAGTCTACCATACTCCTGTGGGCCTCCGTGAACCTCAGGCTATGGGCAGTCTCGGGGCTGGTCTTGCCTGCATGCCGTGGCCCTTCCCTTGCAGGAAGCATCCCTGGGTGGTGGTGGGGGGGTGGTGGCAGGCTTTGGAGGGGGGCTTTGAGGACTGAGGACTGTAGCTGGGAGCTAAATCAAAGTGGTGATTACTCCCAGTCTGCTGAACTGCGTGCGTTTATACTCCCAGGTAATGGGCTTGGTCGCTCCTTGCAGCTCATGTGTTTATTTATTGTTTATTTATAAATCATAAATCCAGAAAGGATTTGAGAAGGCTTACAATAAAAGATACGAATACAGTAAAGCTGTTAAAACAAAACAGACCATGGAAAGCCACCCTGAAAAGAGAAGGAGACACATCAGTCAAGATCAGAGCTGACCACGTTTCAGGGCTGGCGCCTCCCATCTCGCCCTGCACGTTCTCGCAGCTCTGGGGCAGGGGTGAAGGGAATGAAGCCCGGCACGAGTGGCTCTGTGTGGGGACATGGGCCAGCTGGACGGTGCTCAGAGGAAGGCAGCTTCCTTCAGGGCTTCAGATCCCGGGATGAGCTCTGAGGGTCAGAGGGGAGGCCGGGGCGGGGTAGGGGGAGTGCATTTCTTTAGAAACCAGCCTGGGGGGGCAGTGAGGTGCGGCCAGGGCTGTGGGCCCCTGGACCACACTGCCTGGCCGCTTTTCTGCAGTTCAGTTTTTCTTCTGCCAAACGGCGACAGTAATACTTACCCAGCTCAAAGAGTTCAAAGAGCCCTTGTAAGGATTACACGCGGCAGTGTTTGACCTGTGGGACCCGGCACTTGGAAGGTGCAGTTGTGAATCTGCCCTGTATGGGCTGTGGTTCCTGCGGTGAATGTCGTCCTGGGTGGAGGGCTTGGCTCCTTCACTTGGGCTTCCACGTTCGGAGGAGGGGCGCTGCTGGATGGGGGGGACAGGATGGCATGTCCCTGCATTGCCCTCGGCTCGGTCCATACTGACGCCGTCCACACTGAGCGCGGACTGTTCGTTATTGCTTAAAAACACTTGCGAAGTTCGAGGCGAAGGGAACGTACTTTTTAATTATTTCCCTACTTGTCTCTGGCACTGCTGTTGTCAAGGAGACCAAAACCTTGGAAAAGCTTTTCAGCCTCCCGGTCGGAAGAGGATACTTGCACAGCGCTTATGTCTGTGGAAATGGACCTGTCGTTCTGTAACAAAATCTGCTCTTGAAAGGACTGGCTTCCTTCCCTTCTTACAGATAGAACCTTTTGGCCTTTTAACACAAGATGCAAGGTTGTTATCAGTATTTTCTCTCTGAAAAGAACTGCCTGCATTCTTGCCCCATAGTATTTCATTCATTCGGCATCTGATGCAAGAGTTGGGTGCTGGGGATGGGGGTGGGGTACAGAGATGAGTAGGGTGTCTCATCCTTCCTTGAAAGACTCTGGGACTCTGGGAAGAAGGGGCAGGTAGACAAATACACTGTAGCATCACACCTGCTCTGGTGGAGTGGAGGATGAAATGCTACGGGGCGCAAAGGACAGCCCCAGCGAGGGGCAGCACCAGCGAGAGTCACAGGGAGTCTCGGGGGATAGGTAGAAATAGTTCAGTAGCAAGGAACTGGAAGAGCATTTTGGGTAGAGGGAACAGACTAGGTGAAGGCTGGTGGGTGTGGAGGAACGTGCTGCCGGCAGCTGACTGCAAGGCGGTTAGGTGAGGTGCTGGGTTGGACACGTAAAACAAGGGAGCAAGACTGGAGGAGACTTGGGAGGCGGGAAATCGGGAGTGTGGAGTGTGACGGGGTCGTATCTGTTTTTGCACAGGTGCGCAGGGCCCTTGCTCCGTGATGCTCCGTGATGCGTGGAGGCTCGTCTCCTTGTGGCTTCACTTCACACGGAAGGGACACTGCTAACACGCTTTGAATGTAGCATTGCACTTCTTTAGGATAGTTAAGCCCTGTCGAGGGCATTGGTTTTCTATGAGAAAGAAATAAGTCATTGTTAGAAAAACAGGAGTCTTGCTTTTAGGCAGCCCTTGTTATTTTCCTTTTAAAACTTTGGAAAATAATTGTAGGCGTACAGAAGGGTTGTAAAATTCAGAGAGTTTCTGTATATTTGTCACTCCCCTTCCCCTCCATCTTACATAACCCTGGTACGTTTGTCAAAACTAAGAAATCAGTGTCAGTGTAACTGTCAACTGTAGAGTTTTTCAGATTTCACCAGTTTCCCCACTAATGTCCCTTTTCTCTTTCAGGATCCAACCCAGGGTCTAACTTTGCGTTTAGGGCTCTTGTTACTTTTGTTGTTAATGGTTCTGGGTCGGGGTGAGGGGCAGGGGCAGGGAGCCGACTGACTCTCTGCCCCGCTGAATCCTGAGCAAGGCCCGCAGAGGCTTTTCACCTCAGTGAGGCTCACTGTGCTCCCTTCCCACGGGCCAGTGGTGCTCTAGTGATCACAGATCTCCATGCCTGCTCGTTTTCTTCCTGTTTTCCTTCCAGATTGAAGCCAGCCAGACCTGTGGGCTCATGTTGACCTTAGTGAGGGCTTAGTGAGTGACCTTAGTGTGTGTTAAGGCACTGACTGGGAGTGACATGTGACATTTAGTGAAGGAAATGAGAACATTCTTTGAGTGCAGGTAGACGCACAGCCTCAGACAGAAGTCCCTACTTTCCTTTGGTCCCCTGAGTCGCACTCCTCCCTGCCTCTCCCTCTCTCCTCCTTTCTTTACCTTTTCTATCCTGCCTTCTCTGGCCTTCCACTGCGCCCCCCCACCCCCCGCTCTTCCCCCTTTCCCTCCCCGCTTCACCCCCCCCCCCCCACCTTGTGCAGCTTCCATGCCCTTCCTTCTTTCGTTTCCCCGAGACAGGCCAGTGAAGCTGTTGCCACGGAAACAAGCCCAGCAGAAGCTCTGCTCTGCTTTCTGGATGCTTCTAACGATGGTGACGCAGATACTGTTGAGTTCTAGAATCAGCTAAGCCCTAGCCTGTGGCCTCTGGAGTCCCTTCATTTTCCAAAGGCCAGACTGGTGCCCCAGCTCATAATTCTGTCCAGTAGATGGTCATTTTTGATTTGGAAACTTCAAAATTTGAGTAATCCATTTTCCTGTTGCTCCAGAGGACCGGTTGCAACCACTATGAAAAATATTCAGCTGACTTGACTTATATTAGCAGAGGGAGAGCACTGCGCAGCGGAAGGTGCTGGCGCCGTGGGTTCCGCGAGTAACTAAAGTTTCAGGTGGGAGGTGGGTCTACACATTTGCTCAGTTCTAGGGATGGATGACTGATTGCTTTTCAGGGATGTTGGGGGACAGAGCAAATAGAATCGGGGCCTTAGAAAATCTTCAGATACTGAGTTTCACTCAACAAATGTTCGGGGAGGACTTGCGGGTCCCAGCCCAGGGAGGGGTCCGTCCTGGAGCCACAGGGCTCTGTGTGTGTGTGTGTGTGTGTGTGTGTGTGTGTGTGTGTGGGTGTGTCGGGCAGCCTGTGCTTTACCAGAGTAGCTGACACTCCCTGACGTTTGTCAGAGTGATCAGTGAGCCCGGTTCTTCGGCACAACTGCGTGCCCACATGTGAAGTAGGCTTTCTGGGCCCCTTGGAGGGCTCTTGGCTTCTGGACCCTCGTGGAGCCGGTTTATGGTGGCAGCAGCCCTGTTCCTTTCTGTTTGTTCAGGGTTTGACTTAGGTTCGGCTTGTTGGCATTAGCTCGGATTTGGAATCTTGCCATTCAGCCAACACCAGCTAATAGCCCAGCGGGGAAGAGTTAGTTCGTGGATTATGTTGAAGTTAGTACTTATTCCCAAAGGTAACTTTGCTTAATAAAAACCTTAAGCCTTTATTACTGTGCTTATGGGTATCCTGGCTCCAGGGTGTGAAAATAAGACTTATAAAATCCAACCGTTATTTGTGGAAATGCAAAAACATTTTCATTAATAGAGGGTGTGATAAAAAGCAAAGGCTCGTTCTGTCTGTGCCTAAATGGTCTTTCTGCACTTGGGTCTTTTTATTTTCATACTCATTTCGGGCTTATTTAAGTATCGCCCGTTCAGTAGTGAATTTTAAAGGAAGGAAGCTTTGGTGTGTGAATAACTTCACCACTGCCCACAATGTTTCCAGTCAGTTGCTGTGACTTAAGTTGATAATGGACCCCACACAGCAGTCACTAATGGATGATAATCTGGAGTGTTTTTGTTATTGTTGTTTTTATTTTAGAAGAAAGGTTTGAAATTAGCATAGTAAATCTCTGTGGGATCTTTGCAAATAAAAGAATATTCACGTTAAAAACAACTTTCAGGAAAGATGTATGGTAATGAATAAAACATCAGTGAGTGAAAATAAGCGTGTTTAATTATTCAAGTAGAAGTAGTAATTTAAACTAATTATTGCTTGCGGATTTCATAATTCAGTTTTTGTCTCGCAGTAATATTTCCTCTGGGCCTCCGGGGCGCGTCGGCGGCTTGCTGGAGCAGGCGGGGCCTCTCCCCGGCCCCCGGCGGCCGGCCGAGGCCTCTGCTGCACGGAGCTGCCTCTGCCGGGCCTCCTTGGCGGCCTCAGTCCCTCCTGGATCCCCCCCCCCCCCCCCCCCGTGCCACCTAATTAAGCATTTCCTTGCTTATCACCTCTGGTGGCTTCAGGAGTCTCAGACCAGGCCGGCACACACGAGTTCTCCGTGTCCTGGGGGCGGGACCCCTCCCTTCCCCCCCATTGTCTTCGGCTTCCCTGTCCCTTCCTTCCACAGCTCTGGCAGAAGTGACCCTGAGCCCATGTCCCCACGTCCCCATTTCTCCATGATGCAAATCCTTGTCCATCTGGGCTGCCTCCGGTTCTGTCTCCTCTGGGTGCCCCCCTCCACCCTTCCCCCCCCAACCTCCCTGCTCCAGCATCAATCACTTCTTTCTCCCCATAGCTTTGTACTGGCAAGTTCTTGTGGTCCTTTTAAAAAACGTCTGTGTTGGTTTTAATTTTTTCTTGGTTGGATCCTAAAAGAAAAACTGTCCATGTAGAGGAACTGAAAAGTACTAGAGATTTTAAGAAGCAGGGGCATGCTGAGTCGCCCCTGACTCACACTCCTGGTGGCTCTCTGCCCTCTTCTCTGGATGCCGGTGCCCACCCTTTCCCCCTGGAGTTCTGGGCTCTCAGTACACACTCCTGGGAGGGGCACCCCTCCTGCTCCTTGGTGCGTCTTCCTGGGGTATGGCTGGCATTGGTAGGCGGCGGTGAAGGAGTAGTTAAGTGCTGGACAGCACTTGTGCTCGATTGTGCGAGGCTTTTAAAACCCAATTTTGACTGCTCTTCTCACGACTGCCGGTGATGGCATTGGGCGGGGGGGCGGGGGGGTCCTGTCTGCGCCTCTCTCTGCTGCACAGACGCCGCCTGGAACAGATCTTGGCAATTCAGGTGGAATTCTTATTCTACCCCCTCAGAAGGTAGAGGGAAAGCTTTCCACTTGTAACTTCTTCCCAAGTGCCCTCTGTCAAAAAGTAGTGACATCTGCTCTCCTGACATGTGACAGCCATTATTACCTCGGTATAATCACACTCCATTCCGTCGCACGCCCGAAAGCTTTCCGTCCATCATGTCAGGAAAGACAACCTTTATTTAAGATATTTTTTTTCCCCTTTCCTTTGTTATTACTTTTTTCTAAAAAAATAACCCTCTGAGTTCACAGGCGTGATGTGGGCAAGCGAGTGACTCATTTCTTTGCGGGGTTATTACTGTGGACAGGGACAAGACAGGTGAGCCACAGGGGATGGAGAGAGCAATGAGCCGGCTGTCAGAGGCCAGGAGTCCACGTGTGTATCTGCCTTTCACCAGCTGAGACCCTGAGCAAGTGAGGTCAGCTCTGGCTTTGGTGTCTCATTTGGAAAACACAGAGGTTCTACTGTGATCTCCAAGGCCCTTTTATGCCGAGCGGTTTTGCGATCTCCAAACTGCCTTTAGCTAAATGAGGGAGAGGATTACAGGTGTCCCTCCCAAGTCTTCCTGCAGAGTTGCTGAATGAGTTTTCAGGATTTTGAATCGGTTTTCTCTCCACATGACCTCCGGAGGACATCATTAAGCAGGCAGAGAAGTTACTAAGACCTGTGATCACCATGGAGCAGAGCCTTGGGATGAAGTAAAATGCCAGGGGGATGAAACTTGGGCGGCCAGCATTTGGGGAGACCTACTGGGAGGATACCCTTATGTTGTGAGGTCCTTTCCTGTCTGAGGAATTGACAGCTGACACACATGTAGGAATTGACTACATGTGTGAACCTGTCTTGAGCAGCTCAGGGCTTCCATGCAAAAAGTGCCCAATGAATGGCTGTTGGGGTGAATTAAAATTTTCTTTGTAGATCCAGTCTGGTCCCTCCTGTTTGATTGTCAGTTTCCTCAAGGGGGAAGAAGCCATTTTCCTTATTTCATCTGAAAACTTCTTTTAAAGAATAGAAGTACACAAATTTTGGTGCAAGATTAAAAGGAGACAAAAAGATGTACGGAGGAAAAATGTGTCTGAAAAATGGCTCTCCCTCCCCTCTATCCCATCTGCCACCAGGTCCCCTGCCCTGGTTCTGGAGAATCTGCTCCTCACTGATCTCGATTTCTTAGGGGACACTCAGCCCCCGTGCAGCAAACAAACCTGCTCGTTTGAATTAGAATGATCTGGCCGCCTTTCCTACCAAAGCGTGTATGGCCAAATACCGAGGGGGCAAATTGGAAGCAAAAGCCTTAGGAATTATTGGGATCGGTGGGACTTGTGGAAGGAGCCGGGCAGGCTTGACATTGAGCTGCGGTTCTCTGTCGGGGGCCTAGGGAACGCCCTCAGCCTTTTCCCGCCGCCGGTTCCTGGTGCAGTGGGGTGTCGTGCATCGTCAGCAGGACGGCAGCCCTGAGAGATTCCTGGAGCGTGGCATCGGCCCGGTAACTCTCGCTTCCTCCCCCACGCTTAGAACTGAAGATGGAGAATGAATATGCATCATTCTGAAATGATAATGTAAAATCAATGTGGAGGTGTGATTCCATTAATAGATTAGTGATTAACTCAACTTTTTAGGGTCCCCTTTGTTGCCCACAGTGAAGCTGGCTGGAATGGAGCAGAATTAGAATGGCAAGCCTACTCTTGTAATTGAAACACATATAAAGTGTTTGGCCCTCAGACTTGCACTGAGATATTGAGATGGTTGCTGTGATCAATATTCCAGTTTGCTTGGCTGGCAGCTTCCAGGGAATGAGGATGGGTGATGGACCTAGGGAAGCACTGCCAAACGGAGCATTAAGTTAATTCCTATTGGCCTGGCTTCTGGCTTGCCTGGTGAAGTGCGCTGAGTAGAAGGGTGCTGTGCTGGTGTGAACTTTATCTGGTATCCTGAGAACTCAAGGTGGTCGGCTCCCTGGGATTGAATTTTGATAGCAATGACAACTCCCATTTGCTGAGATCCCACCATGTGCCCAGATCAGTGCCTGGCGTCATGTATACGGTGAATCCTCTGGAACCCCCTCGGATGTTGGTCGCATGCCCACGCTGCAGTCGAGGGGGCTTGCAGGGCCCAGGAGCATCCGCTAGCAGACGGCAGAGCCGGGACAGGCCTTCAGGACTGTTTGCTTCTAGAGCCCAAGTTCTTTCCGCTCTCCCGTGCTGCCCTGAGAGGGCGGATCAGATGTTTGGATTCTCCCAAGGTCGAGAGGCTCCAGCTCGATCAAAACATGGGGATCCAAGTTCAAAGCAGAGGGCGGAGTAGGGAGCCCTCATTCTCCATTTGATAGGTGTGTCCCATCACTGAGATCTGGAGTGATTGGGTTTGGATTGGCCACTTGGATTGTCCAGTATTGACTTATTGGTGTGGGCTTGAGAGAGGAGCATAAGGCAGGTGTGTTTCCTGTTCTGGGTATGGGACGGGATGTGGGATAATTCAGAGACGTCCTAAGAAAGCGTTTGCCCTCTACCGAGTATTCACTCTATGCTGGGGTCTCTATGTGGACAGCTCCACTTTCCGCAAGTCACTTTTAGGCATTTTCTCTGCCTTTTTCAGTTGAAACAATTGAGACTTAAGCTGATGGAGTCTGTATTTAGCGTGAAGAGCTGGGAGGTGAGTGGGGAAGGCCGTGTGGCAGCAGGGTGGCTGGCACCAGGTTCCTCCTGGGTGGCTTGCCCAGGGTCACACTGCTGCCAAGTGGTAGACCTGGAATCCATGCCCCCAGCTTCATGAATTCCTGTCCCTGTGCCTCTCCAGAGCTGGCGCCTGCCATTTGTGTGCAGCCCCGCGCCCCACGTTCTCTCCGTCCCCGGGGCTGCGTTCTTTAAGGTCAGGGCTGCAACTTCCTGTCCTCTCTGCTTTACACCGAGTGGTGCTGGATAGGCATTTTTGTCGTGAGTGAGTGGACGAACGAATTCTTGAATGAATGGCACACGTGGGGACAGAGAAAGAAGGGCAGGCCCGGGGCAGCTGGACAGATGCGAAACATGAGTTAGAGCTGGCAGTAATCGGTAGAGGTCCCCTGCCGTCCTCATCCCCCTCTCTCTGCCTTGTGGGGATTCCCAGCTGCTGTCGGGCAGAGGGCGGCTGAGCAGGACCAGAGGTGCCGCGCGTGAGGACACTGATGTGTTGGCTCCTCCCTCGTGTAGAGTCAGCCGGATAGCAGCAGCAGCTCCAGAACAGAGTGGGTTCCGCACGGAACACAAAGTTTGCCGAAGTCCTTCCAGGGGAAGAAGTCGGATGCCAGGCTGAGTAGACAGTTAACACTGTGACAGTGACCGGAGAGTTTCTGAGAGATCAGGTGCTGATATATACGCGGCACAGAGACGTTTAATTTACATCGTGTCCTGTGTTCCAGAAAAGTTGCTTTCAGATTCTTACTGGAGTGCTCACATTTTTGGGGTAATTGTCCTCCTTTGACATGAGTAACCCCGTTTACTCTCAGATCCACATGCCTCTCGTAGTCCAGGAGGCAGCGAGCAAAAGCCGTTAATTCGAAGCCCTATAGCCATCTTCCCACCTCAGGTGAGATGGGATTGGAAAGTCAGTCTGGCCTGGGTAGGCTCGGCTGGCCTGCTGGTGGCGGCTGTCAGGTTCTGGATGGGGCTGGCGGTGGTGGGCAGGGGCGGAGGGATGCCTGTAGGCTCCTCCACTGCCTTCTTCAGGTGTCCTTTTGGAAGCTGGTGCATTCCCGGCACAGCTGCTGCAGGTGGCTGGTTGGTACACGTAAGCCAGAGAAACCCTTGAGATCACATGCACCCTGGGAGCCTTGGCTGTTTCTTTCTGCAAGCTTTGGAGGCAGCTTGCCCCTGAAGCATAAAATTCTTGAGAGCAGGAACCACGGTTTTGCACTTTAGGGCCCAAACAGGCTCCAATGCCTAGTTTCGCTAGATTGAGTCTAGGTGCCGGAGGTTGGAGTGGGGACTCTTCTCTGAGAGCTTGAGGTGCTCGCTGAATGTCCAGACAGGTAAATCAAGATAGGCCTTGGGAAGGATGCTTGGCTGGTATTGGGCAGCACAGAGGACGAGAGCCGGACTTGACTGGGGTGGCAGACACTGGAGTTGGCTCTGGGGGCGAGGGAAGGAGGGGCTGGGAGAGAGTCAGGGTAGGCTGAGCGCCCTGGGACCCCCGCACAGATGTTTGTACATCTGGCGGAGGGGAATGGGCTAGGGTAGAGAGTCATGGTAATGGCCCGGAGGGGAGGGGGATCGGGGCTTTGTGAGGCATGTGGGTGAATCTAGAGTGTTTCCTGTAGGAACTGAGAGCCTTGGAAAATTTGTGAACTGCTGGGTGTGGAATTGGAGGGAAAACCCCTGGGGAGGCCGCCCGTGATGCTTTGGTGATAGAAACTGGGCCCTTAGGATAGAGCAGATAGGGGTGGGGTTATGTTTGCCCGGACTTGACATAGTTTTGCCTCTACCCCTCTCCTTTTTTATAGACTCCCAAGATTTAAGTACAAATGCAGTTACACTTTGGGGGCTTAAAAATGCCTCCATTAATTGGAAACCCACTTTTACATATATTGAATCCCAGTATTTCTCAGCCCTGTGTGGTGGGTGTTAGGGTTGAAGAGACCTGTGATGGGAGAAGGTCAGGTTCTCTGTGGAAGATCCACAGCCCAGGCCCCCCACTTCCTCCATGCCATTCCTCCCCCATCCCCAGCGCTTCCCCCTAGTCTCTGAAGCCCAGGGTGAGCAGAGAGGGGGTGTGTGTATAAATATTATGAATATTTACGCAGGCCTGCATAGGACTCAGTGACGCAGCTGAGAGCCACAGAGCGTTTGGTGACTCATCAGACCTTTTCCAAACACTTGTGATATTTTGCTACTCTAAAGGGAGGAAAGTAATTAGCAGTTAACGCTGGTAGATGACGCTGGAAGAACACGCAAACCTTTCTGCTTGTCTGTTCTGTGCCTCGGGTGTTTTGTTTTTTAAGCCATGTGAATTGTTTTCTTTTTAATAATGTTTGTTTTCTTCTGATTATTAAAATAATGTATGCTCATTGTGGAAAATACATAAATGCATTAAATAGGAAATAAAATGCATGAATTATTTTTCCATTACAGTCTTATTAAGAACGTTTTGCTTCTGCAAAGGAAATTTGGAACACTAGACTTATTTTATTTGAGGGGCCTGTCGAGATAAGTCAGATCGGTGATTTGCAGCCTGTGTTTTGGGGGCTCCAAGGGCTCCATGGAGATTTTTAGGGGCTGCCCCTGGGGAGCATGAGCTGAGGGCCTCGAGACGCTATCCCTCCCCATCCTTCCCTCCTCCTCCCCGTCCCCCCACTCCACGTCCTGTCCCCCCCCCCCCGCCCCCGCCCCGCCCCCATCCTCCCAGCTCCGTATTGTCTGTCTCACCCGGTTTCTTCACATGGCTGCCTTTGAGCGAATGGCTCCATGGCTTATCAGGTTGGGGACTCAGTGATCCGGACCCAGCCTATAATTTTATCAGTGAGGAGTCTGGGGCCACTGGGAGATGTGCCTGGCCTAAGGTGACGTGGTGGCCTGGGGCCAGTCTTCCTGCTCTCTGATTCTGCATTGCCTTTTAGAATATGAATCAGTTAGAAATACTGGCAGTTAAACGTGAACGTCATCATTGCAAGCTATGTCACCATGCAGAGACCCCCAGGAAGCCCACCAGGGGTCCCTAAAGGGCATGCTTTTCAAGGAAGGGGAGACCTTCGAGCAGCTGGTGCTTGAAAAGATGAAAAGTAAAAGCCCCATCATTGCTGTTAGGCACACAAAGGAGGAGAAATTGCTCTGGGTGATCCCTGGTTGTATGAATAATGAGAAGAAATTAAGTAAAGGCCGTGTTTCCTGACACTGATGTATTAGAACATGGAGTAACTTTCTACAGGAAATTGGAACAGGAATCCCTTTAAATTGAATTTGAAGCTGCGAATAGCAAGCCTGCATTGGCCCTGCGTGTCCTAATGCAAGTTAAGTAAGCAGTTTCCTGGGTAAGAGTTAAGTACTTTAGGGATACAGGTTAATGCTGAGGCCAACGTGGCGCAAGTTAATAAATTGCATCTCCCGTGTATTGTCTGTGAAGACGCAGAAGAGTAATTTGCTTCCCGCAGAGCTGCGCTAGAATTCTCATACTTATTTTATTAGATTTTTGGCCCAATACATTTGTTCCCTCTCATTGGTTTTGTTGATAATAATTACCCACCCCCCTTCCCTCTCCCCATGGATCTCTCTCAATTTTAATTGTTTGCAGTAGCTGCAAAAGTTTACCATTTTCGAAAATAGGTGTCTTAAGATCAGAATACTCCGGGCCAGAGCCCTTCTGAGTTTCCAGAGGGAGACAGTTAAAGCTCTATTTTTAAAGTGGTCTTGGGGACGGCGGCCACTGAGATTAGGAAGAAGCAAGAGCTGCCTCCGTCAGACGTGTAAGTGCCGGTCCCTGGCATCAGGGAGCTCTCTGGGAGCCCTTCTGGGGTTCGGGCATGCTCGGGGGCCTCGCAGGGAGGATGGAGGGCATAGAACACGGGCCTCCCATGCTGCTTCTGTTTGGTTCTTGACCCCGCGGCCCAGGGGAGGAAGGGCGTTTATAACAGCAACCACTACTCATTGAGGGCCTGCGGGGTGCCAGACACCGTGCCGGGGCCAGCTCTACTCGCTCACAGACTCATAGGTCAATTCATTAACAAGGTAATTATAAATTACAAAGTGCCGTTTGCGGGGAAATAGAGAAGAATGGCCAGTGGATAGGGGAGGACCCCTGGAAGGTGCCACGCAGGCGGAGACGAGGTGCGAGAAGGGCTTGTCCACAGTGAGCAAGCAAAGGACCAGCGCGTGGAGGCCGGGCGCAGTTCGGCGCGGCAAGAAGCGGGAGGCGAGGCGAGGCTTCACTTCACGTCGTCCTTCGAGAAGACGTTTCCTTTACAGTTGAGTGCGTAGGGAGTTTCTCAGATGACAGCACTGTCTTAGTTCTGGACCACGGGGTGTGAGCGGGTCTTTGGGCACGTCGTCCACCACCTAATTTGTTGGAACCGTTTGCCTGTCGTGCACAGTCTTTGGTAAGCCATTTAATGGCATCTTGGTTTGTGAGGGTCACGTTGCTTTGCGCCGGGCTTGAACCTTAGCTCTGTGATGTTGGGCAAGCGGCCTCATGGGGGTCTCAGGTTCTCCATCTGTAAAGTCGAGAAAATCACACACAGGGCCTCAGAGTTTCTCAGTTCACAGCACCCTTTGTGTCACAGAAACTCCCCCCGCCCCCACTTTTCCGGGCCCAAGCAAACACTCCGCGGTCCCCGGTCCCACTTAGGGTCAGGCGTTAGGGTCTGACAATGAGTATTTGGGCCCTGACCACGTCACACCTATTGGGCACACACGTTCTGAGATGTTGGGAGCACGTGGGCACCACCACCCTCCTTTCCTGTTCCACGTTGATTTTCACATGATACCTGCTCTGCTGAAAACCCAGCCTTGTGGAGGTATGACATCATTAAAAGAAACGCAGAGTGGTCTAACGTTGAAATGTTCACGACCTCAGCTAGCAGTCTGCACGGCGTCAACAGATCTGCTGTGTTTCCTGTGAAAAGTTAAAGTACCCTGTGGTACCCTTGTGAGCTTGCTGGGGTTCCCTTGGGTGTCTTGGTGCACAGTTTGGGAACCGCAGTGATGTTTCCTTTGTGTGGTTTTGCGAAGGTTAAATGAGATGATCTGCAGAAATGCTCAGGGCAGGGCCCGGTACTAGGTGCTTAGTCGTTGCTGTCCCTCTACCTCAGAGGTTCCCTTTAGCCGGTATAGAAATGTGTCCTGGGAGTGGAGAAGGCATGAGTCTTAAGAAGTGTAGGGAGAGACGGTGGTATTGGAAAAATACAGTCTTTCCAAAATCTGTTAAAATAGGTCATTTTAAATATGCATGTGCGTCTAATAAATAAAAGCATAGACGTTTGATTATTTCCTCAATATGTCTGCAAGTGTATGTATTCACGATGGCCGCTAGCCTTTTTGTATTGTTTTTGTTCGTCTCATTGGAAAAATAAGGGAGGTCCCCGTGGTTTGCCTTAGATTTGGGATATTAGCAAAGGGGAGAGTGGTTTGTGTTGAGGTTGGTGATTTAGGTGGGGATCATATCGGGAGAGGTCTCCAGGACATGCTAGGCCTTAGGATTTTACTCAGAATGAAGCGAAAAAAGCCATCGATGGTTTTAAATTATAAAAAAGTGATTTGGGGCGCCCGGGTGGCTCAGTCGGTTGAGCGTCCGACTTTGGCTCGGGTCACGATCTCACGGCTCGTGAGTTCGAGCCCCACATCGGGCTCTGTGCTGACAGCTCGGAGCCTGGAGCCTGCTTCCGATTCTGTGTCTCCCTCTCTCTCTGCCTCTAACCACTCGCATTCTGTCTCTGTCTCTCTCAAAAATAAATAAACATTTAAAAAAAATTTTTAAAGTGATTTAACTTTGTAGAGAGGTAATTTCCATATAATGAAATGCATCTTTTAAGCATGCTGCTTAAAAGGGGGGGTTTTGACAAGTCTGTGCAAGACTCCCGCCGCCCCATCAACATGGAGGACATTTCCACCACCCAGAAACTTCCTGGTGTCTTTTATCAGCCTGTCTCTTCCTTCCACCCCCCAGCTCCAGGCAACCACTCATCTGCTTTCTGTTGCTATAGATTAATTTTGCCTGTTGTAGAATTTCGCGTAAAATAGAATTGTACAGCACGTAATTTTCTGTGTCTGGCTTCTCTCACCTGATGTAATGTTCATGAGCTTTATCCTCATTGCTGTGCACATCACACCTCTTCATTGTTGAATAGTATTCCGTTGGGTGAAAAGACCACACTTTATGAATCCATTCTGGGGTTGATAGGCATTCGGTCAGTTTCCAGGTTGGGATTGTTAGAGAGTACTTTTTTGGCCACTCGTGTGGACCTTTGTTTTTATTTCTCTTAGGTAAATATCTGGGAGCGGAACTGCCGGGTTGTGTGGTGTTATGTTCAACTTGGTAGGAAACCACCTGTTTTGAGCAGGGGTGTGAGGCTTCTTTATTTACATCTTTAAAAAGTCCCTTTGTTTCTGGGTGGAGAAGGGGCAGGGCTGGGCTGGAAGCAGGGAGAGCTGTGAATTGGCTGTTACCAGTGTCAGGTGAGCGGGGCCAGTGGCTGGATAGGGACGACAGAGGGGCAGTGCCTGGCCCTGAGGGATGGTTTGGGGACAGAATGGCTGAGGCTTGGTGATGGATTGCATGATGCTGGGAGTCACAGGTGACTGTAGGTGCTCCAGACAGAACTGGGAAGACCCAGGAAGCTTTGGGCCTGTTACTCTGTTTCTCAGAGGCTCACTTCTGTTCAGTCTGGTGGGACTGGAAAGTAAATGTTAGTTTTGTTTTCTGAACAAGAGAAGGGGAGGAGATGCTCGGATGGGTGGCAGGCAGCTCAGGGTGTCTCAGTGGGAGGTGGGCGTCTCGTGGGTTGCACATGTGTGCTGCCTTCCAGGGGACAGTATGAGGGTCTCTCACATTTCTGCACAATCTTCTGAGCAAAGTCATGAAGAGTTAATTTCCTCTGGCCTATCTTTTCAAAGATGTTTGTATAGCCAGCAGTTTTGGAAGATAAGAGGTAGCATCTGCATTTGGAGTGGATTTACTTATATTCCAGGACGATAAAGACAATGTTTCCCTCCAAAACAGAGGTGGGACACATTTACTGCAGCCCCTTATCTAAGACTGGGGCTCCCTGATGTCAGGATTCCCCTCTTGTAATACATCCCACTCTGTACAGGTCACACCTGGCCCTCATCGAGTCACCCTGGGGAATGGGACCTGGAACCAGTGCTGCATTCTTGTTCTGGCTGCTATGGCTGCTGTGATAAACTTTTTTTTTTGTCTCTGACCTGGGAGTCTCGTGTCTTCTGCTGGTATTTGTAAAGCTGTGACTGTTAGTTTGCTAGCAGGGTGTTATGTCAGAGCCTACACAGTTCTTGATGGTGCCTCTGGGCTGCCTTAACACAACTGGCTGTGTCATCTCCTCCCCCCTGCTCTGCTGCTGTCCCTCTTTCCTTCTGCACCTGTGTAGATGCTGCTGCCCACCCATTTGTTGAGTACCTGTTCACGGCAGGTCTAGGGTCGGGTGACAGTGCGAATAAGGCACATACGGTTTCAGTCCCCATGGAGCATATGTCGTTCAGCCTTTGCCGTTCAATCCATCACTAAGTTGTGACTTATCTGCTCACCTGATCTCCTTCTCTCCGTCCTCACGGCCATTTGGTCTCTCCCTCCGTGGGATATATATCTTTGTGGTTGTTGCGAGAACAGGAGTGGGTACTAGGGAAGGGCCCGGTACAGTTCTTGGTAAACAGTGGATACCCAAAAGGTGACTGCCGTTGGCATATATGGTACTGATTATTGTAATTTCTGGTTGTCACTCCTTGATGTAAAACCTGAGTTATTTTTGTCCCAGCCCACAATGTGGAATGTAGCCTGGACAATACGGAATGCAAACTAAACTCCGTCTTACCCTCCCCCTGTTTCTGGCCCTATCACCGGCCGTCTTCCTTGAGCTTGAACTCTTCCCAGTTGGTCTGGTTGCTGTTCCCCAAACACGGCACATCCTTCTATGCCTTTGTCTTTTCCTTCCTTTTCTTTCCGTCAAAGTCCTATTTATGCCTTAGGACTCAGCTCCAGGACCCCCTTCTCTGTATACCTTCCTTGTGGTTGCTTTCTTCCCACATTCCAGGCAGGCATAAACTGCACACTGTGCACCTGACCTGCCTGTCATTGTGCTCACTGGAAAGAGACTGCCGGGCTCCGTGACCCTAGGGAGCAGCACAGTGCCGTCACAGACTCTGGGGTAGTCTGATCTGGCAGGCACTTGTGACTTACATGTATGACCTAGCGCCTTGATGGTCACGAGCTGCTTGATGTGTACTAAAGGGGAAAATGCCATGATACCCACCTCAGGGAGACTCAGCCTCACCAGCCCTGGTCTGGAGGGACCCGTGCTGGTGCAGCAGTAAGATCTGGACCGACGATCTGGAAATCACATTATTCCCCAAAGCCCGTGACTTGGCAGCATCGTTTATCCTTGGAGGAAAGAGTCCCTGCAGGACAGTCCAGGCACCCCAGACCAGGGGGGTGAGCCCCGGTGAGCCAAGCCTGAACCCTACCCCTAAGCCCCTTCTCTGTGGGCCTGGGGAAACAGGCTATTTTGCACCAGGGCTGCGGTCCTGGTGGGTTCCATGGCCGATTCTTCTGCTCATACCCCCACCTGTCAGTTACCAGTGGGCATCTCCTGTGCGACACCTGCACTGAAACCAGCTAAGGGAGGAAGCTGCCACCTCGAGGAGCTCCTTAAGCAGGACACTTAGCGCGTGCCTGTGCCGTCCATGCTTCAGTCTTCAGTCACCCAGGGAGGTCGGGAGAGAGTACCTCAGGCCCGCAGAGCTAGAGATGGAACAGGGTTTGGGGCCAGCCTCTTTCCCACCACCGGGGTAACCTCCCTGGGAAGGACCCGAACACGAGGCTATTGCTCCAGCCACCCCCTCCCTGCTCGGATGCTGCCGTGAGCCATTTTCCCCCTGCAGGGAAGGGAGAGCTGCCCGAGCGTTACCTCCTCTTGCAGATAGGGGTGCTAGAGACCGAGTCTTTTCCTGGTTGTGCCAGCGAGGCATGGAGAGTGAGCCGGGAGCACGTCTCCTCTACCAGGATGCTGTGTGATGTGTCTGCATGACAGACACGGGGCCAGGATCCCATTTTCCGCCTGACTTCTCACTTGCTGCAGTGACCCTGAGCTATTCCCGGCCACTGCTGTCCACGTTCTGTCGCCTCTCTCATGCATGGGCTTATCATGGTAACCGATTCCCCCTGCGCTGGCCCGGATGCTTAGGCTCCGTGCGTATTCTTTTAGGTTGGCACGAAGGTCATTGCTGAAGTCCTTATGTCCTACTCTCTCCCTACCTGTGATTTTGTACACGGTACACGCAGTGACCCCTGCACTGACTTTCGGACTTCGTGCATCCATAAAAGGGAAACATCTGAGCGTGGGTTGTGGTAGTCTCAGCCAGGCGGGTAAATGGCAGGTTCTATGCTGAGAGTTGTGTGGGTTTATGGGGCAGCTTGGGCTATGATTAGTGAGTGGAAGCCCCATCCCCACCAGACTGGGCTCAGGAGGGTGGGGTGGGGTTGGGGTGGGGGGGTTCCTCACACCCCCCACTCACCCCATTGCCTCTCCTCTGTTTTCTTGGGACTCTGGTCTCCAGATGCCACACTCTGAGAAAGTTCTGTTTCCCTTCTCCATGGGGGCCTTCTTTCTGTGGTTTCCTGGGCTCGTTTTCTTCCCGCCTGCCTCTCACTTCCTTCCCCTGCTGTCTGCCCTATAATGTGATAGCCTTCTCAGGGAGTCTTCAAATGAACAGTTTTTAGAATTGTTGAAAGCTCTGTTGGAAAACAGAAAAGGCTATTTCATGGGAAGATGATGACCTTATTAACTATAATTAGGCAATTCACAGAGGTTTCCAATATAGTCCAGCATCTTGCCTTGTTGAAATGGGGGGAAAATCCTGTGGTAATGTCTTTGGGGATGTAATAGTCTTTAACACATTAACAGTTTAATTTCTTCTAGAAGGTTTGGCAGCCTGGCGTTTTCATTTAGAAAGCTGAGGTATAGTTTTACAGTCATCCACGTTAATATAATAATTACAATTTTGAGCAAGTAATTTCAGACACTGACATCAAGAGTTGTTTTTATAGCTGGAGGAAGATCTCGGGTAAAGAGGTGGAACCTCACATCTGATCTGCCACAGATGGTCATGACATTGCAGATACGGGCAGTTCACGTCCCCGGGCTAGGCTTTGTGTTTTGGGCTAGGGATAGAAACACTCAGAAACTCTTCCTGTGTTAAATCCTCTGAGAATAGGCATGTTTGAAGTTAATGGGAAATTTTCTTCTCTGAAGAGTTTTGCACACATGAGCCCATGCTCTGAAATTTCTCCTGGCTCTTGGTATCAGGTGCCCTACACCCTGAGGTTGTGCGAGAAGGCAGCAGGAGTGGACAGAGCCCCCGGCACTCCAAGGAGTACCTCCTTCACCCAGCTGTGTTGCCCTGACCTCTGAGGGCACCCGGAGGCCTGGAAGCTGCTGCCTCCTGGGCAAGGAGACCCCTCTTGCCTCCACAGTCCCAGCCTGCATGGGACGGGTGTCAGGTCCTGGCCGTCCCCTCCTCCCCTACTTCCAATTGCTGGCTCGGGCATCCCAGCCCGCAGCAAGTAAGTTGGGTTTGGTGTTTTACCCTTCCCTTGTGAACATATTTTTTACAGTTCTGTGAGCATTATTTGTATATCGTTTTGGATCCTGTTTTTGAAACTTAATCTTTATCCCTGTTTTTACAGCCTTCAAAATAGTCGTCTTCTTTCAAGTGGTTGTACCACAATTTGCTAAATTGCATCCCTGTTGCTGAACATTGAGGTTTGTTCCCGCAGGTTTTAGATTGTTTGTTTTATAGGCAGGGCTTCAGTGATCATCTTTATGTACATAATATTTAGCTTCTGTGTAGTTATTTTCTTAGGCTTGAGTCCTAGGGATGGAATTACTAGCCAAGACTAAGAACAACTTTTTTTTTTTTTTTTAATAAACACTTTCTTATTACAGTAATAGTATTTAGAGAATAGAAAATGGTAGAAATAAGAAAATCAACGTGGCCAGATTCCCCTCATGCTGTGTTCACCACCGTAGCAGCTAGGAATGCGCTAGGCCGCAGATAACAGGAGACCCGCTGAGTGTGGCTGAATGAGGTGCAGGCTCCCCGTCTCCATGGCTGGTTCCTGGGTGGAGCCGTGGCAGGAGAGACCCTGGCTGTTTCCCTCTTTCTGCCCTGCCAGCCATGACGGTGCCCACCACCCCCCGCACCCCCTCTTAGGTTCGCCCCCCCCGGCTGCTTCACCCTGCCTCTCCACGACCTCTCCCACCTCTTCCACTGGCTGAGTCTTTTTATTTCTGCCTGCTTTTGGTCCTCAGACAGTGTCTCATGCATTTGGGCCATTGTAGTGCGATATTCACTTCTTTTTTCTGCCTATCCTGCATTTGCAGCTGCCTGTTGTGACATACCGTGTGGCCAAAGCTGAGATTTTAGCAGTGCTGAGGCAGAGAGGAGAACAGTGGACCCCAGGACTAGGAAGGAGCTCATCTTTCTTTTTAATGGGGTTGTCGTCTTTCATCCTGTGTTTCTAGTCCTACGAAGTCCCTTGGGTTAGAAAATATCCTTTGCTCTCTGCTTGGTTCTCTTACACTGGGGGAGGGAACAGAATCTCCCTGGGGCCTGTCAGTTCCTTTGATTGGTCTTGTAAGGGGAAGTCTATCAAGCACCCAGCAGATACAGGGGGGATTGTGAGTGTAGGCATTGCCTTCAGGGAGCTCCCAGAAGAGTGGAGGAAACAGGCAGAAACACCATTACGCTGTTAATCGCATAAACCAAGCCGAGCGGGCATAGAAATGAGTGATTTGTGACCTACTCTAATCCTACAGAAAATAAAAGATAATAAAAGACTCCCATGGACCCACCACCAGATATAATAGTTACTAATATTCTGCCATATTTGTGTTAGGTCTCTCTTTTTGTTTTGTAAGGGGTAAAATATTGCAGATACAGCTACAGCCCTGCCTCCCTCCTTCCCCAGCGTTGGTTACGCTGCTGAGGTTGGTGAGAAATGCTTTTGAATGCTGACGACATGTGTTTATCCATAAACAACATATAATATTGGCTCTGTATTTTCAAGATGTATAGAAATGCTATGACACTCTATATCCCTTTTGTAACTTGTGAAACATTAAACGTGCTTTTGCACCTTTCTGTCTGGAACGGTCTGTAGCCGCTGTGTCGAATTCCACTGTATGGGGTAAACTGGAGTTTATTCATTCCCCTACTGGTTGAAGGTTAAGTAGTTCTTTCTTTTCGTCTCCTGGAAACAACATGGCAGTGAACACGTGTCCAGCTATCTACTGGTGTCTAATAAAGCTCCTCCAAACATAGTGGCTTCAAATAGCAATGTTTGTTTCGCTTATGAACCTGCAGTTAGGGCCGGGCTTGTTAGAAGAGCTCATCTGTGCTCCACTCGGTGTCCTGTGCGGTGGCTGAAAGGCTGGAGCTTGTTCGTGCATATAGCTGAGGCTGCCTCTGCATGTCAGCCGGGTCCCTGGCTGTGCTGTTGTCTGGAGCACTGCACGTACCTTCTCCATGTCACCTAGGCTTCCTCCCGCCATGGCAGCAAGAGCGTCAGGCCCAGACTGGATTTTCTTTGTGAGCTAGCCTCAGAGAGCAGGCAGCATCCTGTCTGCTGCCTCGCGTTTGCCGAAAACAAGTCTCTGAGGCTGGCTCCCATTTGGGGTGAGGGCAGTTAGCCCCACTCCTAATGGATGAGCGTCCCGGAGCTTGCACACCTGTTTTAAAGCCAACACCCGTAGGTGTGCCTTCTTGTGCGCCCCCGTGAGACGCTCTCAGACCCCTCCGGGTGGGTGGGTAAGCCTTGGCGTGTGCCCCTTTGACCGGACTCCGTGTTGCCAGGTTGCTGTCCTGGGTGTTTGCCCCACTGGTGCCACCACAGTACTTGAGGATCCTTTTTTTCACACCGTCTCTGGCACTTGCTGTTACAGATTTTGATTTCTTGCCCCTGTGGCGGGTGTGAAACAGGCTCTTGCTGTTTTACATTGCCTGCCCACCGGGGAGGCCAAACCCTGCCCCACCTCCTGTGAGGGTGCTAGCCTGCCTTTCCCAGCTGCTTGCCCTTAAGAAGACAGAAACGTCAAAGTGCTGTGTTTTTTGGCTGATGATGTCAATTTTTCAAGAGAGAGGTGGTGAGTATCCCGCAGAGTTTATTGCAAACTATTATGAAGACCTTGGAGTTACTACTGGTATGACTCACTTATGAAAAAAATATGATTTCAGTAACTGCAGGCTGTATCTGTAATGTGATGGATTTTCATTTAATCTCTCACCTCTCTGTAATTTGCCCAATTTAAAAATGCCCTGAAGCTCGCTTTCTCCTTGTCTGTGAGTCCTGTTCTTGCTATGTGTTATCACAATAATAGTTCTAAGAAATGGTGCCGATACGTGTCTCTCTTCGAGTTCTTGCTATCTCCTTGGTCATTTAATTACTTCTCGTACCGATTTCCCCCACTCTGGTCTCCTGCAGGAACAGTGTGTGTGGGAAACTTCCAGAGAGAAGGCTACCCTGAACTGACTTGCTGTCAGGGGTCAGCAGGCTCTGGGCTAGGGGGCTCACCTGGGTCCATATGAGCCAGATCGGGGTCCTCTCTGGGCCACATGGCCCCCCATTGCTGAGTCACACCTTGTTTGGTGATGCCACGAGGTCCTAGGAGGCAGTCCATCACCTTCAGGTCTGGCACAAAGACTGGTACCTGGAAGCATTCAGGAAATGTGCACTGAACCAAGTAATTCAAAATGCTTGGTTATTACAATGATCGGTCTGCCCCACTGGCTCTTCAGAATATCAAGAAAATGGCCATGTCTGACCAAGAGTTTTAAAGTGAATTCCTAAGCTTTCCTTGAAAAGTGAACTTTCGGCTACTTTTAAACTTAATCAGGTTCTGTCTGAACACTCTGTCCGTGGCTTGCTAGAGAACATTATCTTTCTGCCTCCCTGCGAAGGGGTGTTCGGCTTCTTATCTGTGTTTAGAACCAGAGCCTCTGCTGCGGAAATGAGGTCTTGTCTGTGTGCTGACAGTCAGCTCAGACCCTCTCCAGACGATCTGGAAGCAGCCTCCGCTGCTGATGAACCACGTGCACCACTGGCCAAACCTTCTAGATTTTGGGTGGGCACAGTAGGTCTTCACAGTATGGCTGCTGCCTTGTGGTGGGGCGGTGGGAGGGGGGCGGATAGGTCACCCCAGGAAGTGCAGGGGGAGCATCTGGCCGGGCCAGGCTCAATGCTGGTTCTGGGGAGGCTGGTGACTGGTGTTGCATCACAGAGCAGGGGGGACAACCGGTGCTGCCCCCCGCCTGTCCCACCAGAGTGGGTATAAGTGAGGGGTTCGTTGTCTGTGGTTTTCAGGGGAGGGGAGTTTCTCTCTTTGCTAGAGCTGCCGGGCCAGCCTGGGCTAGTCGGGCAGGGCCTCTGAGGCTGGCGGAGTGGCTGTCCCCGAGCCCCAGCACTGTCAGGGCCATACCACTGCAGAGAGCCCCGTTTCAGAGCCTGTGGAGTTTCACACCATGTTCTAGGTGCCAGTGAAAGTCTCACGAGGGCAGGGCATCAGCTCTACTTCTCTGACAAGTTTGTTCACAGCCTGACGGTTTGTCTGCTGGGTAAACAAACACCAGTGCCTGCTGTCCTAACTAAACCTCACACCTCATTTGCATATTGAGAATTTACAGGACAGACTCTTTGCTGTTGGGGACTACCTACTGACCCTAGCGCTTTTTTATCTCATGACCCAGATGTGATTTGTCTGTGCTTAGCCAAGGGGCCCCAGCCTCCCATGGGGTCCTGAAGGTGAGGACCCGTCCACCTGCTTGGTGCTTGGGCTGCAGCATCCTGGGCTTGGGTTCTGGGACCAGCCCTTCCTTCAGGGTCTTGGTGTCCTAGTTGGTGAGATTCAGGAGTTGGGCTGATCTCAGGGCTCCTTCCGGCAGCATCTACCACCATCACCACCAGGTGAGCACCTGTCTGTGGGCCAGACTCTGCTGCGTGTCTCAGAGTCATGCAGAGCCAGAGTTTAATCATTCCGTTGCACTGGTAGGGAAACTGAGGCCTGACAAGGTGATACCTTTCCCCGCACACATGCATGCTCCTTCCTCCTGCCCCTCATGGTGCATGATCTGGTTGCCTGTGTGGCGACCCCTGCCGTCATCCCGTTGATTGTACAGCCCGTGGCTTCCCTCTGAAGTGCCCCATGGTTCTGTCTACTTGTCATCATTGATACCTCCTTGGTCCTTGCCACCACCCTTTTCTGCAGCAGTCTGAGAAATGTTCTTCCTTGCCTCCCTCTTCCTCCTGGGCAGCCAGAATGAGCGTGTTCCTTACTAGCCTCACGGCCTGCAGGGCTCAGGACCAAGCCTGCCCTCCCTCTTGTGATGCTTGCCTGTTTTCCAGCCCACTGCCCTCAGTGTGCACACCCAGTGACCCCCGTGGGTCGGAGCCATGACAGGGCAGGGCTGTCACCTGTGATGCCCAGTGCGGGAGAGGCATGGAGCAGACACCAGGGAGTAGCTGCTAGGAGAATGTACAGATGTCGCTGCGGGTGCACAGAGTGCCATGATTTGGACTCACATCTGTTAGAGTCCAAAATCTCTGCTCCTTATGACCCCTCCCATTGATTACTCAATTCTTGACAGGGAAAGATACCCAGGCCAAAGCCTGACTTGTGTATGTCACAGTAAGTGTCCCTGGCAGCCTGGCTGGCCTGTGCATGAAACCTATTAGGCAGTGCTGTCGTGGGTCGATGATGGTGGGGAAGGTCCTGTGTTGACGTGCGCTCGGCAGGCTGTTATGAAGGCCTTGTCAAGTTTTTGTTTTAAAGGACTTCTCAGAAATGACAGGCTTCATTTCAGGGGTCTTTGTTAAATCTAAGTTTCCTGGCTGAAACGTGTGGGCTGTTTACCAAAGCTTTTGCAGGTAATGAGCTAGGGGCAAAATTAAAACGTTTTCAGCTTCGTTTCGGGCAAAGGTATTTAGGCAGAGAAGCCATCTGTGGGGAAGAGCGCTCAACGTGAACCAAGGGACATCCAGGCAGGGTCTGGGTTAGACCCCAGGCCTTCCCAGGGCTCTGTGCTGACGTTTCCACCCCGAGCTGGATTTGCACAAGCACAAAATGAGCGTGCGGTTATTCTCGGCACGGCGTCCTCACGCACGTGCCTTCCACAGCTTCGCACGGGGCTGTTTAGAGAATTAATAGATATGTCCTTTATTTCTCTCTCCACGAGCCAATGCTTGGAATTAATTTTTTCTGGCCCACTAACTCTTGTGGTTAAAAGTACAAATTAAGCTTTCTGGGAGAATCCATCACAAAATTATTGAAAAGTCAGTGTGGAGAAGATAATGGGTTCTGTATTGGGTTATGTCTATAGGGTTATTGTTTTCTGCAATTACCCTTTTCTTTGTTTTTCTTCTTCCGTGCTTTGGGAAATCAACCCGAGAATGGGCTTCCAACTCGGAAGAGTTATTGGCTATTTTTCCCAAATGGGATTGCCCTTCCAGAGAACAGTGGGCATCTATTCGACAACAAGTTATAAATTTGTGCTCCAAGTTCTCTGAAGAAAGCATGAATCTTAGACAATGGCGCTGTGGCACTATATTTCAGGCGGGCGTGTAGAGCTGTCACAAGTCCATAAAGTCCTCGGGCGCCAGCTTGTACCCAGCCGGCATTTGTCAAGTGTTCTGCATGTGCTTTGCGCAGGATTAGAAGGTGGATTACAGCGAGTTCTCCATCGCTCTTCAGTCCGCAGCCTCCCAGCGCCCCAGAGCCTGCCGTGGCGTGCGGTCCATTTGAGCCCCAGCCTTCTGGAGTGGGTGCCCGTCCGTGCTGTCTCGTAGCGTCTTTCACATTGAAGGAGAAGAGTCTAGAACCTGCTGGGTGCCCGTGTGGTGCCAGGCAGTAGAGCTCACAGAACGAAAGAGGGGTGCCTGCCCTGGAGATGCTGCCTGGTGTGGCTGCTGGCCCGTCTTCCCCGCTGTCCGCTTCCTGGACCCTGGGAGCCCCTGCCGGCTGTGCTTGCTTCTCCGGCAGCAGCTACTGACATTGGAGGCAGAGGGTCTTAAACACCAGGGGATCACTCAATGTCTTGCCTAAAAGCCTCCAGAGGCTCCCTTTGGTCTCCAGAATAGAGCCCAGATCCCTCGGTGCGCCTCTGAGGCCGCCGGGGGCCCCCCTTATCACCTCCTGTGCGTCATCATCATCATCATCATCATCATCATCATCATCGGAGGAATTCCTCCTGGTCCTTTTCCCAGTAAGCCCCGCCCCCAACACTCCAGGCCAGGTCAGTGCCCCCTCCCACTGCCCCTGGTCTCCCTCACAGCACTTCTCTGTTATCTCTTAGACTGCGTCCCATTTGTAAACTGTGCTTTGCTTCCCGTTGTGTCCCTGGCATGATCACAGTGAGCGGCACGCAGTAGGTGCTTTGTAAACGTCTGTGGAGTGACACCCGGGGCCCTGGAGGAAGGAGCTGTCTCTGTGGGGCTGGCCTCACATCTCAGAGCAGGTGACGGCCTTGGCCGCTGTCAGCGTGTTCGTGGAGGTTGCCGAGGCACAAGCTGGAGGTGGCGTGTGGTGAAGGATGTGCGCTGGGGTCCCAGTCATCACTTTCTTTATTAAACCGGTCCTATCACTTGACATCCTTCACCGCTGAGGGAAAAATAGCCAGTTTCAATGTACAAGTTCAGGGTTGTCTGGGCTGCTGCCGCTGTGAGAAAGATGACTTCTGGCGAGAGCGCTGGGCCGGGCGGGGCGGGCCAGTGGGCCGACCCTGAGGGGCTTCCTTACCCCGCCCCACCCCGTTGTAGGGACAGGGACCCTGAGGTGGGGGAGGCGGGGAGGGCCCACAGCACCCTGGCCTCCTGACCCCCGGCCTTGGCTCCTTCCTCGTCCCTGCTGTGGCTCCAGGCGGGGAGAGGCCTGGGGGCTGGGTGGGCTTCCTTGCGGGATGGCCAGCTGGCGCTTGTGGTGACTTTGCCGTTCCCTCACTCCGGCGCTCCTTAACCCGGAGCTGGACCTGCCCCCTTTCCTTTCTCAGGGAAGCCTGGTCCCCTGGGGAGTGCTCCCCAAGGCCACTTTTCCCTTCCGAGGAAGCATCTGTTGTGTGCTCTGACCCAAGCGAAGCCGCCGGTGCATGAGAGCGCGGCGTCCAGAACTCGGAGCGCAGCGCCCGCGATGGTATTTGAGGTTGTGTCGCGTCCCCCAGACACGGGCCGGGTGCAGGTGCCCTCCGTCTCCAGACGCCCTCCAGCAAGGGCGGCCTGGGAGGTGGGCGGCCTGGTGGGGCAGGAGGACCCGGCTGACTGAGCTCAGGCTCCTTCCCTGCCACTCCACGTGTGTGTGGCAAGGCGGGTCAGCGTGGAGTCCGGAGTCAGGTGGCCCAGGCGCTGGGCCTGGCTCTGCCACTCACCGGCCGTGTGTGGGCCCACCATCTTAGCCTCTCTGGGCCTCCGTTTCCTCCTCTGTGGATGGGGAGGTACCTGAGCTCTGAGGGCTTAGCCCTGAGCTGGTCACTCGGGTGCTGACCGCTGGTCTGACCTGTTGAACCCCACTGGGCGAGCAGACCCTTCCCTGTTGCTTTTCCCTCTCAGGTGCCCTACCTGGTGCTGCCCCTGCGAGGAGCCACTCACTTCTTTAATCGAACGGATATGCCTGTCTTTTTTTTCTGATCCCTCTTCCAAAAGTTCAGTTTTATTCTACTTTGAATGTAACTTTAATTTAGTTGCGCATTCATATTTAAAATCTCATATGTATTAATTTCACGATATTGGTTTGTTTTTCTTCTTACCTTTCACGAAGCAATATCACCGAGCTTCCCCCGGCGTCTCTGGCACCGGAGTCATCATGATCCCCCGGGCACTGTGAGTCATCTAATGTAGTTTTCCAGAGTGTGTCAGCTTCACTTCCGCCTAAGTCATCTCAGATCCGCACTTATTGAATCAGTGTATGGTGCAGTCACTGGGAACTTTGTACCAAGTGCAGGTGCTCATTTGTAAAACTTTGGAACATTTCGTTTTTCCACTTGGCACTTTGTGTCTTGTGCCTCCGGCTTTGATCTGGGGCTGCGGAACAGGACCCATCCCTACCCTCTGCCCCCAACCGCCTGCTCTATCAGAGGAGGTCCACCCACCTTCTAGAATTTGGACCCTTAGCT
This sequence comes from Prionailurus viverrinus, assembly GCF_022837055.1. NCBI lineage: Eukaryota > Metazoa > Chordata > Mammalia > Carnivora > Felidae > Prionailurus > Prionailurus viverrinus. The sequence continues at coordinate 138,320,749 of NC_062566.1, forward strand.
TGTTACCAGCAGCTTTTCTCCGTGGGGACAGGGGGAGCTCTGGGGGCAGGATAGCACGGCAGGGGCCAGCTTGCAATGAGGAGAGGGCATTTCACGCTCCCCCTGCTTGGGGCTGGCAGGAGACCCACCTTCAGGAGATGAAGGGGTGTAGGGGAGCTGTCCCCTCCAGTCTCAGGGGCTCAAATGGTTCAGGACATACATCTGTCCCTCTTACAGGAGGAATAACTGTCTATCTGTCAAGATGCCTTTTATAAATAAGATCTCAGTGGCTTGGGGGAGGCCTAGGCAGTCCTACACATACAGCCTTTGAGAGCCCCAGGAAGTCAAGGATTCAATGCAGCAATACATATGAAATGCCATGTCCCAGTCTACCTGGGCTGCCAGGACAAAATACCGCAGGCTGGGTGGCTCTGAAAACAGAAATTTATTTTCTCGTGGTTCCAGAGACTCGAAGTCCAAGATCAAGGTGCCCGGCCGGTGGCAGGTGTCAGGTGAGGTCTTTCCTGTTAGGGAGCAGATGGCTGCCTTCCCACTGTATCCTCCCTGGCCTTTTCTCCCGGATGGAGAGAGGGAGTGAGCAAGCTCTCTTGTGTCTCTACTGAGGACACTAATATTATCAGATTAGGGCCCCACCCTTATGACCTCATTTAACCTTAATTACCTTCTTACAGGTCCCATCCAAATACAGCCACACTGTGGGTTAAGCTTTCAACATGTGAATTTGCAGGGGATAGAATTCAGTCCATGATACATGCAGTGTGTCGCTGGACACATGGGGGGTACTGCTCAGTGAATGTTCATTGCATTTGAACCTGAAAAATCCTAAGGGTCCAGGAAGATAAAGTGGAATTGGCTCCAGAGATTCTGGTCAAATCGTAAAGACCAGGAGTCCCCAGGGAGTGGTGTGTGTTCTCAGGAAGGCAGGTCCTGAGGTCAGCCTACTGGCTCTGGCCAGGGGCAGGTGGCAGGCTGGAAATGAGTTCTACCTTTGCCCTTCCAACCTGAGCTATCTCCAGAACCCCTGGTCTCTGACCTCCTGACTCTTCCGGGGGATGTTTGCCCGAGGTGAGGTGGAGGGGCTAATGGAGCCGTATGCTATGGAGCCCAAGTTCTTAATCTACTTATTAATAGTAATACTTGATTTTTGAGTGATTAGCTTCCAGGGAAGCAGGGTGCTTGACTGTTTTATCACCAGCATGTTAAACAGTGTCTGGCACCAAGTGGGTGTTCTCTAAATGGTCATTGACTTAATCAAAAGAATGGAGGGTTCCGATGGTGCACAAAATGACTTCATGCACTGGCACCCTTGCAGCTTAGGTTGGGCAGATCTGCTGTTCCCACTGGCCGGTGAGGACACTGAGGCACAGAGGGGACTTGTGGCTTGTTCACTGGGTGCCCAGTGAGGGAGCCTGTGCCCTGCTGGGCTCGAGGCGGGATGTAGGGTGAGTCTCTGGAGGACCAGGCCGGGTGGACCTTATGGGTGGGGCTTACTTCTTGTTCCTCCCACCTGGTGCCTGTGTCTTTCTGATTAGTAGCAGGGGGCGTGGGGGAGCTGGAGGTGTCTACCCCAGAGGTGCCCCCTAGCCTTAGCCTGCAGGGACAGGCTGCTGGAGAAAAGTCTTCCTTCCGGCCCGTCTGGGGTCTCCAGGTAGCAAGGATTTCCTGAGTGAGTGAGTCAACGGAGGGAGACATTAACCACACTTACAGGTTTAAATCAATGCCATTTCTGCTCAGCTAGTTAACCTGTCACTCTCTTTGGCCCCTGACATTCATTCTCAGGTGCATTCTTATTTTATTAGTATGGCTAATTAATGCATGACATTAAAATATTGACATGAATTGATTTGGTTATCTGTATCCTTCGAGCTTCAGTTAACAAAACAACTTTTGATAAGGCTAGTGGTTTTAGAGCATTTAGACTTAATTATATTTTCTACAGGATTTTTCTAGAATCACAGAACTGCCCGGCAAGCTACTTCAGTTCCCTAGTTAACTGAAAGAAATTGGTTTTTCATTTGGTTTTGCTTAATACAAATTAGAAGTAATATACATTTGATAAAAGGAGTTAAAGAGTTATTTATTAAAGTCTCCCTCTTTATATATTGGGAAACAATCCACAAGCACTGAATTAATTCTGAGGATGGTGTGCAGAGGGTCTGACAGTGGAGAGCTGTTTGACCCCGAGAAACGGGCATGCATTTCTGATCAGAACTTCTGTGGCTCTCCCTCAGGGATGAATGCCGTTCTGGTGTGTGTTTCTTCTGTGCGGGCTCCGTGGCACATCGGCCATTGGACATTGTGGAATTAGGACAGGGGTCGAAAGGGGAGAGCCGAGGAGAATTCAAGGGTTTGTTCTCACCTCACTCAGTGTAGGAACTAGGAAGTCTGCCAAACAAAGAAATGAAAAGAAAAAAGTATTTTGTAGAAATACTGACTGTAAAGAAGATGTAATAAGTCAGTGGCTATTACTCCATTTGTAAGACACTCAATTCCTGTCATTAATTATTTTTTTAATGTTTAGTTATTTATTTTGAGAGAGAAAGATAGAGAATGAATCCCAAGCAGGTCCCACGCTCAGTGCAGAGCCTGACTTGGGGCTTGATCCCACGACTGTGAGATCATGACCTGAATCGAAATCAACAATCAGACCTTGGGGCGCCTGGGTGGCTCATTTGGTTAAGTGTCTGACTCTTGATTTCAGCTCAGGTCATGATTTCACAGTTTGTGAGTTTAAGTGCCGTGTCAGGCTCTGAGCTGACAGCGCAGAACCTGCTTGGGATTCTCTCTCTCCCTCTCTCTGTGCCCCTCCCCTGCTCTCTCTCTCTCTCTCTCTCTCTCTCTCAAAATAAATAAACTTAAAAAAAAGAATTAGGCTCTTAACTGACTGAGCCACCCAGGCACCGCCCCCCCCCCCATTAGTTACTTTTAGAAAGCTTACCTTCACAGTGCCAAACAGCTCCCTACATTGTAGCCTGCCATAATGGACCTGGCAAAGAACTCGATCAAATTTACAGCCTACAAAAAAACAAAAACAAAAAGCTCACAAAAACCCACCCAAAAAAGAAACCTTCTCTCTCTCCTTCTTTTTAAAAAAATTTTTGACGTAATTTCAGACTTTCAGAAAAGCTGTGAGAATAATACAAAGAATTTCCAGAAAATCTTGACGCAGATTCCCCAGATGTTAATTTAATTAGTCTTCTCTCTCCATATGTGAAGATATGTAGAGATCCGGATGTGTGAGTATATAGATCTGTAGACATTCACATGCACACATACTTTTTTTTTTTTTCCCCTGAACCGCTTAAGAGTAAGTTGCAGACTGATGACACTTTACTTCAGTGTGTATTTTCTAAAGTCAAGGAACTGTCTGACATAACCACGGTGCAATGATCGAGATCAGGAAAACAACAGTGAAACATTACTGTCTGATCTACTGTATGCATCTTACCGAGATTGTTTCCAATGGTGTCATAATAAATGGTCTTTATAGCGAAAGAAAATTCAAGATCAGGTGTTACCATCATTGTCCTGTCTTCTTTAGTTTAGAACAGTTCCTCTATTTCATGACATTTCACATATTTGAAGAGGATAAGCCAGTTGTTCTGTAAACTGCCTTTCATCTTGGGTTTGTCTGGTGCGTCATGATTAGGTTCAGATTTTGGACTTCCTGGCAGGAATGTCCCGGGGGTGATGTTGTGTCTTCTTTGGTACCTCATATCGGGAGGCACCTGCTGTCAGTCGGTCCTGTTGCTGGTGATGTTAACTTTGATCATTTGGTTAGGATGACATCTCCCAGGTTTCTCCAGTATAGTTACTATTTTACCTTTTGTAATTAAGTATCCTGTGGGGAGACACTTTGACACTACCCAAATAACCTGCTTTTCCTCAAACTTTTATCCCCTAGTTGTAGCTTTCATTAATGATACCTGCCTGTATCAATTCCTTCAATGACAGTGGACAAATGGTGATTTCTAATTCTATAATTTCTTCCTATTAAAAAGAGTTTTCTTTTCCTCCCCCATCAGTCTGTTTATTTTGTATCACTGTGGATTCATGGACTATCACTTAAATAAATTCTAATCTGTTTTTATCATTTGACCAATGGAAGCTAACCTTCAGGCTGGCTCTTGAGTCCATTTGAGATGTTTCCTTCATTCTTTGAACACGTTCTCGCTTTTTGGCACAGCAAGGTGTTCCAGGTTCATCTTGTTCTGTTTCTACCCCGTCTGCAAAGAGCTCTGGTTCCTTGCATTTAGGAGCCAAGATTTGGGTGTTAGGTGTGCTCACTGCTACTGGGGTGTCAGTGCTTCTTCGAAGACACACCTGGGCAGCAGTGTGTGCATACACATACCCATACACACCTCTATCCGGTTCTTTCTGTTAAACCCTTGAGTTCACATGGATTTTTCATATTTTCATCCAGCACTGTGGGGTTCATTGTGCCTTATCCGTTTCCATATTTGTGACTACCTTCTCCAGTAGTGTGAAACGTGGCTCCCAATTTGATAACGTATTTACAAACTTGCTCAATCCTCGAATGTCAAAAAATTGTTTCAGAATTGCTAATGTCTGCAAAAAAGGCTACTAATGTGAATTCATTCTTAGAGTTTTTGCCTTTAGCCTGAGAGCGTATAGTCTACATGTGTTCAGATGCTCCTTGGCCTAGTTTTGTTTTTTTTTTTTTTTAATCTTTCCTCCTTCAGTGTGGTATTATTATTTGTTTGAAATACAGTTTGGTTCATTCGTTTTCCTTTAAATTCTGTTTTAGGGTTCCCCAGTCTTGTGGACTTCCTCCCTTTGCTCCTTCCCTCCTCCTCTCCTCTCCTCTCCTCTCCTCTCCTCTCCTCTCCTCTCCTCTCCTCTCCTCTCCCCTCCTCTCCCCTCCTCTCCTCTCCCCTCCCCTCCCCTCCCCTCCCCTCCCCCTCCCTCCCTCCCTCCCTTCCTTCCTTCCTTCCTTCCTTCCTTCCTTCCTTCCATGTGAACCACTAACATATTTCCAAAAGTCAAGACTATACAAAAAAATTCTATTTAGAGAGGCATTCCCTCCACCCCCCACCCCATTTTCTTTATCCCATTTACCTAGTTTGCAGCCCTGTCCTGTAGATAGCCAGTGTCATTAGTCTTTGGGTTTTCTTCCTGTTTCTTTTTGCTCATATAAGTAGTTTTTTCTTTGCTCTTCTTTCTTCATAAGAAATAGCATATTATAGATCCTTTTTTGCCTTTTGCTTTTTTCCCCCCACTCACCAACGAGTTCAGTCAGGCCACACCAGTCCCCAGAGCTCCCCTGGTGCTTTGTCACTTCTGCGGAGTATTCCATTGTATTTCCCTCCTGGCTGTTATTTGGGTGCCTGAAAATGAATTGCGCTTTGTGTATCCGGGTGCTGGTGATAGCACAAACCTTCCTGGATGTCATCTCCTGTCCACCTGATGTTAGAAGAGTGGCAGTGTGCTTGGAGGAGGAAACGGAGGCGTGACCACGTGTTATGCCCGTGAGAGCTGGGTCTGGGGGCTTGAGGTCAGCTTGTGCCTGTCTCTAGATGCCTGTCCTCAGTCGAAAGATGAGGATCATCTAGAAGATGCTCCTGAAAGCAGGGTTCACATCCCTGGTGCCATGTAAAAAGATCCAGTAGATAGCGCTGGACATTGCACATAGATCTGTTTTTCATACCATCTTCCTAAAATTTCTGTTCGTGTGTGTACATGTTTTATAATGTATGTAATATGCCAGTAGAATAAAATTTATGTACTCAAAGTTGTATGCTCAAAAAAACCTTTTTTTTTTTTTTTAAATAATAGTGATACGTGATTTAAGAAAAAAAAGTTCGGGGGCCACTGAAAGAATTGCTGTCCTGACTGCCTGAGTGGAAAGAGCGTGCCTGAGCCTCAGGTCCAGATGGGGAAAGGGGTTGGCAAGGAGGCACACACATTCTTTGATTCATTCGCTCAGTTCGGCCCCGGGCAGTGAGGTTAATGTGGCGAACGGGGGGGTGTTGTCCAGACCTCAGGGAGCAGATTCCATTCCAGATGGGGACTTGCAGGGCTAAAGGGCAGTTGGGCAGGCCGCCTGGGAAAGCACGCCGCGTGCGGATCTCCTGGGAACCGCCCAACTGACGCGAGCACTGCTGTAGGTGAGCAGCTGCAGCTGGGCAGGGCCGGGAGGCCCCCTGGGGCCTGGAGGAGGGGAGACTGTGGCTGCTGACGGGGTACAGTCACTGATCTCCTTCTCCGTGGGGACTCGAGTACTGCCGGCCCCTGGGGCGGGCCCTTCGAGTCTTCTCAGGTTAGCGGAGACGTTCAGGGTCCAGACTCAGACACTATATTCTGCTGACCACCTGTGTGTCCTTGGGATGTGTCGGGTCTGAGCCTGTCTGTGTGACTTTCTCTCGTCTCGTTTCATTCAACCCTCCCATCAGTTAATCAGTGTGGTATTTTTCATACAGGACCTTGAGGCTCTGAGAGATTAAATGCTTGTGGAGGGTCATGTAGCTAGTTGGACACTGAGGCAAGGCAGGCGGAACACGGGGCTGACTGCCAAGTCTGGGCTTGCTTTTTCCCGTGGGCTGCGTGCTTCCTTCTCTTACTTAGAATTCTCTTGTACTTGAAAAAGGGGTTCAGTTTGCTTTATGTTACTTTAATGCTTTTTGGAGTTCATTTGCTTTGTTTGTTTTACAGCGGTAAAATTTGCAATGAAAGAGTTTTACATTGAGCTCACATGTTTTAATGCTGTTTTAATGGCATCTTAATGATGTCTCCATGGATATGCAGTCAGATACTTTTGTCATCCTAACTTCCCCATGTAATGGCACCATGTGGTAGCGTGGCCGTGAACTGTGGCCTGAGCTGCCTTTCAGGCTGGCCGAGCGGCTTCCGAGTCAGGTGTTCAGTGTCTCTTGGGGTGAGGGGGCCTCTGTGCACTGGGGAGAGGAGAACAGAGAGTCCGTCTCCTGTGTAGCTCAGTTTCACTCTGCCAGGTCTTTGGGTCATCGCTGAGGTTGCTTCCTACCTAGTGACGTCTGGCCAGGCATCTTCCGTGTGCAAGAGAAAGTCCGAGTCTCTGCCTTCAAGCCCCTTGAGACGCGGAGGGCGTGCACACACCCTGCGAGCTAGCGTGCTGGCTCCAGAGGGCCTCGGTTTGCTAGGGTGCCCGCTTTCAGTGGTTGTCCCCGTGCCACGCCATATGCCGAACCATCTGTTCTGCCTTTTTGTTTTGGAAAACGTGGCACAACAGTTAGAGTCTTGCCTGGTGGAGCACAGAAGGCCCTTTAAGGGCTAGGGCTGCTCCTTAGCCGTTTGGGTCCCTCCAGGGCTTGGCACGGGGCTGGAGCTGGAGTAGGGACTCAGTGCTTGGCTGTTAAATAAATGAATGAATGCTTGATTGTTACGACTTAGGGCCGAAGGGGATGGTGAGAGAGGGGAAGGTTCTGTTTGGGACTAGCCCGCTTACTGGCCTTGCTCCTGGGAGAGCAGCTAGCTGCGGAGAGCCGGCCCTGCCATCCCTGCCACCATCCGGCCTCAGCCCTGCCTTCCCCTTTAGAGACCCCACAGCTTGGCTGTAGCGAGACCCATATCCAAGGCACCAGCCCGGTCCCTGTCGGGGTGAGCCTCACTGCAGTTGTGGTTTTAGTACCCGGTACCTGGTGCTGGTGTGCTGGAAAAAAACGCACAAAGCCGGGCACTTACCCTGGCTCTGGTGCTCACTAGCTCTGTGGCCTTGGACAAGGCTCAACTTCCGGCAGCCTTGGTTTCCTTTTCTGTAAATGGGGAACCTACCTCTCACTGTGCACAGAGTGGTTGTGGGAATTCGGGGTGACTTGGATACTGCCCAGCACCCGGGCACTGAGACGCTGGTCGCGATGGTTATAGTTGTCCCTGCTATTACTGTTGCAGCCTCACTGCCCCCCGCTAGCTCTCTCCATCCCTGTGTTTCACCCACAGCCCTAGGGTATTGCGACATCCCTCAGGGAGAGAAGGGAGGACAGAAGCTGGCCTGCTGCTTGCGTCTGCCAGGCTGCTCTGCTCGGAGTCCGGAGCTTGGAACTGAGGGTCTAAGGTGCCCTCCCCACCTCCTTACTTTCTCATCCTCTTCTATCCCGAAACACCAGTGTTTCCTTAAAGAAAGGAAGAAAAAATAAAAAAGAAAGAAAAAAAAGAAAATGAAATGATTTGAGTCAGGGAAAGCAATCCCCAGGGCCCCGTTTCACACGATTGTCCCATTTCTAAACTTGAGTTAATAAGAATAAACAAAGTAGTAGGTGGATTTGCACAGAAGAATATTATTCTGACGATTATGTAAATATTTATATGTTCTGGTTTTCTCATTTTGTTACTGGTATCTAATTTTCTAGTCTCATAATGAAGTGTAATTTGGAGAGGCTTTGCAAAGACAGGCACGGCAGTGAAATAATTTGATTTGTTCGGTAAACTTGGTTTCCGTTATTCCTTTTCATCAGTTCCTTTAGAACCCTTCAAGTTCTTTGTGATTTGACAACAGCTTTCAGCCCAATGAAGATACGACTCTTACATTGCCAGGAATTCAGAAGAGGTTTATGATATTGTCGCTTAATAAGAAAATGCATTCATCGGCAGGATATAAAATTTATGGGCTTCAAATGGATTTGAGTTTGTAGTCTTAGCCCTCTGTGCTCCTGCCATTCTGGAGGCTATGAGTAAGGTTTTTTAATTAAGTCAAATTGAATTGAATGAACTCTTACTGACGCCCACTCCCTGCCAGACACAGTTTCCTTAACCCTTGCACCGCCTGTGGGTGGCTGTGGGGGGTGAGCCAGGTTATACTGCATGTTCATGGTCATCCAGCTGGCAAATACGGGGAGTGGGATCTGAAGTGAGATCCGATTCTCATGCACTTTCATCCCCAGCCGATCACATGCTGGGCTGATTAGAGAGAAGAGACAGGTTGAGTGCCTTTGTGTGTCCTCTCGTTTCATCTTGTTGAATCTTCTCAAACCCTCCTTCCTGTGGTGAAGTTCAAGTTCGATGCATTTTCCCTATTTTACGTCTAAGGAGACTGAGGCTCAGAAAGGGGCAGTGATGTGCCAAGGGTCACACAGCTGCTAGGAGCTGGGATTTGAACACAGAACCCTCTGGCTCCAAAGCCCGAGTTCCTCCCGGAAACCCTCTGCAGTTCTGCGTGTCCTCCAGCAGACTGCGGGTCCTCCTGACCCCCCCTGCCCCTGAAAGCGGCCTGGCCCTGGGAGCCTTCCTGTAAACTGAGGCAAGGGGTGGTGTGGAGGTGGGGCTGGGCTTCCGTTTCCTGGGCACTTTCTAGCCCTGGGCCCCTAGCAAGGGGCCTCTCTCGCCTCTGACCCTCTCGTTCCCCACTGGCGAATGAATGGCTGTCATGCTGTCATCTGGGGTTGTTGGTAGGAGTGCAGATAATATGTGTGAGGCACCTGGCCGTGTCTGGCACCTGCTGGGTCCTGTGGCCAGGAGCCCTGCCCTCTGGAGTTGTTCCTTGTCTCCAGCACCAGCCTTGGCCAGGAAGCTGCCGGTGCTTCAGCCCCCGGGCTCCTGTGCGTCACAGAGCTGATTGCCAGTGGAGGCTGGTGACTCATCTGATGGCATTTTGTGTGGCATTGTGCAGTTCAGCCTGGCACAGCACGCCGCACCCACGGCAGGTATTCAAGAGCCATTAGTGTTTATGAAGGTGATAAAATTGCCAAAATGGAGGGAAGCCATCAAAATAAGAGCCTTTGCCTGTCTCCTGAAAGTTAACTTGCAAACCTAATGACTGTTAGGCTGTCGAAAAAGTGTCATCTGGATTTCTCACTGGAGACAGAACTCTCTGGAAGGGCAGTCGGGCAGCCCCTGATTGCCGTGTGGGGGTGGAGGCTTTTTATATGACAGTGAGTTGCAGAAATTAACAGTGGTCTCAGAGGAGTTGTGCTCAGCTTAACCCTTCCAGTTGCAAAGGCTTTAAAACAAATCTGGGAAATACTTGTATATTCTTCATCGTCTCTGTGTTTTCTCTGAAAATAAAAGCGATTTTGAATATTTGAGGTTTGTGTAACAAAAACCCCTCCCGCCCGTGAAGCATATTGTGGTGGATGCAGCGGCACCAGCATGCCACGTTCCCGTGTGCTGTGGGGGCCACGTTCCCGTGTGCTGTGGGGGCCACGTTCCCGTGTGCTGTGGGGGCAGCCGCAAGGTCTGTCCCAGCCCCACCTCTAGGTGAGGAAAGCAGGGACCCTGACTTTTGGCCCGTGGCCAAATTCACAGAGCCAGGAAAGGGTTCATTGTTTAAAAACAAATGTGGGAAACTGTCACGGGAGAGCCCCTGGATAGTCATTTTCACGTCATTCTCTGATAAAGACAGAATGCTTAATTTAGGCAAATTTAATGATTTCGGAGCATTTGAAGTGATCCTGGGGTAGAAAGCAGTGGTTTCTTTGTTTTTTTTTTCAATTTCGACCGACTCCATTCCTGTCCTTATGTGTTAAGTGTCAGTTACGCCAGGGGGCGTTTCCTCTTGGATGCGTTTGCACCTGGCAAGTTGACTGTGCAGGAACTCCTTGATTGCAAAATCGCTACTCTCAAAATGCAGACAGGCAGCCACGTTCAGGGTCCCCTCGGCTGCGGGCAGCGGGCAGTGGGGTGGCACCAGACACCTGGGTCAGAGTCCCCGTTGTGGCATGCCCCTTAGTCTGTTCTCAGCTGCCGTTTGCTCGCTTCTAGCATGGGGGTAGAACGGGGCCCCCATAAGGTTACGTGTGTGTGTCTGGTGAGCGCCATGCTCCGAGGGGGCCTGCTCAGCGCTGAGGGGCCTTGGGGTGGAAAGAGTGGCCCTCCTGGGCTGCACCACACTCACCCCCAGGCGGTCTGCACCCCCAGGGTATTTAGACTCTCATTCCTTGCTTTTGTTCTCTTGTTCAGGGAGAGTGAGAGCAGCAGTTCTGAGGTCAGATTATTTGGGAGATCCATATTCCTTCTGATTATTTACGAAGGGACAGGCCAGGGGGAGGTAACCAACTCGATTAATTTGTCAGTGAGGCAGCTGGAGGGATGTGTGACAAACAGACCAGGCTGTCATTTGGCCAGAGATTGTCTGCGCTGGGATTGTTCCCCCAGGATGGCCATGATGACAAATGCAATTGACATTTTTTATTAACCCTGAAATGATTAAAGGTGCCGCTGCTGAATTTGTGTCGAAGTGCCCGGTCCCTGGCATTTTGAGTGAGGATTCTGTGTGGAGCCAAGAAATAGCCGTGTGTTTACTTCCTGCTCATCGCTTTAATCAAACAAGGCACCCAGAGCCCTGCCTGATTTGGTCTTGAAACCAGGCCCGGGAGCCAAGGCTCTGCTTCGTGGCTGAGATGTTCAGAACATTCTGGTACCAGCATCATGGTGGACTCTTAGGAGACCCTGTGTTCATTTACCCACTTAGGCATCAAGCGTTAGGGAAGCTCCTGCTGCATGTGCTGGGTCCTGATGTGCACAGGTGTGGATTGAGGGCCCTCTCCTCCGGGGAGGCATCTCTGCAGAGTGGGGGACGGACAGACGTCCGTGGGAATAACTCTGTGACCCGAGTCGTTGGGGGCAGGACTGCGGCCGTCTTCGCGGCGGGGGGTGGGGGGAAGGTAGCACGGAGGTGATTTGGGTCTCAGACGGAGGGGATCTCCTCACCCGGCGGATCTCACCCCAGGGGCGTTCCAGGCAGAGGCTGGAGTGCCGGCATGGAGGGGCCGAGAGCAGGAGGGTGAAAGGCATGCAGGGCTGCTGGCAAGAGCGTCCTGGGGGGCCCCCTCTGTCTGGGGGGGCAGATGGGATGGGGGCTTAATGGAGCACAGTGTGGGCTTTGCTGCGTCCCAGCCTGCCCCTGAAGCTACTGAAGTTCTCTGTGCTCAGTTTCCTCATCTGTGAAATGGGGGCAGTCATAACCTCACATCTGTCAGGGCTGTTTAGGATGAAATGACAGTGGGAGTAAAGGTCCGGACCACCCTGTGCTCGGCAGGGGAGCCTGGTCATTGCAGTCGTGCAGGGATGCCGATGGAGGAGGAGGGGGAGCCGTGTGGAGATGTACGGTTGTGGTAGTCGTGGTCATGTGGTGAGCACTGACAGCATGCCATGTGCTGGGCTCTGTTAGGTAGTTTGATTCCCATTTTATAGCTGAGAGACCTCTTCTTAAGAGGTTTGAGCAGCTGCCCCAGGTCACACAGGGCTGGAGAGAGGCTGTGATGCAGGGCTGCTGCTTGCCCGCAAGTCCTTCCTTGTGGAAGAGACAGCTGTGCAGGCAGTACTAGGGCTGGGGGGTGTGGGGGGGGCTCTCTGAGGGGAGGGGGCTTGTGTAGCAGAGGGGGTTTAGGGTATGGCCTGCCCCTGAATGGAGCGATGAGTCGGACCTTTCCCGGGCACCTGTTCTGTGGCCAGCCCTCTGCTGGGGGTACACACATTCACTTGGTCACTATGCCAGTATTTAGTAAGCACCTACGGCATGCCAGGCGTGCTCCCAGACCCCGGGTACCTACAGATACCCTGGTGGGTACCCAGTGGGGCAAGAAGGAAAGACAAGCAGTTATCACGTGTCTGTGATATTTGGATAAGTGTGGATAAGTGACATTTCAACACTGAGATGGTGGTAGATGTTATTGCGATTTTATGTTAGATCCCCCCCCCCCCCGCTGAAAAAAACACCCCAGCTAAGCCCCCCTCCATTTCCCCACACGGCACACACTTAGAAGGAGATTTATCACTTGTGACTTGGACCTGTTGCTTGGAAGCCTTTCCCATCAGTTTAATTTCTTCTCCCTTTTAATCCTGTGGCTGGCAGGATGTTGCAGGGGCAGTAATTTAATAAAAGTATGCAGTTTGTAAAGCAGCTGCTACTCTGTGTACTAAGCACATTTGCCAACCCTTTCAGGGAAACCTCCAAGCTGTTCTTGGAACTTGGCGATATTGCAGGGAAAAAAGTTATATTTAATAACATTTCATCCTTTGGGCTCTGCAGCTAATAGAAGCCATGTCTGAAAGCCATTTCTTTATGTGATTCAGAGGATCAGGACGCCGCAATTACACTGTGTATGAGATTTATGAAAACATTAATGCCTAACGAGAAGAAAACATCTCAGTGAGTTATTTAATTTCGAGTCGCGGGCCTGGCTGCTGCTTCCTAATTCAGACCTCGCGTTCTGTTCTGCTCATCGGCCCCCAGGCGCTGACTCACCAGACGCTCACTCACTGCCCCTGTCTCGCCTGGAGGTGGGGGCCGGGATCTGCTGGAGGGTCGGGGCACCGCGTCCCGTCCATCTGACCCGGAGCCCGCCTCTCCCTCACCCCTGCACAGGACAACCTCGTTAGGTTTGTAACACGCGGCAGCCACATGATCTGCTGGGTAAGAGACACACATTTAAAAAAATTTACGTGCCACATGCTTTTCCTTTATTTCTCTTTCCCCTGAACTGACATAAAAAGGAGAGTCACACACAAGCAGATGTCAAAATGACTGCCGCGCTTTGCCTCATCAACTGGAAAAGCCACCGATTGAATTACTCCCGACACCGTTTCTGTTTATGGCAGATGTGGAGCGGGAGTGCGGGGTGGGGGCCGTATATTTTCCTGTTTTCGCTGATAGCTGAAGCCTTAATTCAAAAACAAATTAAGTCCTTCAGCTGTCACTTGATTGTTCCCTCTGATCTTTGGGGATAAATATCATGGCTCCTGCCTCGTATCTTCTTCTCTCTCCTTTTCCCCCAAGCTTTTCCCCGTACTTTTTTCTCTCTGCCCAGAACTCAACATTTCTTTGACAAAAGCATGCATTATTTAGAGCCTGTCGCCTCTTGAAGTTCTTTAATTACAGAATTAAAGCGAAGTAATGACAGTTTAATTTGTTCTTTCATTAATTGGGAGCGCTCGGGGCTGGTGTGAATCGAGCGCGTTCGGAAAGCTCGAAGAGGTCTGTCGAGTGATTGGAGCACGAGTCGTAATAATCGCTGTCGTTAGTGCCTGGCGCGGTGCGTCTTCTCAGCGTAGCCTCCCGGCACCCTGGGACGGTGGGGGATATTCCCCTCTCTGTCCTACACTTCAGGGTCTTCAAGCTCAGAGAGGGGTCGCAACAGGGCGGAGGCCGTCCGGGCAGCTGGAGGGAGAGCCAGGCCCGGACACCAGGGAGGCATCTGACCCTGGGGACCCCATTTGATCCTCAGGCCACCAGTGGTGACCTCGGTCCCACAAGTGGCTTGGGACTTGAGTCGGACCTTTCCCGAGTACCTGATTTGTGGCCAGCCCCCTGCTGGGGGTGCACACGTTCACTTGGTCAGGGGGATGACAGATAGGATTACAGGGGTGAGCCCGAGAAGCGCACAGTCGCGCCTGGCTGGGAACTGAAGTTGGGAGATGTATAAGAGGGGCTGGGGCTCCACTGAAGCCCAAGGTCGTTTTTCTTTTGACCTTGAAAGTAGTGGTTTATCCTTCCCAGAGACATAGAGACGCAGAGTCGTGCTCTCAAGCACATCCCGTTCTGTTTAGTTGTGGGTCAGGAGAGCCGCCACAGTGGACAGCAGGACTGACGACTCTCTGAAGGCCTGGGCTCCTGGGCTCCTGGGCTCCTGGGCTCCTGGGCTCCTGGGCTCCTGGGCTCCGCTCTGTCCTGGCTTAGGACAGGTCTCCTCTCTAGCTGAGGCTAAGGCCGGGGCTGATGCTGAAGGCTGAGACGGCAGTGGTCAGGACAGAGGCCTTTCTGTGGGCACACGTGGCCCAGGCATCATCTCTTCACACTGGCCTCGGGGCCCACCACACCTTCTTCTGCACAGGCCTCAGGCGTCCCTCTCAGGCCTGCATTGGCTCTGGGGCCTCGGGACCGGCCTGAGGACGGACAGCTGAGACGGTCGCACGTGCTGCTCACTCATCTGGCAGACCAAGTGTCCTAAAGGAAGGCACACAGACAGCTCCTCCCAGCCTCGCTGGGTAGGGTCTTGAGCCCTGCGCACACCGTCATTTTGGTGGCAGATGGTGAAGGACAGAAAGAACGACAGGTCCGTGGAGCCTTCGGCTGTACTTTCTACTTTGTGAAGCTTCCCCAGGATTCCGTTTTCTAGCTGTAGAAATGGCAGCTCAGAGATGCGGCCTCTGCTCAGGCCGTGTCGCTCGAAGGGGCACAGGAGGGTGAGGATACGGGGTGTTTGAGGTGCCCGGTGGAACCCAAGCCGTGATGTCCTTGTTGTTGTCACCCCGTGTTCCCACCCCCACCTCTTGCTTCCTCACAGTGTTCCCGTCCCCCAGAGTCTCAGAGCTCCGCACTGTGAGTTGTCACACAGAACTCTGGAAGTTATTATTAATGCATTTCTCTGCAGCAAAGTCTAGATGAATTTAGGATTAGAGGGTTCAGTTACACTTTATTATTGTTTGCCATTAAAAATCATGCAAATAAGCCATGGAATAAAGCAGCTTGTATTGTTTTGGACATCGGATTTACATGTTTACTGGAAGAAAAATGACACTGAACTCCTTCAAGGTGGTAATAAGATTTTGCCTCAGAGCCTTGGCTTTGTTGGTCTTTATTTATAATTTATTCCATGGCAACTTCCAAAAGAGATTTGCAACTAGTTTATCATAAAAACTTATACACAGCAAGAGGATTTTAAAGCTTACTTTTGTAAAGCTGAAAACAGAGCTTAGAAGCCATATAGCACAGGGGTGGGAGTGGTGGAGGATAGGCCAGCCCAGCCGTTGGACCTGGGGCCTGGGAAGTCAGCCGAAAGCTGCCCCGTTGCCGGAGCCAGAAGGGAGACCTGCTGGGTCACGGCTCCTCATTTGTGGATCCACAGGAAGCTTCCATACACCTTTATTCTGAAGCCTCACTGAGCTTCTGACTTCACCTGTGGGAAGAAGGGGGAAGAGGGCTGGGATAGAAAGACTTTTCTATCCTAACCTGAGTGTCGGGTGTCAGGTGTAGGTGGTCCTGGGAGCCTGTTTCCACTGTTGTGGAGTTTAGAACCCTGCACTTGGACATCGCGTCGCCTGCTGGATGATACTGACCTTAAAGGGAAGGAGTCAGCAGTCCCAGTAAAGGAAGCGAAGGCTCAATCCACAATGATGCTAAGCCTTCAACCTGTTTTTTTAAAAATTTTTTTTAATGTTTATTTATTTTTGAGAGAGAGACAGAGCATGATCAGAGGAGGGGCAAAGAGAGAGGGAGACACAGAATCCAAAGCAGGCTCCAGGCTCCGAGCTGTCAGCACACAGCCCAACTCGGGGCTCGAACCCACGAACCATGAGATCGCGACCTGAGCCGCAGTCGGACGCTTTACCAGCTGAGCCACCTAGGCGCCCCTAAGCCTTCAGCGTGTTAAGTTTGGCCTCGCACCCCTGCTGACATTCGGGGACACCCCCCCCCCCCCAGTCTGTTTCAGCCCTGTGGCCTGTCTTCTTCCTGGTGAGGTGGGAAGGAGGGGCCATGAGGCCCATTCAGAGCCCAGAGAGGGGGAGGGGGCTGACTTTGTACACATCTGGGGATGCCGAGGGGTGTTGATGAATGACACAGCTGCAACAGGTTCGTTGTTGGTGCTGATGATCGGCATCGGTAAGAATGCATAAATTGCAACACGCGGTGCATAGCACAGTACTGATAATAATCAATTTAAAACAACAGCTTGAAAGTCAAGCAGCAATTGTGCTGTGTTCTATTAAGAAAAAAATGGAAGCCACGTGCCGTACCCAAGAGCTAGTGAACGGGAGCGCGGGAGAGACAGGCTGACTAATAGACAAATGGGCTCTCTGTAATCAGTACCAGGATTCCTGATCACACCCGGCTCTTGGGGGGAACTGCTGTTCCCTGACATATGAGTTCTTGCTGCTGTCAGCACAGGTACAGATAAAGGGATTTTTGACTGCCATGCTCACAGCTTCTGTAAATTACAGGCTTTGTGACCACAGAAGTCATTGACTTAAGTGCTGCAGACTTATCACTGTTATCCCATTATGAACCTTTTTAATTCTTGAGAGTCACTTGTTAAACTTAAAAAAAATTTTTTTTAATGTTTATTTCTGAGACAGAGAGAGACAGAGCATGAGTGGGGGAGGGGCAGAGAGAGAGGGAGACACAGAATCTGAAACAGGCTCCAGGCTCCGAGCCGTCAGCACGGAGCCCGACGAGGGGCTTGAGCTCACGAACCGCGAGATCGTGATCTGAGCTGAAGTCGGCCGCTCAACCGACTGAGCCACCCAGGCACCCCACTTGTTAAACTTTTATAGGTAAAATAATTTCATGCTCATTGAAGTGGTGCAACGTAAGACTAATTCAAGACTATTAGAAATTGGGGGAGCTCCATTTATAATGCCACTTAATGCATGCAAGGTTCAGTTTGTTAGGGAGCGATATTCAACCCGAAAGAACCGCAGGCCTGGGCATGAGCTTGAGTCCTGAGAAATTTTGTGTGACTTGAAAGCTGGTGGAAGCTGGTTAGTTAGTCCTTAACTGGCCCTTTTAGAAGGAATTAGACTTGGGGATCGTTTCGGAGCCCTGGGCTCGAGGCCCATAAATCTACCATGATTGTTTGGGCACCAATCTGGAGATCACAAAGAGAGTTTCTGGGCAGCCAGCAGCAACTTCTGCTGAGCCGCGTGTGTGCAAACCTCCAGGTGGAGATAGGGCTTCTTTGCCAAGTGTCAGCTGCTCTTGTACTGTCGCCGAATTGAGCCGGTCAGGGTGGGCCAAGACAGGAGGGATTTGGGGTGCTCTGGGCCGAGGGTCTCAGTCTGCTGCCACCCCAGACTTGAATGCTCAGAGTCTGTCGATGTCTGATGCGGTGACCTGGGGTGGGGAGGCAGCAGAAGCCAGGCCTGCAGAATGACAATGGCCGAAATGATTTTCAAAAACCATTTGTGAGATTGAGGTAATGTATTTCCCAGACTCAAGCAACTTGCTCCTTCCCGCTGCGCTGAATCGGGTTGTTAAATCCTCTTGCCGTGCGCATATAGCTGTTGGCACCAGGGGAACATGGTCAGGTTCAAGGCCGCTGCCGTATCTGTGCTAGGCTTTTCTGGAATTGATGAGTAACTGCACTTTTGAAAATGAAGTTATTAAGAACATTGGAAAATGTTAAGTGGAGAAAGCAAGATGCCAGATTTGTGTATTCAGTGGGATCTCAGGAAAAACAAAGTATGCATTGAAAAGTACTGCGAAAAAAAAAAAAGGGGAAAAAAAAAAAAGGTTAGAGAGGGAGGGAGCCAAAACATAAGAGGTTCTTAAAAACTGAGCACAACCTGAGGGTTGATGGGGGGTGGGTGAGGGGCATTGAGGAGGGCACGTGTCGGGATGAGCACGGGGTGTTGTATGGAAACCAATTTGACAATAGATTTCATATTTAAAAAAAAAGAAAGAAAGAAAAGTACCGCGAAGACACTGCCAGTAGGTTCACGGCGGCCACTCTGAGTGCAAGGATTAGATTCAGTGTCACCCTGTGTCCCTTTGCTCACTGCCCGTGGCCCAGGGTGGCCACCATGGGAGGTCCCTCATCTGTAAAATGGCCCTGTCACACCCACTGGAGAAGCGCGTGAACATGTCAACGTGTCGGTGACGAAGCACTGGCAGTGTTGGGCACGTGGTGGTCTAAAGGGATGGCCCTTTTGTGCTGATGGGGGCGTGAAAAAAGATAAAAGCTCGTGGATTCCCTTCAGAGTCAGAAAAGCATTGTATGTAAGGTAATGGGGGAAAGGAGTAATGACTAAAAATAGGAAAACAAAGCAGGCCTTCCAGCTGCAAGATCCCCGGACCACCGTCTCCCCTCATGACGGCCACTCTTGACTTGTTTTCAGGAGAGGGGAGGTCAGATGGCATCCAGACCCTTACCATGTGGTGCATCCGGTCCCGCCAGAGGGAAAGCATGGGGCACTGTGGGAACATCCACTGGGACCTTACCTCAGCCTCTGGGAGTCAGGAGGGCTTCCTGGAAGAAGGAGCATCTCAGCTGAGACTGGAAGGAAGAGAAGCGGCCAACCCGATAGAGAGGGAAGAAACTGCTTCGAGTAGAGGGACGGGCACGTGTAAAATCTGAGGGGGCAAAGAGCCGGGCACATTTACGAAACATGTCTGGAAGTTGACACGTGAATGAGGAAGAGGTGAGAGGTGGGGCTGGGCAGGCGACTGGGGCCTCCCATGTCGGCTGGATGCTTTCCGGTTGGGCCGGTCCCATTTACAACCCTCCTCTGGGCCCCTGGGTGTGCCCACAGGAGCCCCTAGCCACCTAAGTCCTTATAGCCAGAAGACTCCTAGAGTACCTCCTTACTGGGTTTCTGGATGGAGTTTTGGGAATGAGAGGTTGGCATTCACTTTTATGCCTATTTTGAGGAGTCTCGATGAAAACGATCACCCCCGTCCCAACCCAGTCGTGGAGGGCCAGCAGTGTGGGCCTGTCGGAGCTCAGCCTGGCACTGTGTGGAGACGGCCTAGCTCAGGCCTCTGGTGGTTGCCATGGCAGCGGGACCTGAGTGACCTCACTTTCTGAGATGGTCACCTCTGTTGTGGGGCCCTGCCCTGGCTGCCTGTTGGGCTTGGGTGGGATTGGCTTTCTCGACTGGGTCTCTGGCAAAGCTGTCAGGAGACCGTCCCCTGGGACAAGGCTGCGTATGACAGCCGGGACACCAGGGTCCCCTCCCCCCCGCCCCAAACCTCCTATGGGGGCTGTGGAAGGAGTTAAGCTGGAGGCCATTGGAACCCAGTAAGTGTGTGCTCTAAGGAGGCCCCACTAGTAACTGCCAAGAGCAGCCCCAGTCTCTATCCACATGTGGAAGAGCAGACCCGGTGACTTGGAGGCTGCCCCTCACCCTGGCTCGGATGGAGTGGATCCCCACCCCCTGCCACTGCCATCGCTTGGAAAGGTGGTGCCGTGATGGGAAGGAGACGTCCCAGGTTCTGTTCTCCCTGCCACGAGCACAGTGTGACCAGGAGCATGCTCTCTCTTGCGGTGTCCCCACAGCCCCGGCACCCCGCCTCTCAGCTGCTCTCACTCGGATCCACCCCAAGTCCTGGTGACCCTTTTCCACAATGCACGTCCAGTGTGTGCTCGGTTCCTGGCTTGCTCATTGCTTCCTTGGACCCGGCCCGTTCTCTCCCTCCGAATGCCCTCTTCACTGGTCTCCCCACATCATTCTGGCCTCTTACACGGCAGCGTGCATTTTCTAAAAAGGAAAATTTGATCATTGCTTTGCTCTGCTGCGTCTGAGCCTTCAGCCGCCTCCCGTGGTACACGGGGGGAGATAGGCCTGCCCTCCCCTCTCCCCCGAGGCTTCCTCCCTGCGGCCTCACTCCTTCCTCAGAAGCCTGCCCACCTCCCCAGTTGAATTTACACTTCACCTGCTGTTACTGCCTCCCAGAGTCCCGTTCTTGCCTTCCACTTCTCTCCAGTGGTACCTGTTTACACATTTGCTTAATGTCTGTCTTTTTCACTAGACTCTCATGAGTGGTTCTATTCCCCGGGATTCCTGCAGTGGGCAACATTCTTGGCACATACTGGGCCCCGAATGAATCTCTGTGGAATAAACCCAGGGAATGAATGAGAGCGGCCCACCCTTTCTAAGCCTCCATTTCCGCAACTGTAAAACGGAGGTGACTTCCCTGTGGACTTGGGAGTCGACGTGAGGATCACAGGATGCCATCATCTGGAGAGTGCTGTGGAGTGCGGTGCACAGAAGTTAAAGTATAATATTATCCCTGCCTCTAACCATTTCAGACCCTCCTCCCAGCCCCTCCGGTTCTGGAAGGAGCGAGCACTTCTTAGCTTTTGTGCATAGGGAGCAGTTAGCTACCTCTCAGCTGTCCGTGTTCAGGGCTAGAGGACAGCTGTGACATGCAGCCCGGAGGGGTCCCCGGCAGGCAAGGCTGGCGCACAGAAGCATCCGGCGGTGCCAGGTGAGCCCCCGCGGCGCCACCGGCTGTGGCTGTGCTGGGAAATTACGGGGAGCAGGCCGCGCTGGGAAGACCAGAGGTGTCAGTGTGCAGCCTGTCTTCTGAGAGAGAAGAAAGGTGGTGTGAGAAGCCGTCAGCAACCTTAGGGTTGACTCATGGCAAAATTCTAGAAGGCTTTGCGTGACAACTTTTGGTTGCCAGCAGCCGTGCCTAGGAGCTGAAGCAGAAAACAGTCTGCTGGCTCGAGAGGTGACGAGGTCAAGGGTTGTACAGTTTCAGGGGGCCCGGGGGCCCTTGTGTCCTGGTCTGCCCCTCACCTTCTGTCTCTCTTGGCATGTCCCGGGGACGTGTCACCCCGCTGGGGCCCCCCTTTCGGCTTCAGGGCTACTCCTCTGCAACCCCAGTGGAGAGGAAGTGCCTCTTCCCTTTCACTGTCCACTGACGCCCTGGGCTCGGACCTCATTGCCTCTGATTGACCAGGCCTGGGTTACATGGCCTTCGTAGAGGTTAGAGTCAGTGCCTCATGTACCCCAGCGACCGAGTGGGGTGTGAATGGTTCTCCACGGAAGGATGGGATGCTCGTCCCAGAGGAAGGGCAAACGGACATGGGGCAGGACAGTGGACAGTGGACATAGCATCCAGGGCATTGCAAGATTAAAACAGATGTGCTCGCCGAGAGCCAGCACTCGTTCACCAAAATCGTTCATTCTTTATGAATTCTTAGGCTCACAGGATCTCTGTGTATTGAGGCCAGAGACCAAGTGAATCTTGATTAGGTAAGGCATGTGGCACTTGAAGAACCCAGGCCTTTAGAACTGTGGCGATTTCATCTCACACTTAATTTTCTAGAGGAGCAGGAACCAGTCCAAAGCCCTCATGGTGCCAGAGAGTCCAGGCTCCTCGTGAACATAGAGGGAGAGGTGTTTACCGGGTGATATAATCCAACTGTTGAAAAAAGCACCCCCAACTGAAAGAATTCACGACTTATTCTCAGAGCAAGACGGTCTCATGGCCGAAGGGCATTGTACTTCGCCTCTTCTGTTCCCCAACTTAATAGATAAGTGGAGTCACATTACCGAGGGGAGATCTGCTTGTCCAAGCTGGAGACTGTAGCTGGGAGAGCCGTCCTTTCATCTGTGTGTGTGTGTATCCATCCATCTGTCCGTTCGTCCATTCCATCTATCCCTTCACTTATGCAACAAATATCTATTTCACTTCTAGAGTGTGCCAGACCCTGTTCAACACCCTGGGGATACAGAAGCGAACAAAAATAGGTCATTAATAGAGTCCTTACCCTCACAGAGCTTACATTTTAGTAGGAGAAGCAGACAACAAACAAACAAACAAACAAATAAAAATAAATACGTTAGGAAGTAATGCCTGCTTTGAGGAAGAGTAGAGCCAGCCAAGAGGAAGGCGAGTGATGGGAGCAGTGTTTAAATCGGGTGGTTTAGGGACTGTGTCTAGGTAGAGACTCGAGTGAGCCCCGGGGCTGTCTGGAGAGAACATTCTAGGCAGAGGGAAAGCAGGTGTGCGGGCCCTGAGGCAGAAGGGTCTGATGAGGCAGAAGGCTCAGGGGGGATGGCCAGGGATTTGTTCCAGTGGCGGGGAGCCCCTCGGCCGGCTGTTGAGCGGGGGAAGGGTGTCACCTGACTTCTGACTCCTAGGGCTGCTCTGGCTGCCGTTACGGCAGCAGCCTGTGGGGCTGAGTGGAGGCCGAGACCCCAGTTTTTTGAGGCTCTCGCAAGGGAGCGGGGGAGAGGTGGTGGCGTCTCAGACGAGGGTGGCCGCAGCGGAGGTGAGGAGCAGTGGGTAGATTTGGGGTGTGTTTGGAAATTGGAGCCGGCAGGTGAGGGGAAAGTGCATGAGGGAAGACCGTAGGACTTTGGGGCGCCACGTTAGGGGGCAGGGGTTCTGAGGGGGGGTCAGCGTGACACAGCTAAGGGGCTGTCAGTGGGCGGAGGGGCAGTCTGGCTTTGTGCTGTGTTCCCTACAGAGCTGGGTCGGGAGCGCTTGGCTGACCGCGGGGCACATCGCAGGCGGATGGTGGACGCATGTTGTGTTCAGCCAGCAGGCTCTTGAGCTGAGCTGCCCGGGCCCGATTCCCTGCCCCATCTGTCACTGTGTGGCCCCGGGGGAGATGACCTCTCCGTGCTTCAGTTTCCTCATCTGTCAGATGGCGTTTATAATCATAGGCAGGGGTAAGGATCGAGTTAATTCTCGCAAAGTGCTTGAAAGCTTGCCTGATGCGTTAGTAACTGCTGAATTCAGGATGGCTGTTACCTGGAGGTGGGAGGTGAGGTGGCATTTTGTCTCAGAATAACATCCAGGATCGTGATGCTTTCAGAAGGGGCCCTGGCTCTGCCCAGAGTCCCGCACTCACCACCGTTGGACAGGCTGCACCACCCGCTGGGGACCCTGCAGGCTGCGGAGGGGTCACCCCACTCTACAAGGAGGGTGGCCCCGAGGACCCCCAGCTCCCCAAGCATCCTTCAGCAACCTCTGATGGGTCTTACTCTCAATCCTTTCTACTCCAAGAAACCTCTTATTTGCCTTCTACATCTTCTGCTGACATTTAAAACTCCTTCCCTTGGCACTGACCTTATTGAATACAGAGAAGAGTTTCTTGGAATTCTCGGTGTAAGGTACTTACAGGTGCTGATTGAGTTTGTCCTCATTCTTTACTTTAAGGGACCTCGCATCATGTGGTATAGAAAAAATTTTAGGAAGCACTTAGGAAGATGGTGTAAATCGAAGGGACTATTTTAGTTCTCACTCTTTCTGCAAATGTGAGCCCCTTGTAACAACAGCTGTCAGCCACGGTACCCCGCCCTGAGAGAATCAAGCAAAACCGGTTCCAACTTCTTTGCCACGTATCCTAGGAACCCTGCAGGTTTCCCAGGCTCTCTACAAGCTTTCCTGAAGCTGGCAGGGCTGGGGGAGTAGTGTGGGTGGGCCCGTCTCCTCAGATCATTCCTGGCTTCTCATTCCCGCCTGCGGTAAATGACATCAGTTTACAGATCACTCCTGGCCTTCTTGTCACCTCCGTGACACAGCAGCTCACACACAGAACAAATACTCCAGTCCCCTCACTCTTCGAAATATCCCTACCGGGGGGCAGGGTGTAGGGAGATTGTTACCTAAGTACTGGGGCAGTGGGGTGTGTGTGTGCCAGGCCTGGGGGTGGAGATGAGGAAGTGGGGGGATGTGTCACTGTCCAGGACTGCAGAACAGATGCTCAAAACCAGGTGTCCGATTTGGCTTCCAGTAATGAAGGAGCAGTTCCTATCAGAGTAACTGTACAGCTGACAACTGTAAACTCTGAACAACAACAACAACAACAACAACAACAACAACAGTAAGCTACTTGAAGGTGTCGGAGAGCAACAGAAGGCAGGCAGATACTGGAAGGGAGCTCTTAGAAGAAGGAAACGGCACTGGGCGAGTCTTCTGCTTTGATGTTTTTCTGCCCAAGGGTGGGCTCCAATCTGTGCCTGGCAGAGCAGCAGCTAAAAGTTGGATAGAAAACTCGCAATGTTACTGGCTTGAAGAAGCAGAGGACAGATGGGGCAACCACGGCAGCTGGAAAGTGAGGAGGGAGATCTCAGAAAGGAAAGAGTCAGAGAAGAGGAGTCCTAAGTTCTGTCAATAGGCTCTGCCCAGATCTCTGGATGACTCCCGGACCAATGCATGGAACAGACTCCAAGCAGCTCAGCTAAGGCTAAGAGAACCAAACAGAAATTTCTGCTGCTGCACACAGCAGAGGAGACAGTTTAAAATGTGAGTAGAGCCAAGTTAGCTGACTGTTGAAAACAAAATTGTTCTTCAGAGAAACATAACAGTCTAGAGTCTATACAACATAAATTTTGTCATATCTAGCATTCCACCCCAAATTACTCACTGTAGGCAGAAACAGGAAGAGGGGACCCATAGTCAAGAGAAAGGCGATCAGTGGAGCTTGTCTCCAAGATATCCAGATGTTGAAATTAGCAGAGTATTTTAAAACAGTTATTATGAAAGTGCTGAAGGATACAAAGGAAAATATATTCGCAATGAATAAAAAGACAGGAGATCTCTGTAGAGAAATGGCAACTGCTGTATATAGAAAAACAAATGGAAATCCTAGAGTTGAAAAATACAGTATCTGAAAGAAAGAATCCATCATTTGGGCTCCATTGCAGAATGGAGATGTCAGAAGAAGGAGCTAGTGAACTTGGAGATAGAACAATAGAAATTATTCAATCTGAAAACAGAGGAAAGGAGTAGGGGAAAGAAAGAACAGATAGGGGCGCTTGGGTGGTTCAGTCAGTTAAGCACCCAACTTCGGCCCAGGTCATGATCTCACAGCTCATGAGTTCAAGCCCTGTGTTGGGCTCTGTGCCGACAGCCCAGAGCCTGGAACCTGCTTCAGATTCTGCATCTCCTTCTCTCTCTGCCCCTCCCTTGCTCACACTCTGTCTCTCTGTCTCTCTCAAGAATAAATAAACATTAAAACAAACAAACAGGATACACAGGGACCTGTGGATAATATCCAGAGATATCTGTATAATATATATTGTGATATCGTGTGTATAATTGGAGTCCCAGAAGGAGGTGAGAGAGAATGAGGAAGAAAAAACTATTTGAAGAAATAATGCCTGAAAATTTCCCAAATTTGATGAAATGTGTGTATTTACAGATTCAAAAGAAAAAAAACCAAACTTTGCACCCCCCAAATAAGACATATAAAGAGAATCACACTATGGCATATCCTAGTCAAACATGTGGAAACCAAAGATTAAAAAATTTAAAGTAACAAGAGAAAAATGAAAATCACATAGAGGAGAATAATGGTATGAAAATCACTGACTGCTCATCAGAATCAGTGGAGTCCAGAAGCAGTCGAATAGCATCTTCAAAGTGTTGATAAAACACACATGCACACGCACACACACAACCAAAAACATGTTAACTCATGATTCTGTATTGTCTAAGAATGAAGGTGAATTAAAGACGTTTTCAGATAGGGGCACTTGGGTGGCTTAGTCGGTTAAGTGTCTGATTTTGGCTCAGGTCATGATCTCACAGTTCATGGGTTCAAGGCCCACGTCAGGCTCTATGCTGACAGCATGGAGCCTGGAGCCTGCTTCGGATTCTGTGTCTCCCTCTCTCTCTGCCCCTCCCCTGCTGGCACTCTGTCTCGCTCTCTCAAAAATGAATAAATGTTAAAGAAAAAGACATTTTCAGATAAATGGCAACTGAGAATTCATTGACAGCTGACATGCAACTTAGAAATGTTAAAGGATGTTCTTTAGGATGGAGGAATATGACACCAGATCGGAGCTCAGATCTTCAGGAAGGAGTGAAGAGCCTGGAAATGGTAAATATGTGGGGAAAGATAGAAGACTCTTTTTTCCTCTTAAATTAAACAAAAAAATACATATGACTATTTAAAGCAAAAACGATCATATTGCTTGTGGGGTTTCTAACATATGTGGATGTGATACATGTGACAACTATAGAGTAAAGAATGGGCACGGATGAAAGACATTTGTGGTTTCAAGCTTCTTATATTTTATGTAAACTGGTACAATATTAACCATAAAAAGACTTTAAAATATTAAGAATGTATATTATAATCCCTAGAGCAACCGTTAAAGAAGTAACATCAAGGAATAGCTAAAAAGCCAATAAGTAAAATGGAATTGTAAAAAGTTATTTCAAAAGAAGGTAGTAAGGGAAGAAAAGCGAAATAAAACAGAGGTAAAACCAGAAAACAAATAGCAAAATGATAGATGTAATTCTGAGCATGTCAACAATCATGTTAAATGTAAATGGGTTAAACATCGCGATTGAAAGAGATTATTGGAATGGATACAAAAGTAAAATTGTATGCTGTCAACAAGAGTAAGAGAGAAGACATTTCATAGTGATAAAAGAATCAATTTATCAGGAAGATCTTACAATCGTATATGCACTTAAGAACAGAGCTTCAAAGTACATGAAAAATTTTTCATAGCCTGAAAGGGAGAATAAAAAAATTCATACTTACACGTGGAGATCTTACCTCTTCTCTAAGTAATTGATTGGACAGCCAAACAGATCAATAAAGATGGGAGATCTCTATTACACTATCAGCTACCTTACCTTAATTCACATTTATAGAACACTATGCGTGGCAAGCGTAGGCTACGTGGGCTTTTCAAATTCAAATAGTACTTTACTAAGATAGGTCACACGCAAATCTCAATACATTTAAAAAGATTGAAACAACAGAGAGCCTAGTCTCTGTTTACAATGGAATTAAATTAGTAATAATGAGTTACTAAACAATATGAAAAACCATAAACATTCGGCAATTAAGACACACTTTTTTTTTTTTTTTAAATCCTCAAGTTAGTTAACATACAATGTAGTCTTGGCTTCAGGATTAGAACCCAGTGATTCATTTCTGACATATCACACCCAGTGCTCATCCTGAAAAGTACCCTCCTTAATGCCCATTATCCATTTAACCCAGCCCCACACCCACCCCCCTCAACCTTCAGTTCTCTGTGTTTAAGAGTTTCTTATGGTTTGCCTCCCTCTCTGTTTTTATCTTAGTTTTCCTTCCCTTCCCCTGTGCTCATCTGCTAAGTTTCTCAGATTCCACATATGAGTGAAATCATATGATATCTGTCTTTCTCTGACTGACTTCACTCAGCATAATACCCTCCCGTTCCATCCATGTTGTTACAAATAAGCCACACACTTCTAAATAACTTTGAGGACTTACACTTTTGGCCAAGATGGAGTAATAGGGGCCAGATTTATGATTCAATCTTAAACAATTTAAAAAATCAGACAAAATGTAAGAAGCAGTGGTTTTTACAAAATGTAAAAATCAAAACGCTAGGCAATGGAGGGGCGCCTGGATGGCTCAGTCTGTCGAGCGTCCGACTTCGGCTCAGGTCATGATCTCACGGCTCGTGAGTTCAAGCCCCGTGTTGGGGTCTGTGCTGACAACTCAGAGCCTGGACCCTGCTTTGGATTCTGTGTCTCCCTCTCTCTCTGCCCTCCCCCCACCCCTCTCTCTCTCAAAAATAAATAAACATTAAAAAATAAAAAAACGCTAGGCAATGGAGACAGTGGGCCTTGAGAGAAGGGGAAGCAAAATGAAATGGGTCCTGGGGGGCTGCTCCCGCTGACTGTCTGGTGAGAGTTCCCAGACTGCCACACAGGGAGGAGAAACCCAAATGGGTCTCAGTGGTCTTCCTGGCCTGAGGAGACAAAGCTGGGAGTCAAGGAAGCCACGGCAGCTAGAGTTCTCAGGACGGAGAAGGGGAGATTAGAGAGCTGCACCAACAGAAAGCTCCAGAGATCTGTAGGAAGCTCCCTCAGAGTCTTCAGTGGAGTACTTGATCAACATGTGTGTGAGGAAATTCCTTGAAGCAGGAGAAGAACCACCCAAAAGGAACAGGGTGAACAATCCCCAGAGCTCCCAGGGCCAAGAATAGTTCATAGTGCCACAAGCCAGAGTGGGAAGTCCTCATAATTCATTAGAGTGTTCCCTCAGCAGGGTAAAATCGCCCTAGACTAAATAGTGTTCTAGTTTCTTCTATCAGAGCTTTGAAACTATCCTGGAAAGGAGTGAACGGTTTCCAAGTAATTTAACCGTGTCCCAGAACAAACCTCAAGAGTATTTATAGGAATACAAAAATATAAAACATCCACTAAAGTAAAATTCACTGTGTCTGACATCCAAACAGAGATTACAAGGAATGCAAAGAAGTAGAAAAATCTAGACTATGATTAGAAGAAAAATCAGTCAATAGAAGCAGACCCAGAAATGGCACAGATGGTGTGATTAGTCAGTAAGAACATTAAGCCAACTATTTATAAATATGCTCCATATATGCAAAAAGGTAGAGACAAGCATGAGCATGTTAAGGAGAGACAAGGAAGATAGAAGAAAGATCCAGTTTGAACTCCAGAACTGAAAAAAAAAAAATCTCAGATGAAAAATGCACTGGATAGGATTAATAGCAAATCGGAAACTATAAAAGGTTAGCAAATCTGAAGACCTGGCCATAGACACGTTTTAGAATGCAATACAGAAAGTAAACAGCTTGGGGAAAAATGAACAGAGCATCCAAGAGTTGTGGTACAACTTCAAGCTCACCTGATATATGTGAAATTGAAGTCTTCACAGGCAGAGAGAACAGAAAAAAATATTCAAAGAACTAAGGGCTGAAAGTTTTCCAAATTTGTTGAAAACTGGAAACCCACAGAACCAAGGAACTCAGTGAACCCTAAGCACAAGAACCATGAAGAAAAAAGTTCACCAAGGTACCTCTTAATGGAATTTCTTATAGCCAACGATAAAGAAGAAAGTTTTCAAAGCAGCCAGAGGAGGAGAAAAAGGCAAATTTCATCCTGAGCAATCGAGAAGAATGGCAGCAGACTTCTTATTGGAAATAATGCCAGAAGACAGTGGAACAACATACTTAAACTACTGAAAGGAAAAAGAACAAACCACTGTCAGCCCCCAATTTTTTTTTTTTTAATTTTTTTTTTCAACGTTTATTTATTTTTTGGGACAGAGAGAGACAGAGCATGAACGGGGGGGGGGGGGGCAGAGAGAGAGGGAGACACAGAATCGGAAGCAGGCTCCAGGCTCCAAGCTCCAAGCCATCAGCCCAGAGCCTGACGCGGGGCTCGAACTCACGGACCGCGAGATCGCGACCTGGCTGAAGTCGGACGCTTAACCGACTGCGCCACCCAGGCGCCCCTGTCAGCCCCAAATTTAATACCCAGTGAAATATGTTTTTAAGGGAAAGGCAAAATACTTTTTTTAGACATTTAAAAGTGGAAGTAATTCACCACCAGCAGACTTGTACTATGGGAAATGTTAAGTAAAGTTCTCAAGGCAGAAGGAAAATGGTGCCAGATAGACATCTACATTTACATAGGGGAGTGCTGAGCACCAGAAGTGGTAAATATGTGGGTAAATCTAAATAATTTTTGTTCTTACTTAAAAATCCCTTTAAACGATGTTTGATTATTTAAGGTAAAAACAATGGCCATGTTTTAGGGGGCTTGTGTGAAACGTGTGATAATGCATACAGGCTGAGATGGGGAACACAGTATGTATTATTATTATGGTTCTTATTAGGCAAGTGCTAATATTCCTTGAAAGTGACTGTGATAAGTTAGAGATGTATGCTCTAAACCTTAAAGCAACTAGTAATAAAACAAAACAAAATTAACGGTTAGTAATCTAACATTGGGAGATAAAATGAAATAAAAAATGCTTAATTCCAAAGAAGGCAAAAAAGGGAAAGAGGGAACAAAGGACAGATGAGATGAGTGGAAAACGGAAAACGAGTAGCAAATTTAAACCCAAACTGCATCAATAATAGATGAAATGGTCTAAATACCCATTTAAAAAACAAAGATTATTAGATTGGATAAAAAGGCAATTTATACAATGCCTACCAGAAACCCACTTTAAATATAAAGACACAAAAAGTTAAATGTTAAAGGATGGAAAGACATATACCAAACTAATACTAATTTTAAACAGAGTGGCCATATTCATATCAGACAAAGTAGACTTCAGAGCAAAGAATATTAGCAGAAATAGAGTTATCTTATAATGATGAAGGGGTCAGTTCCTTGAAGGGCATCAATATTTATACACCTAATAAGAGCTTTAAAATCCATGAAGCAAAACCGATAGAACTGAATGAAGAAATAATCAAATCCACAACTATAGTTGGAGGTTTAAACACCCTTTTCTCAATAGTCAATAGCTCAAGTAGACAGAAAATCAGTAAAGATACAGAATATTTGAATAACACTATCATCCAATTTGGCCTAATTGACATTTATAAAACACTTTATGTAACAACAGCATAACGTACGTTCTTTTATAGCATATGTGGAATGTTTACCAGGGCAGACCAAATTCTAGGCCATAAAATAAGTCTCAGTAAATTTAAAAGGTTTGAAATCATTCAAAGCATATACTCTAATGATCACGGGATTAAGTTAAAAATCAGTAACAGGTATCTGGAAAATTCCCAAATATTTGGAAACTAAAATTACACTTCTAAATAATCCTTGGGTCAAGGAAAAAACTGTTAGAGATATTAGAAAACATGTTGAACTGAATGCTTATGAAAAAACAACATGAAAATTTGTGGAATGTAGAGAGAGCAATTCTCAGCTGCTAATTTATAGCAGTAATTGCCTATATTAATAAAGGAGAAAATTTCAAATCAGTGATCTCAGTTTCCACTTTAAGACATGAGAAAAGGAAGAGCAAATTCAACCAATGTAAGCAAAAGGAAGGAGATTAAGAGCAGAAACAACTGAAATATAAAAACGAGAAACAGTAGAGAAAAATCAGTAAATCCAAAAGTTGGTTCTTTGAGATCATTGAAGCTGATAGCCCTTCAGCTACGCATCAGGAATAAAATAGAAAAGATACAAATTGCTAATATTATGTGAGAAGTGACTTGATTACAGATTCTAAAGATAGTAAAAGGCTACAAAGGTCATGTGAGGATCAACTTTTTGCCAGTGAATTCTACAAGTTAGATGACACAGATAAACCCCTTGAATGACCCAAACAGGAAAAGCTCACTCATGAAGAAATAGATAACCTCCAAAGCCCTGTATCTATTAAAGAAATTGAATTCATAGTTTAAAACCTTCCCACAGAGAAAACTCTAGGCCCAAACGACTTCACTAGTGGATCTTACCAAACATTTAAGATAGAAATTATACCAATTTGTTAAGGGTTGAGTCGTGTCTCAAAATTTATATTTTGAATTCCTAACCCCCAGTGCCTCAGAATAAGTCTTTATTTGGAGATAGGGTCTTTACAGAGATTAATCATGTTAAAATGAGGTCATTAGGATGGGCCATAATCCAGTATGACTGGCATCCTAATCAAAAGGGGAGATTTGGAGACAGACAGGCAGAGAGAACACCATGTGAACGTGAAGGCAGCCATGTAGAAATCAAGAAGAAAGGTCTGGAACAGATCCTTCCCTCATGGCCCTCAGAAGGCACCAACCCTGCCAGCACCTTAATTTCTGCCTTTTAGTTTCCTTAATCATGAGACAATACATTTCTGTTGTTTTAAGCCACTCAGTTTGTGGTACTTTGTTATGGCAGCCCTGGGAAACTCCTGTACAATCCTATTCAAACTCTTCTAGAAAATCATAGAGGAAGAAATACTTCCCAGCTCATTCTGTGAGGCCATCATTACCTTATACCCAACAGGAAAAAATACATTGTAAGAGAAGAAAGTGATAGACCAATATCTTTCATGAACATAAGTACAAAATTTTAAATTAAATTTTAGCAAATTAATCCAACTGTGTGTGTGTGTTTGTGTGTGTGTATACATATATACTTATATTTATTTATTTGTAATATCAGGGCCAAGTAAGATCTGTCTCAGGAATGCAAGCTTCACTTAATATTTGAAATCAGTCAGTGCATTTCAGCATATTAATGAACTAAAAAAGAAGAACCAAATGATCGTGTGAAGAGATACAGAAGGAGCATTTAACAATCTACAGTATTCATTTCTGATAAAGAAAAAAAAACTTTGTGCAAAGTAGAAATAGAATGTTCTTAAACTGATAAGGGACATTTATGAAAACATTAGCTTTTGCATCATACTTAACTGTGTAAAGGACTGACTGCTTTCCCCATAAGATCAGGAACTAGGCAAGCGTGTCTGCCCTCACCATGTCTATGCAACATTGTAGTGGGGATTCTAGCCAGTGCAATAAGGCAAGAAAAAGAAACAAAAGGTATCCATATTGGAAAGAAGGAAGTAAAACTGTCTTTATTTGCAGACAACCTGACTGTCTATGTAGAAAATTGTACTGAATCTATAAAAAAAAAAAAAAACTTCTAGAACTAAAAAGTTGGTTTAGCAGAATTCAAGGTCAAGATCTAAAAAACTGATCTCGTGTCTACTTACTGGAAATGAGCCTGAAATTAAAAATAAAAAATACCATTTACAATATCATCAAAATATGAAGTAATTAGGAATAAGTTTGACAAAAGATGCATAAGATTTTTTTTCATTAAAAAACTACAAACCGGGGCGCCTGGGTGGTTCAGTTGGTTAAGCGTCCAGCTTTGGCTCAGGTCATGATCTCGCGGTTTGTGAGTTTGAGCCCCGCGTCGGGCTCTGTGCTGACAGCTCAGAGCCTAGAGCCTGTTTCAGATTCTGTGTCTCCCTCTCTGTCTCTGACCCTCCCCCGTTCTTGCTGTGTCTCTCTGCCTCAAAAATAAATAAACGTTAAAAAAAAATAAAAAATAAAAACAAAAAAACTACAAACCGTTGCTTAGAGAAATTAAAGAAGGCCTGAATGAAAGGAGAGACATATCCTACTCATGCATTGGAAGACTCAATAACGTTGAGATATCTCCCCAAATTGTTCTGTACATTCAGTGCAGTTCCAGCCTTTGACACACATCATAAAGGAATCCCACAGCTTTTGCAGGCAAATGGCTTGGTCAAAGTTTACGCACAGGTTGCACAGCCTTGCTGAGCTAGTGAGTCTGATAGTCGTCTCTAGAATGATATCCTGGAGTAGCAGGGGCTGCCAGGGGGTAGAGAGTAGGCCAGGAACTTCAGCTGAACTAGGAATGTCCCTGAGGCAGGAGCTGTCAGGGGTGGGCCAGATGGGAGGCAAAGATTCACCCAGAAGTTTGATAGCCACTGTGTGCAGGTGGTGGAATTATGGACGACTCTTATTTTCTTCTTTGTGTTTCTTTGTTGTTTCGTTCCCCACCCCCCCACCCCCGCCCCGAGCATACTTAGTTCCAATATAATCAGAGAACCACAGTCCTATAGTTGATTCCTATGGGGTATTGGTTTTTTGTACATCTGTATAATTTGAATATTTTACAAGGTGGTTGTGTTTATTTTGTAATCAAAAACAAAAGGCAGACAGGCAGAAAGAACATAACCTGTGGTTAAAGCAGTAGGTCTTAAGACACTGTGAGGAACTCCTGGTAGAGCCATGTATCAGTAACCAGGACCTGGAAACCACAGTAAATACAGGAAAGCCAAGCAAATGCGTGTTTCACTTGTCATGTTCTTTCCAAATCTGACTTCTGTTGGACACATAGAATGTCTGTCTCTAGTTAATGCACCAAGCCATCTTAGAACGTTTGACAGAAGACTTAACTCCTTAATTCCAGGGAGGCAGATTGGGATCTCTAATTACTTAATTGAAAAAAGGTACACACTTCAGGCTGCCACAGTGTTTGGGAATTAATCTTTAAAACCTGACGGTGAACATTAAATTCAATTAGGGAGGGCGATTAGCAACGTTTCTTCTCTCCTTCACCCTGGGTAGCTTGGAGAAGTGGCTGACTGGTCCGCATTGATTCTGACGCTATCCTTGTGTATATATCAGCCAGGAGAGCCAAGTATGCATTTTTCACTTCAGAGGAGCGTTATCGGGCAATTTACAGATTGATGGATTTCCCTAACATGTCTCCATGGCTGATTCAGAGGCCCCCCTCCCGAGAATTCAGACCTACCAGTGTGCTGCTTTGCGCCTTGGTGCCTTCCCCTCCTCTTCCTCCTCCTCCCCTCTCTTTCTTCTCTTTCCTTGTCTCCACCCCCCATTCATTTTGTTGCTTCTACTTTCCAAGTGAGGCCACTTTCCCAGTGCCTCCAGCTGGTCCAACTATTCTCCTCTGTCCCCTGGATTCTTGCAGAAGCTCCACACTGTCTCCCTTGCCTTGTACTCTCCTCCTGGTAGAGAAGCCAGAGGGGTCCTGTTTCCGCCTGGAAGGTTCTTCCTCAATTTCTGTATAGCTCCCATCATCCCCCCTTCAGATCTTCCTTCAGAGCCACCTTCTCTGAGAGGCCCTTCCTGGCCACCATCTCAACTTCTGCTGCCCTTAGGGCCCCTTTCTTGCTCACTTACTACGCCTCCAGCCTTTACCCCTACCTTACATGCTATAGAGATTCTGCTGGTTTATCTTGTTTAGTGTCTGTCTCTTTGAAGGCAGGGGTTTTTGTCTTAGTTGTTTGCTGCTGAATAATGCCTGGCTAATAACAGCTGCTCAAGAAATGTTTGTTGAATGAATGAAGAAATGAATGAGTTTAACAGGTGGAGACATTTGAACATATTTGCTTCAGAGCATTCTCTCTCTCTCTCTCTCTCTCTCTCTCTCTCAGAAAGACAGTGTAGTGTTCACAGTGCCCTTCACCCAACCCCGTCCCTCACCCACCATTTCCCCAGAGTGACCATCATCTTCATATATGTTGTTATGGTCTTACTACAAATGCACAAATAAGCTTGATAGAATTTTGCTTCACGTATGTTTTTAAAATTGTGTTGCAATACATATCACATAAAATTTACCGTTTTAACCATTTTTAAGTGTGCAGTTCATTGGCATTGAGCACATTTACCTTATTGTACAACCATTGCACCATCCATCCCCAGAACTCTTTCTGTCTTGCAAAACTGAAACTCTGTCCCCATTAAACACTAACTCCCCATCTCCCCTCCCCCAGCTCCTGGCATCCCCCATTCTACTTTCTGTGTCTATGATTTTGACTCTTCTAGGAACCTTATGTGAGTGGAATTATATACGCCTTTTGCCGTTTAGTGTCTGGCTTATTTCACTCGGCATAATGTCCTCAAGGTTCATCCGTGTTGAGCAGGTGTCAGCATCTCCCTCCTTTTTAAGACTGAATAGTAGTCCATTGTATGGAGAGACCATGCTTTGTTTATCCGTTCTTCTGTCAGTGGACACTCGGATTGCTTCTACCTTTTGCCCCTGTGAGTAATGCTGCTGTGAACGTTGGTGCGCAGGGATCTCTTTGAGACCCTGCTCTCCATTTTGTGGTTATATACACACAAGCGGGCTTGCTGGATCATATGGCAGCTCTATGCATAATTTTTTAAGAAACTGTCGTACTGTTTTCCGTATAATCTGTGCCATTTTGTGTTCCCACTGACAGTGCACAGAGGTTCCAGTTTCCCCACATTCTCCCAACACTTGTTCTTTTTTCTTGTTTTTGATAGAAGCCATGGGTGTGAAGTGATGTTTTACGTGTTTTGGTAATTTAGGTGGCATCTTGCTGTGTATATGAAGCTTGTCTCATGTAATCAATATTATGTCTTTTACTGCTTTGCCATTGTTAACTCTGTAGGTGTAGCTCATTAGTTCTACTTTATTTTCTCTATTAACGAGTCATACTTGTCCCTAGTTTTGCAAAAAACTACATGCTCTGTTCTTCTACCATAAATTTCCACTCCGTGT
The DNA here is from genome assembly GCF_022837055.1 of Prionailurus viverrinus. Taxonomy (NCBI): domain Eukaryota; kingdom Metazoa; phylum Chordata; class Mammalia; order Carnivora; family Felidae; genus Prionailurus; species Prionailurus viverrinus. The sequence goes on from NC_062566.1 coordinate 138,356,885, forward strand.
TGACGTCTTCTGGTTGTTTCTTCCGTTATTTCTGTCCGTATTTCTTTTTTTTAGAATTTTTCTTCTCTCGTTTTTTTTAAATGCTTATTTACTTATTTTGAGAGAGCGAGAGAGCATGAGCAGAGGAAGGGCACAGAGAGGGAGAGAGAGAATCCCAAGCTGGCTCCGTACTGTCAGCGCAGAGCCCGACTCAGGGCTCGAACTCACGAACCGTGAGATCATGACCTGAGCTGAAATGAAGAGTCAGACACTCAACTGACTGAGCCATCCAGGCGCCCCTCTGTCCATACTCTTTTTATTTATTTATTTATTTTTTTTTTTTTACAGTGGGCTCCATGCCCAACATGGAGCTTGAATCCATGACCTGAGATCAAGAGTTGTGTGCTCTGCTGGCCGAGCCAGCCAGGCGGCCCTCTGTCCATATTTCTAAATGTAGATGCTGCTATGTCATGATTGTTTCAGTTCGAGACCCCAGCTATTGACCCCCAATAAGAAAAAAAGGATCTGAGCTCTCTTAGCATTCGTTGACAGCTGCTCTTGTTTCCTTAAGCTCAGACATTTCCATATGCCCAGGAAACATGCTTTCAGAACTCTGATCCTTTGCCTTGTGAGCACCTTGGGGAAGCAGCGGGATGAATTTTCTCGTCTTGAGAGGGAAGGCCATCTCCACATCTGGCTTGTGGATGTGCGTGGGTGGCGACGAAGAACACGAGGCTTGGGTTCCCCACCGTAACCGAGAGAAGGTCAGAGAATACTGTTGCCAAGAACTGGGTGCACGGCAAGCCCCAAGGAGCCCGCGCACCAGCTCCACTCATTCCTCACCACAGGCCTTGCGGTGGGGCTCTGACCCCCGCTTCACAGAGGAGGAGACTGAGGCCCAGGGAGGCCAGGCTGCCTGGCCAGGTCACACGATCTGCAAACAGAAGCATCACATGGGAGGCGCTTGCCTCCGAGGCCCACACTCCGGTGGCAGGTGCTCTGCCTGTCTCTCGTGTTTGATCCTCTAAAAGCCACCTCAGACGATGGACAACAGCCTCCCCTGCTTCCTGTATTGTCAGTGAGGGTAGGGGACTGGCCAGGCCCAGAGCCAGCCCTATCAGGCTCCGTGCTAACCAGCCTTTCCACGGGGCTCCTGAACGAGCTGGTGCGCTGGTGAAGGGCTCTCTCCTGTGTGGAGTGGCCCTGGCCCTTGGAATGTGCAGTTCTACACTTGAGGGCTCAAGAGCATATTTCAGAAGTCATTGAATGTACATGGGGCTTTCTGCCATCGGCTTTGTCGCCAGGGAAAGCCAGGGTGGGAATGAAGGATGGCACCTCTTCCCCAGGACAAAGGACAGCTGGCAGATCCTGGCTCTTTGCCCGGTTGTAAGCACAGGTGTGGCAGGTTCCGTTTCGAATCTGACTCTCAAAGCTGGACCCAAGAGGATAGCCTGACTCGGTGCGGTGTCCACCTCAGGGCTCACGAAGCCCTGTCTTGGAGGACAGCCATCAGAGACGCAGGCGACACTGGGCTAGAAGTGTGAGCAGAGCGGGACGTTTGGCGGTGAGCAGCTGCAAAGCAGGTGGGGAGGGTGGGCGGGGGAGAGGCGGGACTCGGGCACGCTGTGTTCTTGTGGGTCCCCTTGAGCCCGGGAGGGGTTTTGGGAAAAGCTCCCCCTCAACTCACCAGCCCCGAAAACTTGACATTTCTGCACGGAAGAACTTAACAGCTAGATGTGGCTTGGATGGTAAAACAACAGGAATCTCGTTCCGCTATGAGACCTTCTCCACCCCGTAGAGGGGCCAAGCCAAGCCCCAGAGACCAGGCCTCCGCTTCTGACGTCTGGCGCTGTGTTTGCCTCGTAGGTGTGGAATGCTGTGGACTCAGGCCGCTGCCTGCAGACCTACTGCCTGCACAGTGAGGCGGTGCGGGCCGCCCGGTGGTCCCCCTGTGGCCGGCGCATCCTCAGCGGGGGCTTCGACTTCGCCCTACACCTCACGGACCTTGAAACAGGTGTGTTTCACTGCATTGTTACCCCGAGGCGCCCCTTCCTCGGAGCTGGCGGCTGGGTCGGCTTTCTTATCGGGAAGCTTCTCTGGGCGGTCAGCAGCCACAAGCTGCATATGGCTTCGGGGCAGTAGGAGATAGCCCTCAGGAGAGGCTCACGTTGGTGAGTGCGTTTCCAGGGCATTTGCCTGGAACCACGACTCTCCACGGAGGGTTCAAGGTGGGCCTCTGCCAGTCTGCCCGGAGGACAGAGCCCCAAGGTTGTCTCAGCCCAAGCTGTGGGGCTGGATAAAGAGGTAGCTTTTTAATCAACTTCTGACATGTAATTTGTACCAAAATAGATTTAGCTTTATCACAATGTCCTTTGGTTGGAATCAGTTTAGAATTCCTGTCAATTCATTATCGTTGAAAGGCTGCAAGGAATGATTCCAGCTCATAAGGAAAGTCTGCAAACGAGTTCTGCTTTAATGCCTACACTGAAAAGGCATTTGGGTAAGATGGATTTGTGCTGGGTAAATCCTAAGGGGGCTCTTGACAACCAGGGCGAGAAGGAGAGAGCAGTCAGTGGAAGGAACTTTACATTAGCGAGTACTCCTGTGCAACAGGCACTCTTAGCACCTAATCCCGCCACAGCCCCTGCGTGGGGTCCTGTCCGTGGTCCTCAGGCGAGGACAGAGCCACGGGGTCAGAGCTGGTTCGAAGCCTCTGCCCCTGACTCAGGTTGGCTGGTCTCAGCACCCACGTTGCCTTCTCTTCCTCGGGCTCCTTCTGGTCACTTTTCTGCTGGACTCTCCTACCGGGGCCAGGAGGGGAGGCCGGAGTCCCCACCCATCCCCGGGGTGTCCCAAGTCTTCACATAGGCCTCCCATACCCCGTGGCAAAGGCCCTGGGGTCCGTGCCTCTCTCAGGGCCTGGCAAGCAGGAGACGACAGCTCTGGGCCCGACCACACAGCCCCTCCCCAGCAGCTGGGAGGGGGCACGGCGAAGGAATACGGCGGATGGTGTAGGGTAATGGTGAGGTTTGTGTCCCACCCGGAGCATACTCGTCACTGGATTGCTGAGGCTTGGCCTCGAGGCTCCTCTGCCTGAGCCCCGTGCGTCCTCAGCGGGGGTGAGGACAAGATTGGTGGCCGTGTCAGCGGCCGGTACCGTGCCACAGGCCCTCACCACGGCGTGCTGCCTGCAATCTCTTCTCCATTTTACAGGCAGAAAGCTGAGGCTCAGAGCAGGGAGTAGCTAGCTCACGACCTCCCCGTGGTACGTGGCAAGTGGGGATTTAGAGCCGTGTCTGCATTTGCAAATCCTATGTCCTTTCCATGGTGCTGAGTGTATATGGGGTTTTTCTTCTCAACACAGTGTTTCCCTAACCATTTGTGGTCTTACAGTGAGTCCCACAGGGCCGATGAGGACGCCATGGCTCAGGGAGTTTCGTGCCACAGGGACCGCGGTGGGTAATGTCCTGACCACCCACTGTGTGCTAGGCCTTCTCCTGCAGCCTTACATCTGGGGTCTCGCCCTTTAAGGCCGCACCGCCAGAATCTTCTTTGTGTGCAAAAATCTGCCAGGCTCACTCCGTTGCCCATGTGCCCAGTAACCCATGCTCAGCATTGGAGATGCAGACCCAGGATCCACCCCAGAAGCTCTTGTCTGCCGGGGGAGACGGAAGTGTGGACAGAATCCCAGGTTGTGGTGATGGAGCGAGATGCAAGAACATGTAGCCTGGAACCTGGCAGGAGGCAGGACCCAGGACCCAGGGGACAGAGGATCCGGGTGGACGGGGTGCGGTGGAGGAGGAGGGAAGCACATTCCCAGCAGACAGAACAATGAGGACAGAGTTGTTAGAGGAACAGGAGTGGAGTGTGTGGCGTTGTGGGGTGCAGGCAGTTGCGGGGGAGTCTGGGGGTGCAGACCTGTGGTTCCCGGCCTGTGAGGTCTTTTCCTTTTCCTGGCCCCGCTGCCCCCCCACTCCAGGGTCATTGGGTGCCCATGGGTACCTGCACTGCCCACCCTCGGAGCGAAGGAGTGATGCTTTTCGCATCCTGGCGGTGCTGTTGGGTTAATCAAATATGAGTTCATTTGATAACATTAATGGATGCTTAGTGGCCCTTTGTCATGATGTATCTTCTCAATCAACAGATGTTAAACAGACACTGCCGTGGCATGTGTGGGTGTGTGTGAATGTGGGGGAAGGCTTCTGAAATTTTTGGATTTTTTTGAAGAGATTCTTCTGACAAGTTAGGGACTGCCACAGCAGGTGGCAGTAGGGGGCCGTTGCTGAGTTTGGAGCAGGAGAGAATCATGGCTTGATTTGCACTCTGGGCAGGTCTGCCTGGTATCTTCAGCTGGTTGGGTATGACCAGGGTGAGGTGGAGAGCTGGAGGAGGGGAGGGGGCATGCCTTGCCCAGTCTGTGGCAGAACTTCACTGGAGCGGAGCTCGTGTGGCCCCAGGCCCAGGGTGCTCCTCCAACGGTGGTGTACTGGGTGGTGGAGGGAAGGCTCAGCCCCTGTCCTCAGGGCTTCGCCTAAGACGGGGGGACTTTTCCACTCTGCCCCACTCCCGGGAATAGTGCTCATCACCTGTTGAGAGCCGGGTTCCATTCACTCAGCAGGTATTTCCTGAGCACCTGCTATGTGTAGGACCTGGTGCTGGGGCTGTAGCAGTGAGCGCGTTGGATATCCTTTGTCCCTCGTGGGGAGGTCTCAGGGTGTGGACCTCACCCTTGGAGCAGCCCTCCAGCCCCGACATGGACTTCTCCTGCTGAGGGGGCTGTTGGTCTCTGTGTTTGTCGCCCTGACTAGTGTGGGAGCTCTTGAGAATGGGGCCTGCCCTGGGAGTCTTCGTGTCTTCGTCATCTGGCCAGGGCTGGCTCGGAGCAGCGACTTGGAGTGTGTGAGCAGAGGCTGGCCCTTGCTGGGCAGTGAAACCCATCGGTGGCTCCCACCGTGCCTCCCACCTCAGCTGTGCGTCCCCACCCTTGGCCCAGGTTGTCATAGATGCTGTCTTTAACAGAGGCCGGTGGGCTTGGGCGGCCCCTGTGGCTCTCGGCCCGGTTTGACTTCTCTCGTCGTCCTTTCTCGTCACCGAGTCTGATTTCCCTTTTCACTCGATCTGCCTCTTTCCGCCCTTGGTGATTTGGCTTTTTCATTTCAATCTAATTAGAACTCCCTGCCAGGAGAAGGCAATGCAGGGCGTTCTCACCGCAGTGCTTTGGGAATTAGTCACTCGGTGCCCATTGTCGTTAATGGGAATTTGGTGCCAAGGCCATTTATCCTGGTGTCCTCAATCAATACAGTTAAAAATCTGTGGATTCTGAAATGTCAATACCCGGCCTGAAATATGGAGAGCCAGCCACATTTTATCTCGTTAATTTATAGTTCTGACGGGCTGTTGGCTTATAGGACAACCATGAATCAACACCTAAATAAAATCCACTCACAGATTCATTATTTTTGGTGCTCCCGCTTCAGTCTGTAATCTTCCTAACAAAACGTCTCTGATGCATTAGTCCGAGTGGCCTCAGGGAACCCTGGCCAGCTCCACCAGGGCCCCAGTGTCGCCTGCCTTATGAGTCAGCTGTCCTGCACACCAAATCAGCCCATCTCCTCGAAATCCCCTGAAGAGTTTGTTCACTTCTACGGGCATTGGTCTTGTGAAGGTTCCAGCCCATCACGCCCCCCCCCCCCCAACTGGCAGGTGCCCCCCAGCCTGGCTATTGAGGCCTCATAGGTTTGCAGGGCCCCTGGAGCCCCCAGGGCTCCGACTTTGGGGAAGGTACCCTGTCTTCCTTCCTTTGCCCTGGTCAGCTCTCCTGATGTGCATCCAGCCTGTCCTGGATGTCCGTGCAATGGCACCTGGTCCCAACAGTGCTGGAGGCAGTGCAGTGTCATGGGGCACGAATGGGGTGCGAATGTGCTCCTCCACTCACCTGAGCTGGGTGTCCTGGGGGAAAGTTCCTTCACTTCTGTTTCTGCATCCATGAAAGGGGATAACAGTACCTGGCTGGTGGTAGGATTTTGAGGGGAATAGCCGAGATAATGTTTGTAGGCACTTTGCAGAATGCCTGGCTCAGGTATGCACTCAGCAAAACATGTCCCTTCCCTTCCTCTGTCCCTCCCTCTGTCCCTCCCTCTGAGGCCCTTGGGATGGTGGGAAATAATGACCTTGTTCCTGCCGAGCGTCCAGAGAGCCCCGGTTGCTGGGCCATTTCTTCAGATGCGGCAGCTTTGGTAGCTCAGCTCCAAAAGCCCCCAATCTGGTGATCCCCCAGCCGGCTTACGAGTGTGGCCCTTGGTCCCCATGTGGGTCTGGGGCAGCCGGGAAGGCCTTCCTGGGTCCTCCCCGTGTCTCCTCCACGTGTTGCTTCTCCGTGACAAAATTCTGGTGGTGGCCTAGCGGCTTCCTCCTGGTGACGAGACGGCAGCTGCCCTTTATGGGGGGGTGCGTGTGCAGACCCCCCACAGTCCAGCCTGACCCGCTCTCCAGAGCTCCAGGCACCCAGTGCTGAGGAAGGTCTCTTCCCGCAGATAACCCACTGCCTGCAGCCTTGCTGTCCCCAGCCCCTGGCTAGCTCCTCCTGCTCTGGGGGTCCCTGTGTCTTTTGGTGGGGGGTCATGGTGCATGGAAATGACAGCTGAGATTGGACCCGTAAGTGACCATTTTTCTTGTTTTCCAAGAGGTGCGTTCTGGTGCCTCCCTCAGTTTTGCATCCTGATTGGGACTGCCGTCACAGAAATGCTTCAGGAAAGGGGACCGCCACATCAGCTGAGTGTGCACCGTGGGCCAGGCCCCGGGTGGTGTAGCCCTGGTTCCTGGCACACTGCTTGGTCTGTATGAAGCTGAAATGGACAAAAAGATGTTAGTCCCTTTGCTTACTTATTACATTTTTAGTACCTACACTTACCTGTGAGGACAGTGTTTTTATCCCCATTTCATTGACCTGGACACTGAGGCTTGGAGTGCTCGGGGACTTGATCGAGGCTTCGCGGCCAGCAGCAACAGAGCTGGGATCCACCTGTGGCCTGTGTGACTGGCAGAGCCTGCCTGTCGAAGCCTGGGAGTGGCATGCCCTCACCGCGTCGGTTTTCCCTGCCGAGGACGAACGGTTTGCTGAAGCCCACCCCTAGGGGCCCTGCTTGGCTCTCCCCCGGGCAGCTGGCTTGCCACCTGTGGAAGCGAGCTTGGGGCCTCTGGGAGGAAGGGGCGCCCGGACGGATCTTGACCCAGCCTTCTGATTAAGTGACTGGCTGAAGGATGCTTCTCTGGCTGTCGACAGCCGCTGCTCCGGTGGGAGAAATGTTAGCCCTGGCGATTATAGTACACTTGGCATAGGAAGGGTGAGAAGCATCCAAATTAGAACCTGACGAAGACCAGGAGCTCATGGGGCTTTAGAGGAGGGGCTGCAGATGGGGCTCCTTTTGGGCCGACTGGTGCCGCCACTCCAGGCCCTGGAGGAGGTGCCTGCAGGGGGCCTGGGCTTCTCCATGCTTTGGCTTTTGAGCACCATGACTGAGTGTCCCCTGGCACAGCTCCGAGGGACTGGGTCAGGCACCCTTTAGGTACCTGTGGAGGCAGGAAGGCGGATGCCCAGCCGCATCGTGGGCCGCTGGGCGATGGGCATGCTTGCACAGCTCCTGATGGTACGGGCACGTTTTGTGTGTCCAGTCCTGGGGTCCTAGGGGTTGGCCGCTGGATCCAGACACAGAATCTCTGAGGGGCCCCGTAGCCCAGTGAGGTCTGAGCCGACGATGGCCCTGGCACTGCCCCTCCAGTGCCTTCTTGCCCAGGGAGCAGCTGCGCACCTCCGTCTGTCCTTCTGGTGTAGGCAGGACCCCCACAGACTCCTCTGCTTTGCCCCTGCTTTGCCCCTCATCCACCCCTCTTTCTCCCAAGCTCGTTCCTCCCCCAATGCCCTGTCCCTAGCCCTCTTTTAAATGTGCCCGTTCTCAGGTCTACCACCTCTTTGGCCCTGGGCCCCATTCCCACGCACACCCTTCCCCTTCCGGTCTGAAGAGGTTTTCTCTCCAGTTTCAAGCTTGTTTTCTCCCCCTCTTTCCATACAGCTTTGGGGTACGACCCTAGCGTTGGATATTAAATCCAGTGTTATTACGCATCCATGAAACACGCTGCCAGCCCCATACCTCACCCTGTGGGAAGTGCCCGCGGGTCCTGCCACATCCCACACACCCCCGTCCTGTCATTTTCTCCCAGTGACGCCTGTGCCGTCCTGTGAATAAACGAATAGCGGTTTTAACTGACGGCACTGTTTCGTGGACTACCGTCGCCCCACCGTGCTGGTACTCGGTCTCTGCGTGCGCTCAGAGGCAGCCGCCGGGCGGTCAGGCTGCCCTCGTAGGTCAGACCTCTTCTGCCGACGGACTGGGAGCCCGGACGCTTGCCGTCGAGCGGGGCCTGCTGGGCCCTAGAAAAGCCAACTTGAGGCAAACCCTTGCGACACACCTTGTTTGCAAGTTGAGAACTTTTGTTTTCTTTTCAACTTTAAGGAATTCAGTCTCGTCCAGATCATTAAGAGCAGCAGCCAGACTTGATATAAAGAGAAACGCCGACTGCCGTTTTTTCTGTTGCTGCCGCAGGCCCCACTGTCCGTCTGGGGCCTGCCCCCTTATGTCACTCTGTCTTTCCAATTCTCACGACAGCTTCTTCAGCTTAGCTTTATTATCCTGGTTTTGTGGATCTGAGAGGACCACCAGCTGAGCCAGAGGCGCCCGCTCAACCGCGGGGGACCTGTGGACGCACCCGGACCCTTCCCGGGACTCTGCCGGGCGTGCTGAGATGGCCCCTGTTTCTGATTCATAGAGTTTGATTTGAAAGTTAGTAAGCTCCTTTTCTTGTTAACTTTGAGTCAGGATGGTTAGATTTACAGCTGGCGGGGTACTTCCCAGAGGATGAGTGTAACGATATTGATTTTAGCGAAATGAGTCATATGCCGCCTGCCTGGGAACACGAGCTCAATCACCATGAGCCGACAGCATCAGCTTTCCCTTGTCAGCGTCTCCCCTGCATGTTCGTGAGTCCATGGATACGAACAAAGAGCTAAGGAGAAGGAAAGGTCACGGATAGCTTGCAGGCAGGCAAGGCGGGGGGGGGGGGGGGTGGGGGGTACGGAGAGCAGGGCTCTGGGGCTGGACAGGCCCGGCCTGGCTCCCAGCATGGCTGATTTGTGTGGCCCTGGACCAGCCCTCACCTCTCAGAGCTTTCATTTCTCCTGCTGTGAAATGGGCTAATGACACCTACTACAGAGGGCTGCACGCAGGCCTGGAGGTGACAGATGCCCACTCCCTGCAGAGGAGGGCGTGAACTTCTTTTCTCTTTCTTGGGGTCCCCTACTTGGGTTTCATCTGACCTGGATTAAATGTCTGTTATGTGCCAGGAACTGGGCTGGGGGCCAAACATGCTGAGTGGACGAAGAGGACCCGTTGGGGACTCAGAGCCCTGCATGACGATAGGGTCCCCCAAGGTAGGCATTAGGGTGGACAGGTGGTGTTGCCCCAGCCACATGGGTGGTCATCTGGGTTTCTACCTGAGAAAGGAAGAGGGGAACCTCTGAGGAATTTCCTGGCTAGTGTTACCAGCTGCCTTATCTTCTCAATATTGGTGATGGAACCAGGGGTAGTAATGATAGCGTCAAGAGAATAAATTGAGTTTCTGCATATTTTTGCCCTAATGACAATTTATGGTTTATTTGTATCATTATTGATTCAAGGAGGAAAAGAAGTGATTTTTCCTAACTCCAAGAGGATCTGAACAGTTCTTATACTGGTTGAGTTCATTATAACAAGATCAATAAAGTCAGTGTTAGTGGATTAAATATTTTAAAACTCAATTTCCCATAAGCAGCATACAGTGAATAAATAGAACTTTCTGTAACAAGCATGTAACCAAGCAAGATAGTCTCAAGGTTAAAGGTTACATAGCAACTAACCATTGTGCTTGAGGTAGCGTCGTGAGGGAGGAGAGGACGTGGTGAACAGGGCACTCGATGTAGGAACATGTAGAGGAGGAACAAGTCTGACAAGAAAGGACCTTCACCTCACTGGGCTGGAACAAGATAGTCTCTGATAAATATTTCCAGCCTTTATCTGTGTCTCTTCAACAAAATGCAAAGACTAGCCCAGGGCACTGTATTCTCATAGCCTCAAGACAGAAACTCCAAATCATTCCTCTCTCAAGGTTCCTGCTGTTAAGAACTTGTAGCCCTTGGTTTTAGGTTTTAATTTAACCAAGCATGAATTCAGTAATTTGGGGGTTAACTTTTTCCAACAATCATAGCTCCCTTTTGTTGTTTGCTGTGTCTGCCACGCCCTCCAGAGCACTCTACGAATTATGGATGCACGTCTCTCGCGTGTGGTCCCCGGACAGCCTGCCGTTCACAGACTTGGGCAGGTCCCTCTCCTGGGGTGGGGCCTGGGTCTGGGCGACTCTCAGCCCCTCTGCTGCACCACCTCCTGCGCCGAGCACGGTGCCGAGCCGGGACGGCTGGGGCCCCCGACTTCTGAGCCACAGCCTTGTGCTAGACCTCCTTCCCCGGTGGAATCTCCCCCTTTGTGTTTCCCGTGAGCTATCTGGAAGCTTATCAAAGACTCTAAAATCTTTGAGTTTTGGACCCTTTTAGCAGATACAGAAAGGCCTAGTTCTCATAAACAAAAAGTAGGAGAAAAGATAGAAAGCATCACTTGTGTTGTAACGGGAACATCGGAGTACTTACGAGACTCGAAGGCTCGTCCCAGTCTCTTTGGAAGGTTGAAGAATAACATGCAGAAATACATGCATTTTTTTTTTTTTTAGCAGAAAAAGCTCAGTCCTCCTCTTTTAGCAACTCAGCTTTTGCTTTTCCTCCCACCTTTTCCTCATTGTTGGCAAGACTGTATCACTGCACTTTTTGAAAAAACATGCCTAATTCACTGCTGTTTCTGAAATAAGCATATGGTTATATGCCATGGTCCAAGAAACAGGGAAAATTTTTCTCCAGGCAGACCGTTTATTTTTCCTTTTGGGCTTAAGGACTAGCAGTGACTCTGAGCGAGCAGGAGGGCCACAGTAGGTACTGTTGCCTGTGCCAGGAGGAGATTTCTGGCCGGGGCCTTTGCAGCAGCGTGGGGGCCACAGTGGCATCTGTGTGCTCCTTTTCCATTGAGGGGACATGATGGTGGTCCCTTTCTTCATCCCCCATATGGGTCCCCTGGCTACCTGGCTGGGGCACGTGCCCTGAGGCCTGAGCCGCAGTTCCCAGGCCTGTCCCAGCAGGTCTCTGTAAGTGCCATTCCGAGTCCCGGCCGTGGGGAGACCTCCATCCTCCCTAGGAGGGGGCATCTCTAATCGGGCATAGCATGGGTGGTCTCTGACCACCAACTATAGCTTGATGGGTTTCAGGAAAGAAGAGGAAGCTCAAGGAATATCGGGTTTCCACTCAGGTTAATTCCCCAGGATGTGAGTTTTTGCTTGAGACAGTTGCTTGTCTGTTGACCTAACGAGACACGTAGGACCCAGACTCCTGTAAGTCTGCTCCTCTCTGATGCCTGGTTAGAAGGATTCTTTATTAAGAAAAAGCCCCCCCCCACACACAACATCATGACAACGATATTGGTGTAACTTAAAAAATGATCTTACAACCCCTAGAACAAACCACTTCAAGTCGGTGAATCTCTTCCCAGCCTCTGCCCGTATCAATCCCTACTTAATACTTTTGTGATCCAAGAACAGGTATCAGGCATTGTCTGTCTTGCCAAAGAGCACGGTTTGTGATTCCAGTTTTGAATGGCTTTTCGACATTCCACCAGGCAGAGACCCACATTTGCCTTAACTGCCCCCTTGGGCTGGACCGCTAGGCTATTATTTATAGGCCCTTCACCATTACGGATGACAGGACCCACAGTGGCCCCTCTTCACATCATAGTGACACAGGATGACCGTGAAAGACTTTGTGCACTGCCCGTTTGAGTGGAATAGTTAAGGGGCTTGTTGAACTTCAAGAAGCATAGAGGCTCCATTTACAAAACCTCAGGTGTTTCCAAAGTTTTCCCTGATGACAAATGACTGCTAACTGTAGGCCCCTGGAAGATACTGGAAAAAAATCAACATAACCCTTCATCAAGGGAAAGGTGACACTTTAATGAAGAGCTTTCCCAAAAGTTTGTACTGTGGAAAGATCATTTTGAAAAGAAATGTTTTTGTTTCCACCATCTTATAATTTGTTAACCAAAAACTATGTGAATGTGTCACCTATTAAAAACACTAATATCTGCACCCTTAACTTGGGAGCAGTTTTTCTAACCTGCTTCAAAATCCTTGAGATGACAATGTCAATGGATTTTGAATTGGGCTATTAAAAATATGAGAATGCAGTAATACCCTGTGATGAGTTGCAGGAGCGTTTTTCTGACCTGAGGGGAACTGGGGCCTCACTCATAACACGTTCACAAAATCCTTTGTATCAGGGATGGACAGAAGCGGACGGTGTCTCCTTTGTCGCCAGTGGTAAGCATCTTCCAGCCGGGTCTGTGCATCTCTGGGAAGAGTCTTTGTTAGCTCTGATGACCTCAGAGAACGGACTGGAGCCCTAACTGGGCTACTTTCAAATCATTGAGCCACAGACAGTTTTCTTACCTTTGAAAAAAAATGGAAGCAGTGTCAATTTGGTAGCTCTCACTAAAAACTCGTTTGATTTAATGATTTCACAGAGGTTTGTTGACACTCTTAGAAAATGGCACATTAAAATATATTTTATTATTTTTTAAAATACAATTTATTGTCAAATTGGTTTCCATACAACACCCAGTGCTCATATTTTAAAATATTGGTTATTGTGTCCTTGTCTCTCCTTTAAAATAGTTTATTTTTGGTATCTTAATGCATACAATTTATTCGCACGGTAGCGCGGTATGTAACTTACAAGCAAACACGCGTCCCCGTGATACGTGCTGAAGGGCTGTCCCTTGTTGGATGTTGCTGTCAGACGAGTGCAGAGACCATGGATCTAGGCAAATTGGGTTTATGAAGGCTCCTGCTGTAACTCAAGACTACCAGTCAATGAACTTTCATTTCCTTACCTGGTGAGCTGGTAGAATGCTGTGTGGGGGGGTCCTGAACACAAAGCAGGGCAGCCTTCTGGAAGTGCTTTCTGAAATGGATGAGCAAACATGGCCTCTGGGTTCCCGTGAGAGGAAATGATGCTGGAGATCTTGGCATCATGTTGGTCTCCACGGCCACCAGCTTCACGTGCCCCTAACTGCCCATGGCCTCAGTCCAGTGGAGGAGTTTCTGTGGGCCAGGGGCAGTCAAGGTTGTCCCTCCTGGGCAGTGGGAGCCATTGCTGACATCTCTGAGGGAAACCACCTTCACGCTCTTGGTGGGTGTTGCATAGCAGGTGCCATGCCCGTGAGATGGCCTGGTCCCTGGGAACGTGTCCCGTGGTAAGAACGGTTCCCAAGGCCGGTCTGGTTTCTGGCTGCATTTTCAGTGGGGTTGAACGGAGCACACGAGAACTACAGCCAGTGCCCTGGGGCATAATGTGGCACAACATAGAGGAGCGAGTGCTGGCTTTTGGAACCCAACAGACCTGGGCTCAGGGTCGGAGATCGGCTCCCCACATGCCCTGAGTTCAGCCTGTTTATGTCGCTGACGTCTGAAAGCTCACAGTGGCGAAACCGACATTTTCCCCACCACGTGTGTGTGTGTGTACACACAAATGTTTTCACAGTGCACGTGAGCGCTCGACAGCGGTTTCATGACAGATATGCAGAGGACAAGGACCGTCTTGAGTCCTGCAGAGTCAGTGAGACCCCAGTGGGCCACACTGCCTGTCCATGCTGGCGCCCGGGCCCTGTGGGGTCATGCTGTCACTTGTTGCCCAGAGTATCATGCTACCATTACCAGCCACTCCCTGTAGCAAATCATCCGTGGTCATGAATGTAAGGTCATGGTTGAAAGATGGCTGATCCCACAAAGATCACTTTGGAGCATCTTGCTTTTTCTTTTTTAGACTCCTGGGTAAATACTCTCTATTAACTGTGCAGCTTTGACAATGTTACTTAAGCTCCCTGAGCCTTGGTTTTTCTTCAGTCGTAGAGCAGGTTTTGAGTGGTTGTGTGGTTTAAATGAGTTGATAGGCAGTGTCGATGGAACCCAGGAAAGGGGATGTTCATGGGTCCGGCTGTTGGGTCAGCCCTGGGGGGCAGTTCGGCCAGTCAGGGACGGGGCTGGTCAGAGAGTGAGATTCAAGTGCCATGACGTCTGTTGTGCTTCCAGAAAGTCTCGTGGGCCCTTGGGCCCAGAGCTCTATGTCAGATGGCATCTTAGTTTTAAGATATTTATCTTGTGGTCCGAGTATTTTTTAATGCTCTCTTCTCTTCTTTGTGTTGTAGGAACCCAGCTCTTCAGCGGTCAGAGTGACTTTAGAATCACTACTTTGAAATTTCACCCGAAAGACCACAGCCTTTTTGTGTGTGGAGGCTTCAACCCCGAAGTCAAAGCTTGGGATATAAGGACCGGCAAGGTGATGCCCGTCTTCCTCCCGTGGCCTCTCCACAGGAGAGCTTGCCACGGCGATGTGACTGACCGGGGGTGGGCCAGCATCTAGGTGCAGGACCCTGGAGACGGGGTAATTACCACCTGATGTTTCATCGGTGCTCAGCGTGATGTGTATGTGTTCTGAAAGAACGTTCTTGGGTTGTTAGAGTATTGAAACATCAGAGGTGCAGCTCTGAAAACATTTATTGAGTACCTACTGTGTGCAGATGTTTCCAGATGATAGAAAAGGAATTAGCCTTTGGGTTACTCAAGGGAATGATGTGCGGTTGCAGATAAGTGGTGTGGAGCACTACTGTATGTATGTCTGTGTGTGTGCGTATGTGTGCACGTGTGTGTGTGTGTGTGTGTGTGTGTGTGTGTGTGAGGGGGAGAGAGAGAGATGGGTGGGGGAGTAAGGGAGGGACGAGCAACCATTCAGAGGGCGAGGGCTTTCTGCTTGATGTGAGGAAGGCTTCTTGGAGATCACGTGCCTTCTGGGGCTAAATGGCTGGTGGCGATCAGTCCCACAGAGGAGTTTCCACCCCGCTGCTCACCAAGCTGCTGCTTCCGTTGCCCTCACCCACTTAATAAGTGGCAGCTCCACCCTTCCAGGGATGCGGGTCGGAACTGTCAGAACCGTGCCTGTCTCTGCTCTTCCTGTCTCCCCCACATCCAAGTCACGAGCACATCCTGTGGTGACTGGCTTGAGCTGCCGTTGACTCTTACTGGGATAATTGCAGTAGTTTCCTATGTAGCTCTTTCCCCACTCCTTATAGTTTGTTCTCAACATGGCAGCCAGAGTGTCTGTCACAGTGTAAGTCTGATGTGCCTCTCCCCTGGTCAGAACACTCCAGGCTCTGATCTCACTCATGGGTAAAGGCCAGTGTCCCCACAGTGGCCTTCAATACCTACATGAGCTTCCCTTCCCCCTTCTCATCACCTCCAGCCCCACTGGCCTCCTTGCCTTTCCTAGAGGCTTTGCACCTGCTTCTCCTTCCTGGAATGCTCTTCTCCCCGTTTTCTCTGTAGAGGCTCCCTCTCTCTGCTTGGTTCTGTTCAAATGCCACCTCTCCTGTGAGGCCTTCTCTGATCACCGTGATGGTCACCCTCTGGCATTCACTCGTCCCCTTTGCCCCCTCACCGTTCTCCCTACTATGTATCATCACCCGGTGTACTGTGGATTTTACATGTTTATCTGCTTGCCTGTCTGCCTTCACTTGAACGTAAGTTTCTCCAGGGAGGGATTTTTTTTTTTCTTTAAAAAAACTTTTTTTTAATGTTTATTTTTGGGAGAGAGAAAGAGGCAGAGAGAGGGAGACACAGAATCTGAAGCAGGCTCCAGACTCCGAGCTGTCAGCACAGAGCCTGATGCAGGGCTCAAACTCACGGACCGCAAGACCATGACCCGAGCCAAAGTCAGACACCCAACCGACTGAGCCACCCAGGCGCCCCTCCAGGGTAGGGATTTTCTGTCTACTTTGTTTGCTGTTGACTTGTAGCCCTTAGAACAGTGCCTGGCACGTAGTAGACACTGAGCAAGCCTCGGATGACCGAGTGAAGGAATGAGGGAGGAAGGCAGTCATGCAGAATGTGTATGTATAGAAGGTAGAAGTGTGAAATGTGTGCAGGGACCAGGGACTGGCTTGACCTGGTGGGGCATGGGCTCCAGGCAAGGGTACTGGCCCCAGGCAAAGAGGCTTTCAATGCTGTGAGTCCTGGTTTGGGTTAGCAGTGAGAAGCCAGGCCTGAGAATGGGTTTGTGGGAGAGTAGTGAGGAAGAGCCGTGGCCCGATTGCCTCTGGGGGTGCGCCGTGATTTTAGGCTGACTTGTTTTCAAGGTCTGAGAAGCACTACTCTGGTCTGAAGGAGGCACACGGCCACTTGAGTCCTACAGGGTAGTTTATAATAAAACCCATGTTAAACTTAACTTTGAAAGGAGAAGGTATGGAATGTCAGTTTGCCCTCCTGCATTTAGGATTCAGGGGTTCAGTGGTCCCACCCTGAAGGGCTCAAGGCTGCTGCAATGCTAAAAGGTTCTACCTAAAGGCTTTCCCTCCGGGACTGCCTCCCGCCCCACCTTGGATTTCCCAGATTTGAAGGTCAGGTTGGCCACTGCAGGAAGACACTTTCCCAACAGGCTGTTGGAAGGGGCTGCTGGCATTTTGCAAACCTAAGAACACAGGCAGTTTCTTTAAAGAAAATGTGAAGTTTTATCCATAGGTGTCTTGCTTAAAGTACTTCACAAGTGGGAAAATTAAAGCACAGAGAGATGTGCTCTTTAAAAAAAAAAATCACACATTTTTCTTTTACAAAGAAACTTCTTTTTACAAAAATATTTGGAAAAGAGAGAAAAATTACACATAAAGACGTGGACACAGTGGAATTAAAAAAAAAAAAACCCACTAGAACACTTGTATTTGGGCTGCATGTGTTGGAAACTCTTAGTCATGCTGTTTGAAGTGGGGCCTTCGATTACCCAGCCCTGCTGACGGCCGCGTCCCTTAAAGGTGTGCTTACTGTTTTTAGCCTCAAAGACCAAACACGTAAGAGATTACTCACCAAGGACGCCATCTGATTTAAGAGTTTGTTAAAAATATTGGATTTTCTCCTAGGGCAGACGCCATCTGACAGGCTCTGAAAATGCTGGGGGAGAAGCAATTAGAAGCAGATGTTGCTGTGACTGGTATTGGCATATTTGCGAGTGTCTCCCAAGCTAATAATGTTGGGAAAGGGATCTGCACAATGTTTGTTTTTACTTCCCCTTTACTAGCAATCCGACTGCCTCTCCTCTCCCTCTGGGTCACAGGGCTAGTTCCATTTTGCATCAGCCAGGCTCAGGGACAGCTCTCTTGCTTCAGTTACGTTTCCTCTGACAGGTGTTGCCTGAGTGTCTCAAGTGGGAGTAGTGGGAGGGCCAGAGAAGAAAGGCACAGCCTCCTTGCCCTCCTGGCTCCCACCTGGGTGGCTCCCACCTGGGGTGGCTCCCACCTGGGGTGGCTCCCTTTTCACCCCTCTGAGCTGCCTGCGGTGTGTGGCGCTGTCCCTGGTGCTGAACTCTCCAGCTCGCTCCTGTGTAGATGAACATGTGGGGCTGAGCAGCTTGGCTGTTTTGTTTTTGTTTTAAATCACCTTCAGGGACAGTGGTGGAAACTGCAGGTGCAGGCAGGAGGGACAGAGAGCTTAGCTTACAATCAAGACCAGCTTCCCCTTTTAAATACAGCAGGAGGAACTGTTTTCTTGTAGAAGTAATATGCAATCATATGAAAAAATTGGAAAGTAGAGGGAAATAAAGAGAAGGGGTAGTCTAGCCAGCTGAAGGAAACATTAGTAACATTTTAGTATTTTTCTTCTGTTGTTCTTTTTCCCTGTGTGTGTGTGTGTGTGTGTGTGTGTGTGTTCTTAAAACGTTGGTCTGATTTTTATACACAATTTCATATTTTGTTTTTTACATAGCACTGTCAGGGTTTTCCTTGTTATCACAGACTCTTGTAGAATTTTCAATACATCCCTTTGATGCAGCGTGCTTACCTGACTTGCTTCTTGCCTTCTGCCTGGTGTTCAGAGCAGAGTCTGACATAAACAGGCACTCAATAAATATGGATCCAATGGGTCGTTTTCAAAAAACCATTTCCCTAGGTTGGATAGTGAGGATAGTTCCCCTTTTTTTTTTTTTTTCCCTGCCATTTAAAATTAATAGATGTGAAGGTAGAGATCGGGGTGAGCAAACTACAGCCCAGGGCTAAATCTGGCTTGCTGTCTGTTTTTGTAAAGTTTTATTGGAACACAGCCATGCACTCATTTATGTATCATCTGCAGCCGCTTTCACACTACAGTGGCAGAATTGAGTAGTTGCAACAGAGACCACATGGGCTGCAAAACCAAAAATATTTACGACCTGGCTAACCCCTGCTATGGATAGGTCTGGCTGTGACATCTGTCACCCTATTGATTGTTGAGATCCATCCTGATCTGGCTGACAAGGTGGGTGCTTCTGTACTTCCCTCTATTATGGGCATCCTTGCAGAAACCTTGTGCTCACACAAGATCTTTTCCAGAGAGCTGTTCTTCTGTCAAGGTGTGCGAGCAGTTTCTCTCTGTTAATGAGAATCTCCGAACAGACCATCCAGGTCTACTTTATTATACATTCCACTGTAAGACATATATTTGTGCATCTAGTGTTTTCCATATTTGAGGTTTATTTGCTTAAGCTTGGGTCCCAGAACTCAAATCGCTGGATCAAAGTGAATCAGCATTTAAAAGGTAAGGGGTAGGTTTCCAAGGACAGAGCTGAGGCATGCTGTGCTGGGCTAGTGAGCCCACCCCTGGAGCGTGACTGCAGGGCCAGACAGCTTCTCGCCACGGTCTGAGAGAACCGAGTCTGAAGAGTGGTTGGAACGGATAGCTTTTAAGCTACTTTCCAGTCATACAATTTTATGACCCTTAGGCTGAGCCAGATGATGAAGGTTGGGATTCTGGACTTCTTGGGGCCACAGCCCAATTCATTAGAGCAAATGGGCTGTTTAGCTTCCCTCTCTTCTTTTCTTGGCCCGTCTCTCTCTTCCTTGGGTTTGATGATTGGAGCACATTTCTCATCACTGCAAAGTTCTTGACTTCATTTCCAGCAGGTCAGCGGGCTGTGTTCCATGTGAGTCGACCGAGTGCGCGTACTCAAGCTGGCATAACACCACCAGCAAAATTCTCTGACTTCTTTCTCCCGGCAGTGTGCTTGAACATGGGTGTGGCCTGGAGTCCAGGATGCCTGTGGGCTGGCCTTCATATCACTCTAGGGTCCCTCTCTCCAGAAGCCCCTCCCAGCTTCTAGTACTACTGGCCTGAGCTACAGGAGGCCTGGGCTCTCAGCCTCCCCGTACCACCTGCTCCTCTGGGCGATTGTGGGCAAACCCCTCAGACTACAGTCTCTCTCAGTCATGGTTTCCCTGTTGGTCAAGGGGCAAGACAAGGTCATCCGTAAAGCAGGGCTTTGCACGCTGCCCATGTGCCAGAGAGCACCTGGGGCTCTTATTAGGATGCAGATTCTGTATCAGCAGGTCTTTGGTAAGGATGATATCTCAGTCTGTTTGGGCTGCTAGAACAAAATACTACAGACTGAGGGGCTTCAAAAACAGACATTTAATGTGCACAGTTCTGAGGCTTGGAGCCCAAGACCAGGGTACCAGCATGGTCAGGTTCTGATGGGGGCTCTCCTCCTGGCTTTGCAGAGTGCTCCTTTCTTGCTGTGTCCTTATATGATGGAGAGAGAGAGAGCTCCGGTCTTTTCATTCCCTTAGAAGGACACCAGTCCCATCGTGGGGGCTGCACCCTCACGACCTCATCTAAACCATATCGTCTTCCAAGGCCTCACCACCCAATACCATCATATTGAGGAATAGGGCTTCAGCATATAGAGTTGGGGGACACGTTCAGTCTATTGCTGATAAGATCTGGCATTTTTAACAAGCTCCCAGGAGATGCAGAGGCAAATGGTCCATGGACCACGCTTTGAGAAGCCAGGGCCCAAAGGGCCTCTGAATGTAGAGGTTACTTGCTTCTGTCTTTGAGCTCCCGTGGCTTTCATTCTTGATTGGCCTGCACTGTCTGTGACCTGTTTTCACTGATAGCTCTTTATCTTCTTACTTGACTGTGAGTTCTCTCAGCTAAACAGGTGTTTATTTACCGCTGCCGGTGGGGGCCCAAGGTGAATCACGTCTGTGCCTCAGCATCTCTCAACAGGACTTGGGATCAGGCAGGTGCTCATGGGGTAACCATGTCCCTCTGATCACGATGGAGTCCTGAAGCAGCACTCACTCACTCCCAGCTGCAGGGCAGTGGCTGCCCTGGGATCTCTCCTAGCTGCAATTCAGCTGCAACTGACTAGTCAGGAAGTGAAGTGAAGCCAGAGGCAGAGGGCTTGGGCCATCTCGCATCAGAGGAGGTGCGCTGTTATGGTCCTGACAACACAGCGGTTGGCCGGCTCCGAGCTCTTATGCTCCCTGGTGTTTGGTAGATGACAGTAGCTAGCCTCACAGCTCCCTGGCTCTGAGCACAGCATGGACTGGGGGCTATAGAGCCACAGTGATCTAAGATGTGGTCCCAGCTCTCCAGGGCCCACCAGCACTGTGGGAAATTCTCAAGGTAGTTACTTTGTAGTTAAAGTTCACTTTAAGGTGACTGTGTAGTTTGGGCCAAATTAGCATAGGTAATAAAATTCACCCTTGTATCATGAATCAAATTTGTAAGAAAAACTACAGAGACTTAAAAATCATAATGCATATTTAGTCAGTCACCCTTTTTGCAAGCTTAAATTATGGAACCTCAGCATCAGCAAATTCCCTCTCGGTTGAGCAGGATCGGGCACTGGAAATTGGAGCAGCTCTGGCAAATCTAGGACACATGGCTCCCGAGCTGGGCGCTTGGCTTCGGCCCTGGTTCCTCTTCCCTCTGTCGGCAGAGCTGGGGCTCTGCGTGGCTCCCAAGAAAGAGAGTTGCAGATGCATTTAGACCCCTGTTTGGGCCTCCAGAACACCGACCGCCACCCCCACCCCCCAACCCCCACCCTGGGATAAATTTTCATGATAACGTGGCTCTGACAGGCCAGCTCACGTTTGCTCTAGTGTTCGTTTGGCACGAGTCATCAATATTTCATGTTTTTCTTTTTCTTCCTCTTTTTTTAAAGCTTGTAAAGGGCCATCTTGATTTCCAGATCTTGTGTTAGTTTCTTGACCTCTTTCTGGAGCTTTGTCCTAGCCCCTCTGCCGGTGTGTGTCCTGACACACAGGTGGCAGTCCGGGAGGCTGCCGGCTCTCCCTCCCGCCTGCTTGGACTCTCCCCTCGGTCTCCTACCACAGCCTCTGACTCGTGTGTGTGTGTGTGTGTGTGTGTGTGTGTGTGTGTGTGTGTGTGTGTGATTTCCCAGCAGAATGGAAAACACCCTGGGACAGCAGTTTCGCCTCATTTGCTGCCCTGCTCCCACACCTACCGAAGTGCTAAGCATGCAGCAGGCCCTAGCGGGGCTGCTGCATCAATGACTGGCCGCCCTGCCCAAGAGCAGGTTTTAAACCCCCACGTCGTGAGCCCATCCGAGGAGCAGAAGCTGAGCCACCATTGGTTAATGTGGTCACCTGAGCTCCTACCCGTGGCGTCCTTCCCCTGCGTGGCAATGCCATGAGCCGGCAGGGCAGCCGGTGGCTCTTGACCTGGGCTGGCCGGAAGCACCTTGAGGGCACCCGCGAGCACCATTGCCCGGTGTCCGGCCCTGTGAACCACAGCCCTGGGGCCACAATTTGGGCGCCTGGGTGAACATCCTGAGTGGTGTTGTAGGGTTTCGTCCCAAAACGTGGACTCCCGTGCGGCAGCTGCCTGAAGGACTCCATGCCATCAGTTTCCGTGGTGTTGCAGGCAGGTTGCTTATTTGCCCTAATGAGGTTTTGATTACTCTCCATTTGTCTCTTTCATCAGCTTTATATTAAAAAGACTTTTTATTTGGACGCTTTGTACTTTCTACAGTTCTGAGTTTTGCCTCAAACCTAACTCTGTGTGCAGATAAGAGTAGGAGACTAACAGAGGCCGGGTGGGGGCGGAGGGGGTGGTGGGGGATGGAGAAGGGCCCGGAGAGCCTGGTGCATGGCCACTGCCTTCCTTGTGACTTTGGTTGGCTCCCGGCCGCTTTTCTGGACTCCTGTGGCCCTGCCTGTTGAGTGGGGGTGGGGCCCGGGTGCTCTGAGGCCACTGCCAGCCAGTTGGCACTGCCACCTGCCGACCTCTGTTCTGAGCTCACCTGGTGCACAGCAATCCGGGGCAGCTGCCCCGCATCCCACTGGTAGGGCACCAGGGTTCAGGAAGGTTCAGTCCAGCACACGATAGCGCATAGCCCGTCGGTAGTGGGGTAAGACCTTGAGCTCGGCGGCTTGACTCCCACATCCTTGCAGGGCTTCCTGTTCACAGCGTGAATGAAACTCGAGTCTTGTGTACGAATAAAACACTCTGTCAGTGAGTGCTGTGCGCTTTGTTCGGATGCTCACTCAGCCCTGCCGCACGCAGCTCTGTGCCTGGTGTCAGGGCTGTGGTGGGCCCTGAAGCCTCAGGCCTGAACACACGGCCCCAGCATGTCTGTGAGCACAGCCTTCCGCCCCCACGATGGAGGCGAGGAAGCTGTTCTGAAGGACGTAGCTCTGGGCACAGGGGCCGGCAGCTGCTGTGGGGCCGCGGACCTGAACCCAGGGCTTGTTTTAAGTCCTCCCTCCCACCATTGCACATTTCATTTATTGATGTCATAAAAATGTTATGAGCCCCCAGGAGACCAGGCACGTGGTGTGACAAAATCCAGTTAGTCCTTGCCCTCCAGGAGCTCCGGGCCCGGGCGGAAACCCCCACTGAGGACACGCGTTTCTTGGATGTTTGACGGATCGATCTGCTTCACTGGCTGCCTCCATAGGCAGCTGGGGTTGGTGGGGGGGGGGGGGGGGGAGGGGGGGATGCGGGTTCCTGTGTGTCCCCTGGGTCCTCCAGAATCTTGCGTAGAGCTGAGGAAGTGGTTCCCAGAATTCGGAACCCCAGAGACCTGCTGCCCAGCCTGCCCCCTCTCTTTTGCTTCCCTCCACACCACTTTCTGGGGGCGGACAGTTGGACTCCTCTTTCAAACCCGACGTGTGAACTGCCAGCTGAAGCGATGTGTGACCCCAGGAGACCCGCAGTGCTCCAGAGGGGGGTCCTGAGACTTCTGACTCCCCCTTGATGACTTCTGCCCTTCAAAATGCAGTAGGGTGTATCAGAAAATACAAAGCAGATTCTGAACCTGTACTGATTGTGTAAATGTAACGTTTATGTAATTCTAATTTATGAGTCCTTTATAATGCATTTTGCCACTAACATAATCTGTGTTACACAGAACACCTCTTGTCGAGGTTTTTAAAATTTGAATACTTTTATTGAAATTGGTTCACATTTTTTTACTTGAAAACGTATTTTAGCTTGCCATCACTAAGAGTATCCAAAAAAATCACGGGTTTGATGCTCTAATTATTTCTGTCTTAATATACTTTAAATACTTACTACATTTTGGGGGCAACAGCTTTTCTGAGGTCTAGTTCACACACCATACAACCCACTCACGTAAAGTATACGGTTCATTAGTTTTTAGTATATTCATGGAATTCTGCAGCCACCACCCACAGTCAGATTAGAATGCTTTCATCACCTCAGAAAGAGACCCTGTGCTTTTAGAGGTCACCGCTCACCCCCCCGTGTCCTCCCTGTCCCGTACCCCCAGCCCAGCTTTCTGTGTGGATCTGCCCATCCCGGGAATTTTATGTAAACAGAACCGCACACCGTATGGCCTTTTGTGGCCGGCTTCTTTCATTTAGCATCGTGTTCTCAGGGGCCAACCACGTGGTAGCACAAGTCGGAGCTTCTTTCTGCCTTTATGGGCTGGATACTGTTCCCATCGTATGGGCCGCCGTGCTCTGTTTGTCTGTTCGCAAGACGGTGGACATTTGTGTTGTTGCTGTCTTTTGGCCACCACGAATACCGTCGCAAACGTCCATTTACAAGTCTTTGTGTGAACGTCTGTTTTCGTGTCTCTCGGGTCCTACCTAGGACTGAGATGGATGGCTGAGTCACGGGGTATTCTTACAGGTAACCATGCAGGAAGCTGCCAGATGGTTTCCAGAATGGTTGCACCTTTATTACCTTTCAGGTTCTGTCTTTTATTATTAGATTCTGTCTTCTACTTTCGTTCCTAATATTGGTCTTTATGTTTTCTTGTGTTTCTTTTTTTCTTAGTCAGTGTGACTAAAGATTCATTGATCATTTCAACAAAACGTTGATTTTTTTTTTGTTTATTTATTTTAGGGGAGGAGGGGCAGAGAGAGAAGGAGAGAGAGAGAGAGAGAGAGAGAGAGAGAGAGAGAGAGAGAGAGAAAGAATCCTAAGCAGGTTGCATGCTGTCAGTGCAAAGCCCGACATGGGGCTCGAACCCACAAACCATGAGATTGTGACCTGAGCCGAAATCAAGAGTCAGACACTTGACCAACTGAGCCACCCAGGTGCCCCCAAATAATTGATTTTCTGTGTTTTTTTCTGTTTTCAGCTTAATTAGTTTCTGCTTTTATTTTTTTTGTCTTCTGCTTGCTTTGGGTTTAATATGCTCTTTCTCTAATTTCCTAAGGTGGGAAGTTAGATGATTGATAGGAAGTTTTTCTTAAGATAAGCATTTTCATGCTGTACGTTTCCCTCTAAGCATGCATCCCACAAATTTTGATATGCGGTATTTAATTTTCATTCAATTCAAAATATTTTCTAATTTTATCTTTACTTCCTCTTTGACCTGTGCGATATTTACAAGTATATTGTTTAGTTTCTGAACATGTACAGATTTTCCAGATCTGTTTCTAGTATGAATGTTTAGTTTAATTGTGTTATAGTCAGAAAACATACTTGGTATGAATTCAGTCCTTTTATTTATGTATTTTTAAACTTTTTATTTACTTTGGGAGAGGGAGAGACAGTGGGGAAGGGGCAGAGAGAGGGAGGGGGAGAGAGCGTTCCAAGCAGGCTCCACGCTGTCAGCACAGTGCCCGATGTGGGTTCGAACCCACGAACCATGAGATCATGACCTGAGCTGAAGTCGGACGCTTACCCTACTGAGCTGCGCGGGCGCCCCTGAATTCAGTCCTTTTAAATTTGTTAAAGTTAGTTTTATGGCCCAGGATATGGTCTGTTTTGTTCAGCGCCTGCCCAGGAAGAATGTGTATTTTGCTGTTATCAGGTGGAGTGTTCTGTAAATGACAGTTTGGTCAAGTTAGTTGATGGTGTTGTTCGACAACTTCTTCTATCCTTGCTGGGTTTTTGTCTCTTTGTTGTTTCAATTATTGACAGAGGAGCGCTGAAGTCCCTAACCGTACTGTGGATTCGTGTATTTCTCCTTTTGGTTCTATCATTTTTCTTTTTCTCTTTTTCGTGTTTTGAAGCTGCCAGCAGGGCTCCACCGGGGGCCTGCTCTCAGGTCAGAGCTGTTAGAGAAAATAAGAAAAAGAGACAGAAAATGGCAGCTTGCCTCTGTGCCCGTCACTTCAAGTTCTTACCCCTCTCCCAGTATGTGCTTTTGTTTACTTTGTCTTCAGGGAGTTGCTTTTTGCATTTTGTGCGGAGTTGTAGTTGTAATCAGTGGGGAAACACACTGGAGAGTGGGCTTACTCTCCCGCGTGGCCCCCGCATAGATTTTGAGCATATTTTTGTCTTGGCCTTGAATTTCCCCTCTTTCCCTGGCTGGGTGCCACCTGTCCTGCAACCACCACAGTGCCTCCTCTCCAGGAGCTTCTCTCGAACCCCAGTGGATTGGACGGCCCCTCCCTCCCTTGCTGTCGTCCCCCGACTGGGACGTGAGCCACGTGAGAGCTGGGGGACATGACGGTCTTGTCCAGCGTGGCACCCCCAGACCTCCTGTGAGTTGGCACAGGGCCAGTGGCTCAGGCAGGATTTCTTGAGTAAGTTACTGTGAATCTGCGGCTGAACTCTGCAGAGATTTTATGGCTCTAGGAAGGTTTTTATGACCCAAATCAATGCCCTGACAAATAGGCCGGAGGGTACAAGGTGGTGTCGATGGCCATGCTGTTTTAAGCACACGGGTCTCCTCTGTGCCCTGTCGGTGGGCAGACTGTCCTGGCAGCCGCAGCCACGCCTGACTACCCTGAAGGAAGACCGCCCGGTGCTTGTTAGCGGGTCTGGCGCGCAGGCTGAGAAGGGAGGTAGGATGTGCTGAGAGGAGCCGCCGTGCGTCCCGTGATTAGGCTGTGCCGAGTGGTCCACTCATTATGTTGTGTTCAGAGAGGAAATGAAGGGTGGACGTCTCGTCTCACCCTCTGTGTGCCCTTGTTACGTCAAACAAATTTCCCAGTGTTTAATTATAGTCTTTGATGTAAACCTTCTCTTTAAAAGGTCTGATTATCTGTCTCACCTCATTCATTTATTCATTGAACGTTAGCCGAGTACCTGCCACGCCTAGGACTTCTTAGTTTACAGGACTCGGAGAAGCTACAGGAAACACCTCGCGCCCGGCTGTCGGCCCCGCCATCCTCCCAGGTTTCTAGACCAAGCCAGAAACCTCAGTGGCAGCTTTAGGATTGCCCTCCCCCCACCACCTCGATACCCTGCGCTTTCCTCTTCTGGGGCCAACATGTGAAGTTGTGCACGTTGTTCACTGTGCACGGCCTCCTGGCGGAGGGGGCGCTGGGGCTGGAATCCAGCCTAAGCTCTGCTGGCCAAGCCATGCCCTGGGCGCGGGGTGGTCTCCACCCAAGGGGTGTCTTTTTCTAATACGCACCAGGGTGCCCCACGGGCCAGGGGTGGCCCCGCCCCTTCCCCTCTGCTGCCCAGCCTGACGAAATCCGCTCCCTCTCCGTCCCCACGGCCTCGCCCCAGGACTGCTCCTCACCCTGTCTCCTGGTGCCACCAGTGCCACTCACTGCCCCCCTCTTCTGTCTTCTACCCTGCAGCAGGTGGCATCTTCTGGAAACGCAGATCCGGGCGCGTTCTCCTTCTACTTGGAGCTCTTGCTGACCCTACAGGGCAGGCCCAAGCCTCCCGCCCAGGTGCCGGTGGCTCTGCACAGCCCGGCCCGTCTCCCTCAGTAGCCTTGGTCCCAGCACCGGGCCTGCCCCAAGCCCTCCCCGCAGCCCCCGGCTCCCGGCACTGGTGCGGGAGTGGTGGTGGGGGGGGGAGGACTTCACGCCTTCCCGGACCGTATGACTTGTTTGCTATGGGTTGGTCTTAACTCTTAGTAAAAAAAGTAGGTAAATTATTTCTGAAGAAGGAGGAGGAGAGGAATCTGTGAAGGAGCAGTCAGGCAGAGACGTCGGGCAGAGAGCTGCGTCCTGAGCTGCGGGAGGCGGGGGAGGGGCCGTCCCAGCTGCTGGAGGGTCTTGTGACCTGGGGACACGAGTGCACCCCCCCGCTCAAGAGCGGGAGGGGGCCTCATTCTCTAGACACCTGTTCGATTGCAAAAGCGACGTGCTCTTTGTAGCCTCCTTGGAAAATGGAAAACTGTTAACAGGGAAGGTAGCTCACTCGATTCCAACTCGGCCGCAGCCACCACTGACAGCTGGTCTCCTTTCTTCCAGTTTTTTTATGCGTGTATTTACATTTTTATGTAATTTTCTCCCAACCTAATATGATATCATTAGCGTTCTCTGCATTGTTGAAAAGTTTTTGGATGCTATAATTTTTAATAATCAGCCAGTATACTAGAATGTATTTAACCAATCTTCCGTAATTGGGTATTTATCATATTTCCAGTGTTTCCTTTATTACAACCCTAAGGCATCTCTGTGTGTAAATCCCTAGATGCGGAATTGATCAAGGGGTATGCATGGTTTTAGGTCCTGGGTACCACTGGGTACCACTGCCCACTCCCTTCCAGGGAGGATTACCTGTTCACCCTGAACAACGGGGTTGGTGCCTTAGTTTGCCTGTTTTTAGCATCAGTGAGGCCTAGGCATACTTACCTGCATCCTGGGGCAGAGCCAATGAGCCGACGCAGAGGGTTGGAGGGAGAAAGTGGGATGGCTGAGGGAGCAGGGCCTGCTAGAGGAGGGGCTGCTACCTCATGAGACAGAAGGAAGTGGGCTCGAGGGCCAGGACAGTGAGGCCTGCTCCTTTCTGGGGCCCCTGTCTGGGCTGTGGACCTGGTCTCAGGGGACACAGTCCATTGTGCTCTGGTTTGCCCTCCTCAGCCCTTGAGACCAGCCAGTCACCCGAGCCTCAGGCCTCAAATCAAGGGCCTATGTTCTCATGGACTACCATCACTGGGAAATGGGGTCCCCACTGGGGGGCAGGTGGGTGGTTCTGAGGGCAGACCGGGAGGGGCTTCTCAGAGAAGGTGGCTTTCCTTATAGGAAGAGATTGCTGGGCCCCAGGTGTCAGATAGCTGTCAGTACAGGGCTCTCTCATCCACTCCCACTAAGTGCAGCTATTTGGTTTGTGGGCCACAGGGACTTTGCACAGTAGGGTGAAGCAGAGTGTGTGGCCCTGTTAACAACACAGGCAGGCAGCAGGGATGCCTGTCCCTAGGTGAGAGCTAAGGGCAAGTAGTGGCCTGCCCAGAGTACCCCGGTGGCAGGTCCTGGGCCCTGGCTCTGGGCCCAGTGCTCTCCCCCTCCCCCTCCCCCTAGTGCTGCCCAGGCCCTGGCTCCGCCCAGAGGATCCCTGAGACTCGTCTGCCGTCCTCTGGGCAGATGCCACGGCTCTGGGCTTCCCCCTCACCACTTCTGTGTTCACTGAGGGTCCTGATCAGATGGGTCAGCTCCTGCCGGTCTCCAAGTATGCTCATGGGTGTGGGGACCCAGAAGGTGCCAGCAGAGAGCGGGTGGCTTGCTCACTCTCCTGTCTACCCTGCTCTGGTTCTGTGTGTTCCCAGGCCTGCCTGCACCCAAGAGGAGGCCCTGCCCTTCCCCTCCTCCTCCTCTCGTGCCAGGGACTGGCTGCCTGGGAGGTAGGCCAGCTCATCTCTTCTGCTCCTTCCAGAGGCCTGTCTGGGTGAGGACCATCCTGGCCTTGGAGGGTGAGAAGAGGGGGAGAGGTGATGGTCAGACGGAGGTGTGTTGGGCACGGGGCATTCTCTGTAACCCAGCCCCAGGCCAGTGTGCTGCGAAGTGGCCTCTGTTGGTTCCCATGCCTCGTCAGAGATGTAGACCCCCTCCCCTCAGTCCCCTGGTTAGGGTCGCCAGGGCATGATCTGGTGTTAGAGGCTAGGTGGGGGATCTCCACACCGTCCATCACTTGTCCAGAGTAGGCCTGAGCCTCTCTCTACTGCCCCTCCTCGCCTTTTTTTTCCTAAATATTTATTTTTGAGAGAGAGCGAGAGCGAGAGAGCAAGCAAGCAGGGGAGGGGCAGAAAGAAAGGGAGACACGGAATCTGAAGCAGGCTCCAGGCTCCGAGCTGTCAGTGCAGAGCCCAACACGGGGCTCAAACTCGTGAACCGCGAGATCGTGACCCGAGCCAAAGCTGGAGGCTTAACTGACTGAGCCACCCACGCACCACCCTCCCTTGCTTCTTGAGTGTTGGGGATGTCTGGAGGAGGTGCTCATAGGCCATGGGCCCAGGGGCCCAGACTCTGCAGGGCTGGGCTACCCTTGGTGGTGGCTGCATCGTTAGAACCCGATTTAATTCGTGGCTCCATTGTAAAGTGAGGAAAACCAATTTTTCACTTGAGAGGATCAGCAACGTGGATACATATGTAATTGTCTCTTTCTGCTTTTCTTCCTTTCCCGAGTGTTCTGTATCCGTAATTTAAAATTTCACAGTCTCCAATGTGACGGCTTCTCTGTGGGTATGTTCAGATCCGTTTCGGATTCAGCAAACACTAATTGAGCAGCTACTCTCTGCCTCTGGCGGGGCAGCCTGTGGTTGTGCGGTAGGGAGGGGCCAGGCCCCCGTGTGGCCGGCAGATGGGGTGTCGTGCTGGCCCTGCCCCCACTCAGCTGTGTGATCACCAGGAGGCCGCTTTACTTCTCTGAGCCTGGATGTCTTTGTCGGCACGTCAGGGCCGCTAATCCCAAACCCCTTGCCGTGAGGATGAAGTGAGGTCACGTGTCAAGCACCTGGTAAGCTGCATGGCGCGCAGTATGTGTTCACTTAATGGTCAGATGATGACCAGCACAGGGCTGTGCCCCCCACGAGGCCGTGAGAGCTGGCGTTCACGAGCTGTGCTTGGCGGTGCTGAAGGCCGAGTGGGGGCCCTAGCCCGGCAGTGCGCATGACCGCAGCGTGGCGTGGCTGTGCTTTTGGCCGAGGATGTTCTAGCCCAGTGTGGGAACACGGGCCCTCTCAGGCCGATTGGAGACTCCTCAGATATACATTCCCCTTCGTCTTTGATTAATTTTTAAAAGAAATGAATTAATTATTGCCTCATGAGTACGGGTGCTCAGAGCATGGGGGAAGGACTGAAAGCAGGACCTTGGGAGTTGCCGTGGTGGGAACCCCAGCCCCGGGCGCCCTAGCAGCTGTCCCAGGGGCTGCCTGTGATTCCCCAAAAACCTGGCCAGCAGACACCCCCAGAGACGGAGGACCTGTCCAGGGGTGGTCGGTGGGGTTCCTGGAGAGGAAGACACAGTGGCTGCTTCTCTCCAGGTGTCCCCTTCAGAGCACCCTCCCCCCAGGCCTGAGGCCCAGGAGCTGCCTCCCCCTAACTTGCTCAGCGATTCGGGCTGCGCTGTGGGGTCACACCTAGGAAGGCTGCCCGTGGGTATGTGTTCCGCCTCAGCTTGGACCCAGTAAGGTGCCTCAGGCAGGACCTCCAGGTAGTTCTAGGAGTTTCAGGGAGAGGCCCCCCCTTGCCGCGCTGGTCCTCGCCCTCACCCTCCCGCACAGCTTTGAACAGATGGTGCCTTCCTCCTCTCCGAGTTTTCTGAAGGCCGGTCTCACAGACCTCCCCTCCACCCTTCACCCACTACTTTGGGGAAAAGGCCTGATGGCCCTTGTGAGTCCCCTGCATGTGGTGCTGTCATGATCTGGGCCTCCGTTTCCCCATCAGTCAGGAAGGGGCTGAGCTTTGTGATGCGGTCTGTATGGGGCCCCCCTCCCCACCCTGCCCCCTAGCCAGGGTTTACCTGGGAAAGGCTCGGCTGAGGCCCCATGTGGTGAGTGCCAGCTCCCTCTTTTGGGGTCGGGGGGGTGCCAGCGGCCTGGAGACAACTCACTGCTCCTCGCCTGCTGACTGCCGTCAGTGTCCTCAAGCTGCTTGGTTTAGATTGAGTTCAGGGGATCCTTCAGACACCTACTGAATACCTGCTGGGTGGCAAGGGGCCATGGGATTCAGGAGATGAGGCTTATCCCTGCCCTGAGCCCTGAGGAGGAGACAGACACTCTTGGGCACTTAGGATGTGGTGTGATGAGGGCTGCTGTGCAGGGGTGATGGAAGGCCCCCAGAAGGAGCTCATGCATCTCCTTGGGAGGCTTGGTTGGCAGAAGGTTTTAAAGGATACATAGGAGGGGCGCCTGGGTGGCTCATTCGGTTAAGCGGCCGACTTCGGCTCGGGTCACGATCTCGCGGTCCGTGAGTTCGAGCCCCGCGTCGGGCTCTGTGCTGACAGCTCCGAGCCTGGAGCCTGCTTCGGATTCTGTGCCTCTCTCTCTCTCTGACCCTCCCCCATTCATGCTCTGTCTCTCTCTGTCTCAAAAATAAATAAACGTTAAAAAAAAATAAAAAAAAAATAAAGGATACATAGGAGCTTTCTAGACAGTAAAATCAACGTAGGGCATTTTAGGCGTAAAGAATACACAAAGGCATGAAAGGGCTTGACAGATGAGCGAATGGTAAGGAGTCGGTGTGGCTGAAGGTGTGTGAATGAGAGAGTATGAGAGAGAGAGAGAGAGAGAGAGAGCGCATGGCAGTGGAGGGGTAGGAAACAAGGTTAGCCTGTCAATGCAGGGCTTTCATCCTGGCCATTTCCTTTTTTCTCTTCTCTCCTCTCCTCTCCTCTCCTCTCCTCTCCTCTCCTCTCTTCTCTTTTCTTTTTTTTTTAATGTTTTATTTATTTTTGAGAGAGACAGAGAGAGACAGAGAGAGAGCATGAGCGGGGAGGGGCAGAGAGAGAGGGAGACACAGAATCGGAAGCAGGCTCCAGGCTCCGAGCTGTCAGCACAGAGCCCGACGTGGGGCCGGAACTCACGAACCGTGAGATCACGACCTGAGCCAAAGTCAGGCACTCAACCGACTGAGCTACCCAGGTGCCCTAATCCTGGCCATTTTCAAGTCGTGGCCCAGACCTGAACACCCCAAGGGAGGCGCTAGAGACAGGGAGCCCTTCCCAGCCATGCAGATGCCTAGTCCTCCCGATGCTGCCTTCCAGGAAGGCTTGGAGCCTAGGCTGGCCCTCTGGGAGCTTGAGCCAGCTCATGAGTCATCCCTAAGTGTAACAGGGAAAGGTGTCCTCCCTCAGCGCATGCTTATTAAAGCACGCCATCTTTAAGCCTCATTAAGGCGTGCTAAATGCTAATGAATTTAGAGAGGGGCATCTTGGGGCCTCTGTTTCCTTGGAAACGTTTGAGAGCAGGTGCTTCATAATGAGCTGTACCTATTTTAAAAGTGAGCCATGAGGCCTGCTTTGATAGGCTGGATCTCAGATGCTGATGGGTAAGTGTGAACAAAGCCTGTGGAGGCCAGTGGAGACGCTTTGTGCTCTCTGAAATATCATTCTCTGGTGGTTTCTATAGAAACCACTGGCACCTAGGTAGGAGAATTGCCAAGCTCCAGAGTCTCATTACCCAACGCGTTGCCTCCAGCCTGGACAACTCAGCCCGAGCCTCTGAAGACCACTGGGGTCCTGTTAGCAGCGTGGGACAGGGTTCTGGACAGAACAGGACAGAGGTGTGTGGCTGTAGCCGTAATTCAACTTTAATTGTGTCTGTTCCGTACCTACCGCTTGATTTCAGCAGGTCCCCACTCTGCGTACTTCAGGCCTGGCTGGCTCTAATAAGCGCTGCTTTTAGTGGAGCTCTCTCCTCCCCACAGAGCACTGCAAAAGGACCTTGTATTACTGAAACATTTAAATATATACCAAAGTGGAGAGACTCTTGATGAATCTCCATGCAACCAGCACCCTGTTTCAATAATTATACATTTACAGCCAAGCTTTAATCTATAATCATACCCATTTTCCCAGCAGTCTCTTCCCTCCAGCTCTCACTGCTGGGTAATTTTGAAGCATATCCCAGAAACGCTGTCATTTCATTTGTGCATACTTTTGTTTAAGAGGTAAAGACTTCAAAAGAAGTATTATAATAGCATTGTCCCCTCTAACAATTTAGCAGTAATCCCTTAATATAGGCAAATATCCAATCCATATTCAGATTTCCCTGATTGCCTCATAATTGTAAACATTTTGACACAGTCGCATTGTTTAAATCAGGATCTGAACGTTTGGTTGATAAAGCTCTCAAGTCTTGTTTAATGTAGGAGTTTCCTTTTCTGTTTTCCTTGTAACTTATTTACAGGGGAGGAAGTTGGTTGGTTGTCCCTTTTCCTTATTGCATCCCCTGTGGTGTCATTTATCACATTCCTCTGTTCCCTGTATGTCTCACAAACTGATGGTTACGGTTGCAGCGGTGCAGCTTGCATGGTGATGTACACAGGGTAATCGCGGTGCTTCTGCTCTGCTTTTAGTCTGAATCAGTGGGGCTGGAGTAGGGCCAGAGAAGAGACATTTCTAATAAACTCCCAGGTCTATTAGATGGTGCTGGTCCAGGGCTTGCTTTTTTTTTTTTTTTTTTAAAGCAAGGATCTAGACAGAGACTTGATAACATTCAGGGATGTTTTCCTTTTTTTCAGGCATATTTGATCAGGGGCACTTGGATGGCTCAGTCAGTTAAGCATCCAACTCCTGCTCAGGTCATGATCTCGCGGTCTGTGAGTTTGAGCCCCAAGTGGGGCTCTGTGCTGACAGCTCGGAGCCTGGAGACCGCTTCGGATTCTGTGTCTCCCTCTGTCTCTGTCCCTCCTCTGCTTGCACTCTGTCTCTGTCTGTCTCTCAAAAGTAAATAAACATTTAAAAAAATCTAAAAAAAAAATTTGATCAGATTCAGTTAAATTTTTTTTGGCAAGAACAGTTCGTAGGTAGTGGTGCCTACTTCCATCAGGAGGTACTTAATGTCTGGTTGAACCACTTTTAGTGACGCTGTGATTAGTCAGGGGGCTCAGGTGTTGTGGGCCTGGTGCCTCC
The DNA here is from genome assembly GCF_022837055.1 of Prionailurus viverrinus. NCBI lineage: Eukaryota > Metazoa > Chordata > Mammalia > Carnivora > Felidae > Prionailurus > Prionailurus viverrinus. The sequence goes on from NC_062566.1 coordinate 138,391,106, forward strand.
ATTAGTAAGTCCCATTAGCTTTTACCTGATGGTCCTAGTGGTTACTAACGGTCATTGCGTTGATGTATGCATTCATTAGTCGTTGCAAAATACTGGACTACTTCTCTAAGGAAAGCTTTACTCCTAAACTCAGTTACCCTGAGGACAGGAAAGGCAGGAGGAAGGCTATCTTTTCCTTTATTTGTAAGTTTCCAAAATAATGAGTTTTCCATAGCATTCTGCAGAAGTATTAAATTACTTTCGTTTGTTGTGCTTTTTTTTTTAAGTGTCATTATGAACTCATGGATTTGTAACATATTTGGTATGTTTCAATCAGTTGTGTTTATCTTTCCAGTACTTGCCCTGTATTTGGTGAGTGTATCTCCCCCCCCCCCACTCCTTCCCCTTGACTCTTGTGTCTTTTTTTTTCTAAATCAACTTTACTGAAGTATCACTGACATATAATTAACTGCCATGCATTAGAGTGCACAATTCTATTAGTTTTGACGGATGTATACATCCATGGTGCCACCACCACAGTCAAGATATTGAATATTTCTGTCACCCGGAAGTTCTCTCCTGCCCCTTGGCAGTAAATCCCTCCCTGGACTTAACCCCACTTTCTGTCACTAAAGAGCAATTTGCATCTTTCTGGATTTTTATATAAATGGAATCCTACAGCAGGAACTCTGTTGAGTCTGGCTTCTTTCAGTTAGCATGGCCATCCATATGGTTGTATGTGTCAGTAGTCCTTTTTATTGCCAAGTAGTATTCTCTCATTTGGATTTATCCGTTTGTTTATCCGTTAACTGCTCGTGGACAGTTTGGGTTGTTTCCAGTTTGGGGCTATTAATAAACGAAGCTGCTGATAATCCTTGAACAAGTATTTGTGTGGATATATATCTTCATCTCTCTTGGTAAATAGTATAACTGCTAAGTGGTGCGCTGTGTGGATGTGTAAACTTATAGTAAATTGGCAAACTGTTTGCTCTTAGCAGTGTAGGAGAGCTTCACTCGCTACCTTGTCAGTCGTTCCCATTTTCCGCATTGTAGTGAGCGTGCATGGCATCTGGTTGTGGTTTTAACTTTACTTCCCTGATGACCAGTGATGTTGAGCATCTTTTCGTGGGTTTGAATATTGAAGATCTTCTTTTGTGAAGGGTCCGTTCAAATCATTCGCCCACTTGATGATGATGATGAAGGAAAAGGAAAAGGAGCGGTAGTTTTAGGTCTTTGTACATTCTCAGATGATTTTCTCTCCTTCCATAGTTTTCTGTGTTCTATCTAAGAAATTTTCGCCTACTCTAAGGTTGCAAAATTTCTCTCCTACTAACTCTAAAAGTTTCACACTTTCAGGGCCCCTGGCTGGCTCAGTTGGTGGAGTGTGTGACTCTTGATCTCTGGGTCATGAGTTCGAGTCCCACGTTGGGTGTAGAGATTGCTTAAAAAAAAAATAAAAATTTCACACTTTGCTTGTACTTTTAGGTCTGTGGTCCCTTTTAAGTTCATTGTTGTAGGTGGTATGAGGTAACGTTTTTTTCTGGTATTATTGTGATGTGGACTACGGTGTTTTAGCACAATTTGTTGAAAAGACGTTCCTTTCCAATTAGACTGTTTTTGGACCTTTGACTGATAATCAGCTGGCCGTGTAAGTTCGGCTATCTTTCTGGGTTCTCAGTTCTGCCCCACTGATTGCTGTGTCTGTCCTTTTACCAAGACCACATTCTCTTGCTTACTGTCACTTTATAGCAGTGTTGGGATTTTGGAAGTGCAAGCCCTCCAACTTTTTGCTTTTCAGAATTGTTCTGGCCCTTCTAGGTTCTTTATGTTCCCATTTCAATTTTGCAAGTTGCTACAAAAAAAAAAAAAGAAAGAAAAAGAAAAAGCCTGCTGGTATGTTGATTAGGATTGTGTCCCAATTTTTAGATCAGTTTTGGGAAAATTGACATCTTAACAATATTGAGTCCTCTGATCCATGAGCGTAGCGTCTCTCTGTTTATTTAGGTCTTCGTTATTTTCTCTGAGCCGTGTTCTGTAGTTTCCCGTGTTTAGATGTTGCACATACCATATTAAGTTTCTTCCTCAGTATTTCATAGTTTTGAATACTGTTGTGAATGGAATTTTACTTTAAATTTCATTTTTCAATTGTTTATTGCTCTTTTTTAATGTTTATTTTTGAGAAAGACCAAAAGTGTAAGTGGGGGAGGGGCAGAGAGGGGGACAGAGGATCTGAAGTGGGCTCCACACTGACAACAGCAAGCCCAATGTGGGGCTTGAACCCATGAACTGTGAAATCATGACCTGAGCTGAAGTTGGACGCTCAACCCACTGAGCCACCCAGGCGCCCTCAATTGTTTATTGCTAACGTATAAAAATACTATTAACTTTCTTAACCTTATATCCTGTGAATTTACTGAATTCACATCTTAGTCCTCATAGCTTCTTCATAGATTACTTAGAAATTTCCACATACATGATCACATTATCTGTGAGTAATACAGCTTTACAGTTTCCTTCCAGTGTGTATGCACTTCCTCCCTTCCTTCCTTCTTTCCTTCTTTCCTCTTTCTTTCTTTCTTTCTTTCTTTCTTTCTTTCTTTCTTCTCTCTGTCCTTCCCTCCCTCTCTCCCTTTTCTTTCTTTCTTTCTTTCTTTCTTTCTTTCTTTCTTTCTTCTCTCTGTCCTTCCCTCCCTGTCTCCCTTTTCTTTCTCTTTTCTTTCTCTGCCTCTCTCTCTTTTCCTTTCTTTTCTTTCTTTCTCTTTCTTTCTTTCTTTCTTTCTTTCTCTTTTCTTTCTTTCTCTCTCTTTCTTTCTCTTTCTCTTCTCTTCTCTTCTCTTCTCTTCTCTTCTCTTCTCTTCTTTTCTTTCCTATACTGCAATTACTAGCACCTCCATTACAACGCTGAATAAAAGTGGTGAGAGTGATCATCCTCGTCTTGTTCTTGACCTTATGGGGAAAGCATAAGGTCCTTTTGCCATTAGGAATGATGTCAGAGGTTTGGGGTAGAGATCCTAAATCAGTTTAAATGAGTTACCTTCTTGGGGTGCCTGGGTGGCTTAGTCGGTTGGGCGTCCGACTTCAGCTCAGGTCACGATCTCGCGGTCCGCAAGTTCGAGCCCCGCGTCGGGCTCTGGGCTGATGGCTCAGAGCCTGGAGCTTGTTTCCGATTCTGTGTCTCCCTCTCTCTCTGCCCCTCCCCCGTTCATGCTGTGTCTCTCTCTGTCTCAAAAATAAATAAACGTTAAAAAAATATATAAATGAATTACCTTCTAGTCTTAGTTTTCTGAAGGTTTTTATTGTGTAGTAATGTTGAACTTTGTCAAGTGATTTTGTCGTATCTGTATTTTTGCCTATATTCATTTAATGTGGTGAATTACATTGATTTTTTAAAAATTGTTTTAAATCTTCATTTATTTTTGAGAGAGAGACAGAGTACGAGCGGGGGAGGAACAGAGAGAGAGGGAGACACCGAATCTGAAACAAGCTCCAGGCTCCGAGCTGTCAGCATAGAGCCCAACACGAGGCCCGAACCCACGAACCATGAGATCATGACCTGAGCTGAAGTCAGACACTTAACCGACTGAGCCATCCAGGGACCCCTGAATTACATTGCTTTTTAAAAGAAATGCATGAACCTGCATTTCTGGGATAAACCCTACTTGGTCATGATGGTTTGTTTTTTTTTTAAATATATGGTTAATTCTAGTTGCTAATAATTTGTTAAGGATTTTGTATCTATGTTCATGAGAATTACTGGCTTATACTATTTTCTTGTGTTGTCTGTCTTGTTTTGATGTGAGATTAATATTGGCCTCAAAAAAATGAGTGGAGAAATCTTCTGTCGTCATGTACTTCCTGAATGTCTATGTAGGAGTGGTGTTATTTCTTCCCTAATGTTTGATGGAATTCACCAGTGAAGACATCTGGACCCAGGGTTTTCTTTGTTGGAAGATTTTGAATTACAGAAAAACATTAAATGTATATATAGGGCTATTCAGGTATTCTGTTTCTTCTTCAGTCACTTTTGTAACTTTTTTCTTTCAAGAAATTTGCCCATTTCATCTAAGTTATCAAATGTGCTGGCCTCAAATTGATCTTAGCATTATTTCATTATTTATTTATTTATTTATTTATTTATTTATTTATTTATTTAGTTTCATTTGTCTTTCTTTTTTCCTTTCTTTCTTTCTTTCTCTTTCTTTCTTTATCTCTGTCCTCTCTCCCTCTTTCTTTCCTTTTCTTTCTCTTTCTTTCTTTCTTTCTTTCACTTCCTTCCTTCCTTCTTCCCTCTCTCCCTCTTCCTTTTCCTTTCTTTTCTTTTCTTTTTTCTCTTTTCTTTTCTTTTCTTTTCTTTTCTTTTCTTTTCTTTTCTTTATTATTGTTTTTCTTTCCTGTCAATCCGGCTACCAATCTGGTACCATTAGTTCAGTTTCAAGAACTTACTTTAACATTTCTTGCAGTACAGATTTCCTAGTGGTGAATTATTTCAGTTTTTGTTTATCAAAAAAGTCTTTATTTTGCCTTCAGTTTTTCCATGTGAGCCCTTTTTTTTTTTTTTTTAACGTTTATTTATTTTTGGGACAGAGAGAGACAGAGCATGAACGGGGGAGGGGCAGAGAGAGAGGGAGACACAGAATGGGAAACAGGCTCCAGGCTCTGAGCCATCAGCCCAGAGCCCGACGCGGGGCTCGAACTCCCGGACCGCGAGATCGTGACCTGGCTGAAGTCGGACGCTCAACCGACTGCGCCACCCAGGCGCCCCAATGTGAGCCCTTTTTGAAAATGCCTTTTTGGAAGTATGATAGACATACACTTAAACTGCATATTTGAAGTATGCACCGTGATAAGTTTTGATATATGTATACATCCATAGAACCATCACTATCGTCAAATGAAGTAATACATCCATCATCTTCAGACGTCTTTGTGCTCCTTTGTAATTTCTTTTCCTGTCCCTCCATTACATATCTTTTGGCAACACTGGTCTGTTTTCTGTCATTGGAAATTAGTTTCCACTTTCTAGAATTTTTGTGTAAATATAGTCATACGGTGTGTACTCTTTTTTGTGTGGCTTTTTCCCCCATTTAGCATAATTATTTTTAGATTGATCCATGTTACTGTGTGTACAAATATTGGTTTATTCCATCCTATTGATAAGTAGGACTCCACAGTAAGGACATACCACCGTTTATCTGTTTACTGTTGATGGATGTTGCGTTGCTTCCAGCTTTGGGTTGTTACAAATGAAGTTACGATGAACATTCATGTACATGCCTTTTTGTGAACACACGTCATCGTTTCTTTGCGGCGATGGACTACATCGTGTCCCCACCCCTTCACATGTTGAAGCCCTAACCCCTAATATGACTGTATAGGGCCTTTACAGAGATAATTAAGGTTAAATGAGGTCATAAAGGTCAGGCCCTAATCCAGTAGGACTGGTGTCCTTAAAAGAAAAGGAAGTGACATCAGAGCTTTCTCTGGGCTGCACAGAGTAAAGGCCACATGGGGACCCAGCAAGAAGTAAGAGTCTTCATTCCAAGGAGAGAGACTTTGCCAGAAACCAACCGTGCTGACACCTTGCTCTTTGACTTCCAGCCTCCACAACTGTGAGATAACAGATGTCTGTTGTTTAAGCCACCCAGCTGCTGGGACTTTTTTATGGCAGCCTGAGCAGACTACGACATTGGATAAATATCTGGGGTTGGAATGACTGGGTCATATGCCGGTGTACGTTTACCTTTTAAAGAAACTTCCAGTTTTCCTCATGGTTGCCCTATTTTACACTCCTGTGAACCTTGTGTGAAGGTCTCATTGCACTGCATCGTAGCCAACACTTGCTATGATCAACCTTTTAAACTTTAGCCATTCTGAAGTGAGTGTAGGGCATCCCACCGTGGTTTTGATTTGCATTTCCCAAACGACTAATGATGTTCAGCATCTTTTCATGAAGTTCTTTGCCATGTGTATACATAGATTTTTTGGATGAAATGTCCAGATTTTTTGCCCATTTTTTGGAAGAGCAGATTTTAAAATTTTTGATAGTTTAATTTCTCAGTGTTTTTCTTTTCTGATCATGCTGCTGGTGTCATAGCTAAGCAAACTTTGCCTAATCTAAGGTCACAAAGATTTGCTTCTGGATTTACTTTTGGAGTTTGTGTGCTTTGGGGCTTTATATTAGTCTGTGGTCCATTTCATATTAGTTTGTGTACATGGTACGAGGTAATGATGGAAGTTCATTGTCTCGCATGTGGATATTCAGTATTCCTGCAACATTTGTTGAAAACAATACCCATGCCTTTATAACTGTGGAAAAAGAGTTGACTAAATATGTGTAGATCTATTTTTGTAATGTCTCTTCTCTTCCGTTTCTTTCTTTGTCTATCCTTACACCACTACCCCATTGTTTTCTTATTTTAATCCTTCTCATTATTTTCATTGTAATCTAATGAGTTTTGAAATCAGGTAGTGTAAGTCTTCCCATTTTTTTTTCTTCTTCAAAGTTGTTTTGAGAGGTCTAGGTTCTCTGCATTTACATTTCGATTTTACAATCACTTTGTCAATTTTCTACCAGAAAAAGGCCTGCTTGAACTTTGAACGATATCGTATTTCATCTACCGATCAATGTTGGAGGAGAGTTGAATTCTTAACAGTTTTGAGTCTTTCAGCCTATGAGCGTAGACTACTTCTCTGTTTATTTAAATCTAATTTAATTCTCTCACTAATGTCTTGTAGTTTTCACTGTGTAGCTCTTCCACATTGTTATTAGATTTATCCATAAGCATTTATATTTTTCTGCTTTTGTAAGCAGTATTTTAAAATTCCAGTTTCTGGCCTGCCTGGATGGCTCAGTTGGTTAAGTATCTGACTTTGGCTCAGGTCACGATCTCACAGTTCGTGAGTTTGAGCCCTACATTGAGCTCTCTGATGTCAGCACAGAGCCCGCTTTGGATCCTCTATCCCCCTCTCTCTGGCCCTTCCCTGCTCGCTCTCTCTCTCTCTCTCTTTCTCTCCCTTTCAAAAGAAATAAACTTCAAAAAGTTAATAAAATTTCAGTTTCTGATTGTATGTTGTTAGTATGTAGAAATACACTGATACTTGTGTATTCACCTTGAGTTCTGTAACCCTAAGTCACTTATTAGTTCTAGTTGCTTCTTTGTAGATATTGTTGTATTTTCTGCAAAGATGATCATGTCATCAGTGAATAAAGGCAGCTTTAATTCTTCTTTTCCAATCTGGATGCCATTTCTTCCTCCCGTGCTCCCTGCCTTGCCTTTCCTTCCTTCCGGCTTATTGTGTTGGCTTAAACCTCTAGATGGATGTTGACTAGAGGTGGTGGGGGTGGAAATCCTTGCCTTGTTCTCAGTATTAGAGGGGAAGCGTTCATTCTTGTTCACAGTTACATACGTTAGCCATGTGCTTTGTAGATGCCCCTATGAATTTGAGGACCTTCCCTTTTGTTCCTAGTTTGTTGAGAGTTGTTATTGTGAATGAGCGTTGGATTTTGTCCGTTGCTCTTCTCACATCTGTTGAAAGGATAATATGTTGTTCTTATGTACTCACTTAATATAGTGGATTTTCTCAATAAGGTTTTCAGATTTTAAAAATAACCTTGCAGGGCGCCTGGGTGGCTCAGTCGGTGAAGCGGCCGACTTCGGCTCAGGTCATGATCTTGCGGTCCGTGAGTTCGAGCCCCGCGTCGGGCTCTGTGCTGACGGCTCAGAGCCTGGAGCCTGTTTCCGATTCTGTGTCTCCCTCTCTCTCTGACCCTCCCCTGTTCATGCTCTGTCTCTCCCTGTCTCAAAAATAAATAAAATGTTAAAAAAAATTAAAAAAAAATAACCTTGCATTCTTGGGATAAGTGCCCCTTGAACATGGTATATTATCCCCTTTATATAATTTGGGATTCTGTCAGCTAAAGTGTGTTCAGGATTTTCACATCTGTGTTCAAAGGGATACTGATCTGTACTTTTCTGGTAATATCTTTGTCTTGTTTTGGTATCAGGGCAATGCTGGCCTCATAGAATGAATTGGGGACTGTCCTTTCTCCCCAGTTTCCTGGAAGAATTTGTTTAGAGTTGCTGTTATTTCTTCTGTAACATTTGCTGGAATTGACTAGTGAAGTCGTCTGAGACTGAAATTTTCTTTTGGGGAAGATTTAAACCTCAAGTAAGATTTGTCTAATAAATATAGGGTTATTCCAAGTGTTCTTCTTCTCTGAGTGACCTTCGGTAGTTTGTGGCCTTCAAGAAGATTTTTCTTTCACCGAGGTTATCTGATTTTTTGGCATAAATTTTTTCATCATACTTATGTTATTATATATAATGTGCAGTGACGTTACCTCAGTTCTCTCATTCCTGATATTGGTAATTGTGTTTTTTCTCATTCCCTCTGATCAGCTATCTGGAGGCTTATTAATTTTGTTGAGCTTTTCAAAGTACCAGATTTTTGTTTCATTGATTTTTCTGTTTCTTTTTTCCTTTAGAAAAAAACAATGATTTCTTTTATCTTAATTACTTCCTACTGCTTAAACCTTGGCTTTAGTTTTATCTTCTTTTTCTAGTTTCTTAACGTGGAAGTTGAGACTTTTATTTTTTCTCTAACACAGATGTTCAGTGCTAAAGGAGTCCCCCCTTGTCCACAGGGGGTACGTTCCAAGACCCCCAGCAGATGCCTGAAACCACAGATAGTACCGAACTCTGTATATAGTACATACTGTATTTCCATGCCTATGATAAGGTTTCACTTATAAATTAGGCACAGTAGTAGATGGACAACGATAACTACTAATAAAATAGAACAATTATAACGATATAATGTAACAGTAGAATGAGTTACACGAACGTGGTCCTTCTCAAAATATCTTCTTCTTCTGTACCTAGCCTTTTTCTTGTGACAATGGGAGATGGTAAAATGCCTGTGCCATGAAGCAAAGTGAGTGATGTGCACGCAGTGTTGTGGGAAGAGGACACTGCCGACCTTCTGACAGTTCGTCAGAAGGAGGATCGTTTGCCTCCAGAGCGTGGTCGACCACGGGTGGCTGAAAGTCTGGAAAGAAAAACCTCCGGCAAGGGCGGGGGCGGGTGGAGGGGGGGGCTGTTAATTTCCCTCTGGGCTTTGCAGCCACGTTAGACAACTGTTGCTGTATTGTGTTTTCATTTTTATTCAGTTAGAAATACTTGCTGATTACCTTTTTTATGTCTGCTTGGTCCATGGATCACATAGGAGTGTGCTATTCAGATGCGACATACTTGGGAGTTTTCCAGATATCTCTTATTGATTTTTCATTTAGCTCTGTTGTGGCACAGAACATACATCGTATGTTTGAATCCTTTTAAGTTTATTGAGACTTGTTTGACGTCCTAGAATGTGGTCTATCTTGGTAAATGTTCTGTGTGTAATTGAAAAGAATGTTTATTCTGCTGTTGTTGGGAGTAATGTTCTATACATCTCAATTAGACTGAGTTGGTAAATAGTGTTATTCAAGGCTTCTATATCCTTTCTGATATTTCTGTCCATTTGTTCCCTTAGTTAAGAGCAGCTGGTTGAAATTTGTGACTAGAGGAGTGAATTCGTCTTATTTCCCTTTTTTTAAAAAATTTTTTTCTTAATGTTTATTTTTGAGAGAGACAGAGCGTGAGTGGGGGAGGGGCAGAGAGAGAGAGACGAAATCCAGAGCAGCCTCTAGGCTCCGAGCTGTCAGCACAGAGCCTGACGTGGGGCTCAAACCCACGAACTGTGAGATCATAACCTGAGCCGAAGTCAGACGCTTAACCAACTGAGCCACCCAGGCGCCCTGTCTTAGTTCCCTTTTTAAGTGCTATTTGTTTTCCTTCATTTATTTTGAGGCTCTGTTATTAGGTGAATAACTGTTGAGGATTGTTATGTTTTCCTGATGAATTGACTTTTTAATCATTATGAAAAGATTCTCTTTATCCCTGGTAATATTCTTTATTCTGAAGTCTACTCTGTCATTAACCTAGGCTTTCCTGGTTTACTTTGATTACTGCTACATGATACATCTTTTTCCATGTTTTCTACTTTTAACCTATGTGTGTCTTTATATTTAAAACGTGTTTCTTGGGGTGCCTGGGTGGCTCAGTAGGTTGAGTGTCCGACTTCGGCTCAGGTCATGATTTCACGGTTCATGGGTTCGAGCCCCGCGTGGGGTTCTGGGCTGACAGCTGGGAGCCTGGAGCCTGCTTCCGATTCTGTGTCTCCCTCTCTCTCTGCCCCTCCCCCACTCATGCTCTGTCTCTCTCTACCTCTCAAAGAAACATCATAAAAAAATTTTCAAATGTGTTTCTTATAGGCAGCACTTTGGTTGGATCTTGATGTTTTAGTTTAATTCTGTATAATAATCTTTTCCTTCGAACTGGTGTATTTATCCTATTTTAATTAAATGCGATCATTGATATGGTTGGGTTTAAATTTGCCATCTGGCCATTGTTTTTCTTTGTTACATCTATTCTCTTTTCTCCTTTTTTTGTTTTTGTTTTAACCCCCCTCTTTTCCCTTGGATTAATTTAGTGTTAATTTCATCTTATGTGTTTTGTTGCCTTTTTATTTAAAAAAATTTATTATTTTATTTTACTTTTTGAAAGAGAGAGAGAGAGAGAGAGAGAGTGGGGGAGGGGCAGAGAGAGACAAGGAGAGAGAGAATCCCAAGCAGGCTCCACGCTGTCAGCACAAAGCCGGATGCAGGGCTTGAACCCACAAACCATGAGATCATGACCTGAGCCGAAATCAAGAGTCAGACACCTAACTGACCGAGTCACCCAGGCGCTGCTGTTTTTTTGGCTTTTTTAGTCTTTGGATTCGTGTCGTGGTTTATTTTTAGCGGTTGCTTAGAGTTTATAGTCTACATCTTTGTCTTATCAGCCTGTGGTCAAGTATTGAATCTCTTTTTATATTGTAGAAGCATTTCACAATATGCAGATTTCCAGTTTGTCCCTTCTTAATCTGTGTGCTATTGTTGGCAGACATTTTCTTTGTACATAAATTACGGTCCCCACAACACACTGTTATTATTTTTGTTGGAAACAGCAAATTATTTTGAAAATACTTTAATAATAGAAAAGTATGTCCTATTTCCCCCACATAGTTATTATTGCCTTTGCTTTTCAATCTTTTATGTTGATTCCAGTCAGTGTAATTTTCTTCTTGCCTTAAGGACTTACAATTTTTGTTTTCAGCGGTCACGCATATTCCAAGGAACTTAATTGGAGAAAAATGGTGTTTTGTATTTACCCAATCATATGCCGTTTCTTCCTTCATCCCTGGAGTTCTGACTTTTCCTCTGCTGTTATTACTCTTTAGCCTAAAAACTGCCTTTAGCATTTGTTGTACATAGAGCAGGTCTGCTGACGATAGATCGACTTGGTTTTTCTTCCCCTGGGAAGGTCTCCATCCCACCTTCATTTCTGAGGATATTTCTGTGTCTGTAACAGCCTGGGCCAACACTCCTTGTCAGTGCTTTCATTGTGCCCACGGTCTTCTGGCCTCCATAGTTTCTGACCAGAAGTCTGTCAGAACAGACACAGACTGCTGTCCCTGTGATGCTTCATTTTTCTCCCCTGGGGATTTCAAGGTTTGTCCTTTGAACTTTGCAGTAGTTTGATTGTGATGTGTGGGGCTTGATTTTCCTTGATTTTATCTCCTTTGTGGCTTGTGGAGCCTCTTGACCCTAAGTTTATGCCTTTTACCAAATTTGGGCACTCTCAGTCAACAAGTATATATATTTTCTCTGTTCTGCTGTCTTTCCCCTCTCCTTTAGGAACTCCCATGACAAAAATACTTAGGCTTTGATAGGTCCCTAAGGGTCAATAAATTTTTTCTTCGGATCGTATCATTTCTGTTGATCTGTCTTCGAGTTCACGGAGTCTTTCTCACTCCCGTTTTGTTATTGAGCTATTCTTTGTTGTTGTTTTTTTCCAGTTCTAAAATTTCTATTTAAAACAATATGTAGTTTCTATTCTCTGTTGCCACCATCTATCCATTCATTTCAAGAGTGTTTGTGTTTATGTCATTGAGGATTATTATAATAGCCGTTAATTATATCTGATGATTCCAACATCTAGGTCACTTCAGGGCCGATGTCTATCATTTCTCTTTTGTCATGCTTACTATTTACATTTTCCTGGTTCTTTATATGTCAAGTAATTTTGGAATATATCCCGCACATTTTCAATATTAGAAGATCCTGGACCCTATTACAGGCCTATGAGAACAGCAATGTGTCTTAACAGGCAACCAAGCCTGTTAGATTCAGTTTGCAGGTTCCTTCTCCCTTTTGTCGGGCGGTGGTTCTATTTTCTTTGCAGTATTCAAACTCTTTGTGATGCGGGGCCACTAAGGGGTTGGTTTCAGACTTGGGCAGTGGGTATATGGTATTCTGCTTCCCAGAGCTTCGGCTGTGCTTCTGTGATTGGACTCCATGAATGTATTGCTTAGGGATTGTCCCGGGGTGCATGTCAGTTCACACGAAGAACTAGAGGATTCCCAGCTCTGTCCTCTTGGAATTTCTCCCACGCAATGTGGCTTCCTGGGTCCTCCTTTCCTGGTCCTTCTGCCCAGAGAATTGACTTTGTCTCAGACTTAGTCTTCTGTCTTGTCACAGTATCTGTAACGGGGATCCCTTTCAAGACGAAGTACCCAGAGAAAATAGAGGAAAAAAGAAATGTGGATCTTCCTTACCGTTTTCATAATAAAGGCCCTTTTCCCCAGCTCTTCTATTCAGATGCTTGCTCTCTAGGTTTTAGGTACTTGAACCGCACCCCCAGTGCACGGCAGAACTGCTGTTGGGCTGGCATTGGGTCAGCGCAGGAGAGCAAACAGACACATTGGAAAATGTCCCCCATATTCTCTGGCTTACCAGGGCCCATTTTCTTGTTCCTTTGACCAGAACGACAGATTAATATCGGAATTTTTGCTGGTTTGTGCCCACCATCTAGTTACGTTTTTTTCAGTAAGTCCACTAGTCAAAGTCAGGAGTGAGTGAAGAGACCGCAAACGAACCACCCCCATCCCTACGCCCCACAAACCTAGGACCTTATTGATTTCCCTCCCCAGCCCACTTGCTGTTACTTACTCTTGAAAGCCTTCAGGTAGTTGCTTCTTGAATTTTGTCCGGAGCTTTTAGTTATAATTGGCGGGCGAGAGTAAGAGGCCATCGTGGGCTTACTCCGTTTTGGGTTAAAACTAGATTTCATCCTTAAATCCGGTCTGTTTTTCTCACTGGTATATTTTGAATGATTTCAGTTGCTATGTCTTCTAGTTCACTAATGGTTTTGCAGTGTCTCATTTGCTATTAACACCACCTAACATATTTTTCATCTCAGACATTGTGCCTTTCAGGCCGACGTCCTCCACGTCTCTACTAACCGTGATCACTCTTTCCTCCGTTATAGGCACCAGTGTGGTGCCGACATCTGTCATCCGTGTCACTTTTGCTTATCTGGGTTTGAAGACCATAATCTGAGTGATGTGGTTGCTCCTTGTTTCTAGGCCCTTTCTATGGACAGAGCTAGGAGATGTTTCTGTTATTAAGAAAAAGTACATCAGGGGCACCTGGCTGGCTCAGTTGGTAGAGCGTGCGACTCTTAATCTTAGGGTTGTGAGTTCAGACGCCATGTTGGGTGTACAGATTACATAAACAAAATCTTAAAAAAGAAAGAAAAGGGAGAAAAAGAAAAAATATATCATTGTGTATACTGATTTTCCTAATTCAAATTTAGGATTATAGAATTTTTCTTTAACTTCTTTGGTTTTATATATTTTCTCTTTTTTATACTGGAAATTTTTATTTCTATCTGCATTTGCACAATTTTTTTGGTACATGTCAATGCTAGCTGTGCAGTGACTGAAGGCAGTTTAATATTTCTTGTGGTTCTTTTTGTCCATAATGTATGTCTAGTGTATGTCTAAATTACTGATTTTCCGTTCAGAATGTATATTCATCTAAGGATGTGCCATTAAATGACTATGCTTTTAATGTTTCCTAAAATAAATCCGATTTACGTGGTTAAGCTACCAGCTCAATACACGGTTAGTTTTATCAGCTTAATTTTGCTTTCACATTTTAGAGACTGCTTTCAGTTAATTTTGTCGCATAATTTTATAAAATATATACATGGCTCTAAAGAAGGGATTGGAAAGCTGGTGGGCCTGGTCTGGCCTGCTGCCATTTTTATACGGTCCTGGAGCTGAGAACCACTTCTGTGTTCTGAGATGTCTGTAACATACACATGTGGGTGCACATGCACGCACGCACACGCACACGGAAGAGAATGTAGCCGTGACTGTATGTGGCCCCAGACTGCAGAATAGTTACCGCCTGGCCCTTTACAGAAGCCCTAAGAGTTCCACCTCTACTCCTGTCTCTGCTATTCTGTTCTCTTCCTCTGTTCATTCATTTATTTAGTTCCTGGTTTATCTTCCTGCCGTTTTTAATGGATGTAAACACACACACACACACACACACACACACACACACACACGTTCCCATCGCCTCTTCCACTGACTTACGCGTGTGTTTTCCACCACCTGCCCTTCGCACCAGGCAGTATGCCTTGGAGGCCGCCCCGTAGCTAGGCAGGTGGACAGGCTGCACTGTCTCCAGCCCGTGGCATTCTGGAGTGTGGATGCGCCAAGGGTTACTCAGCTGATCCTTTGTGGACGTACATTTGCGTCGTTTGTAGAAGTATTGCTGCTTTCAGCGGCGCCGTACTTACACCTTTGTGGGGTTTTGCCAGTGTACCTTTGGGACCGTTCCTACGAGTTGCTTTGCTGGGTCATGCACATTGCTGAGAAACAAGGCATATGTTATTTTGCTCGACGTTGCCCCAGTTCTCTCCGCAGGGATTGTAGCGTTTTGTGTTTCTGTCAGCAGTGTGTGCAGTTAGCTCATGCCCCACAGCCACCTAATGGAGTGTGTTGTCAAACTGGGACTTTGGTAATTTGATAGGTAAGAAATGGTATCTCTGTGTGATTTGAATTTGCATGTCTCATTATGAGCAAGATCAAAGGACCAATTGCGTTTCCTTTTATATGAATTCTCTGTTCACTTTTCTTGCCTTTTTTTGTAGATGTGCTGGGTCTTTCTCATCTGTTTTGAGAACCTGTGTATTAGGGATAGTAACCTTTGCCTCTGAGACAAGTTGCAAATTTTCCTCCTGATTGTCTTTTTTACTTTTTTATTTACTTGCTTTTCATGCCGTACAATAGTTCTTAAAACTATTATGATGATTTTCATGTAGCCAGGTTAACCCTTGTTTTTCTCATTGCTTCTGGCCTCAGAGTCATGACTGGGAGCGATTCCCCCAGCCCCGGGGGGAATAGAAAAACTTAATCATGTCTTCTTTTCTATTTTTTTAAAATGTAGATTTCTGGTCCTTCCTGAATTTATCAGCAGAGTACTTTTGGTGCACACTGTGCCTTGTGATTGGCTACTTGTGTGAATTTAAGCTATAGAAACAGGCCCTTTGCTCACCTCTCCAGCTTGCCTTCATGCAGAGACTCCTGACCTCTTAGCATTTGCAGAGACCCGGATGTTCATTTTCGGGGAGAAGGAATGGAACTGTGGGGAGAAGGGACTTAAGCAAGGACCCAGAGCTCCATGCTGGGACTCTGGTTCTAGCCAGCCCTGGAGGAGAAGGTTCGCGAGCGTCTGGTGCGTATTGGCCCCTGAGCCGGGCACAGTCACAGCTTTTGTTTGCTCCCAGGCTGCGGCCCGGTTGTCCCCCACTTACAGGTGTGGAGGCTGAAGCAGAGGGGTGGGGTTTGCCCGGGACCTCAGAGTCAGCAATAGGCCATCGGGCTGGACACCGAGGTGGCCGCCGGGGACCTGGGGCCCTCTCACTGGGGAGGGAGGCCTCTGTCGGCCTCCACGGGGCCAGCGATGATGCGGCATTGAGCACAGCGCTCTGCTTCTGCCTCCCACCCCCACCACCGTCTCAGAGTTCCCAGGGAGTCAGGTCTCCTTCGTCTCCCATGTCCAGGGCCACAGGCGGACCCTGTGAATGGTGCCTGACGGGGCCAGTGGCGGCGGCCTCACGTGTGCTGGCTCCGCCCCAAGTGCCGGGATATTGCTGGGAGCCGGAGACCTCAGTGTGCCTACTTTGCAAACTTTCCTTTTGTTCACAAATCCGGTGGTTAATCCAACACACCTGAGGAATGTCCGCAGCCCGCAGACCCCGCACTGCCCAAAGGCAACCCAGTGTCACAGATACACGGTCCTGTGGAACAGGCGGGTGGCTGAGGGAGCACGGCGTCCCGCGGGAGCCAGAGCAGTGTCTCCCCTTGCGTTTCCTCAGGTTTGGGTGCAGGGGAGTGGTGGGTGGGGTCAGGGGGCCAGTACACCCCAGTCTTCCGTCGCTCTGAGGTCCAGCAGCGCTCAGAGGCAGAGGTTCGCCCCTGTAATCCAGGCCTCCCGTGGTGACAACCAAAAGGCCAGGACCCGAGCCTAGCCTGCGCCCCAGCCCCACATACTTGGGAAGTGGCAGGGACGCGAGGAAGGGAAATCTGTGCTTTGGATGAACCAGAGTCAGCCCAGAGTTTCCCGGGTCTGTCCGGAGGACCAGGCAGTCGTGGGATTTCAGGGATGTCCGGTGATGTTCATCTTGCCTGAATCTGCCATGGCGTGGATCACGTCTGCCACTTGCCCCAGAGCCAGAAACCTTCAGCCCAGTATCTGCTTACCTGACAGAGGCCCCCGGTTGGCAGAAGAGTCCGAGCGAGGCTCCCTTCCGGATCCTGCCGGTGAGGGCTGCGTGGCGCCGTCCCACGCCCCTGGGATGGGATGTACCAGCTGTCAGTGTAATTAAGGTCGCCATAAAACCCACCAGCTAGACACACAGATGGTTTCTCTGCTCTTTGCCGGGGCAGGAGCAGTTGTGAAGGCGAGTAAATCACGTTCGGCAGCGACCGCTTCAAAGGTCAGCCTACTACTTACAGCAGCGTTCTTGGCAGGGACCGCCCATCACACGGCTTGTTTCCCGGCCACTCAGTTTTATGGCGCCCCGATGAATTGGGCCGTTTCCATCCATTCTCAGGAAATGTGCAGAACAGTGGTTTCCATTCTTCCGGGAAGTTTGTCTTGGGAGGCAGGTGTGGCACGCACAAGCCGAGGGCCGGCACCTTGCTCCTCCCGGGCCTTCATGTCACCCTCCGGCTGTCCCCAGGAGGTAATTTATGTGGAACCCCGGGCCAGTGCCGCTTCCTGGGCACTCAGGGAGAGCCCTCTCCTTCCTCCGTCCTTGCCTGGGTCAGTGTGTTTCCCGAGTCCCTGTGGGGGTCACCATGCAGTGGCTGGAGGGGGGCTGCGGTGAGAAGGCCAGAACCGCCCGCAGGAGCTCACGGCCCTGCCCGGGAGCTGGGAACCGCCCAGCGCCTGTGGGTGCTCTCCGGTGGCCATTCTGTGTGGGCCACTCCGTGCTCCCAGAGAGGACAGGCTGCCCAGTGCACGGGCCACTTCCAGGGACATGAGTCAGGCCAGACATACTCTTCTCTTGGCATTTACTGCCCCGGCCATCTCTGGATTCGCTGCTCCTCCCCCGAATGGTGGGGATGGAGAGGGCTTTGGGAAAAGGGGAAGGAGGGCGTTGAGGACGGATGCGGCAGATAGAGGCCTGGGGTGGCTGGTGGGGAGGGTGTCGGAGTGAGGGGTGACTGTCATGGCACTGGGGTGGGAGGAGCTGGCGAAGAGACGGCTCCAGAGCTGTGATTATGGGGCACCACTCCCTCCCCTCCCCTCTCTTCCCCACCAAAGTGGATTCCAAACGTGGCCTTGGGGTGGTGCTGTTGTGAGTCCGGATGCTGCGCAGACTGACACGATTGGATACTGGAGACTTCGAGGGGAGGGCACGCAGGCCCCCTCCCCGGGCCCCAGCCTCAGACTGGGCGGAGGAGCATCTGGCAGCCACCCCTGCTGAGCCCCTCTGGCTAGGGGCAAGGAGACTCCCTCCCCTCTGGGAGGCTCAGGGCTGGGGAGTGGCCATGGGCTGCCTTTCTGCCTTGTGTCCAGAGGTCTGCAGGGCCGCCTTCTCTTTTCTGTGTCCGTGCCACTTTGCGGGCTTCAAGGGGCTTACCCTGCGGTCGCCTTACCTGGGAGTTGCTTCTGAAGAAGCTCAGAGAACAACCATTTGTCCCTCCCCTCCCCCAGGAAGCTGTCCCCTAGTTTATGGAGGTAAGAAGTGGCCAGTAGGAGATTGGATTGTGGGCCCAAGGGAAGCAGCAGGGACAGGGAGAAGCCCGCCCCCTGACGGTGGGACTTGGAGCAAATCCCTGCATCTCTGAGCCTCAGTGTTCCTCATCTGGAGAATGGGTCTCAGAACTGCCTAAGTTGACTTTATAGAATGCTACACGTGACATGGATTTGACTTACGTGCATTTGAAAGAGGACGATAACACTTTGAAGGTGGTAAACGCCACTTTAAAGAAAAAATTGTCGAGACTTCTTATTTCACAGCCAGCAGGCAGAGGGACCAGAGAACCGTGTGTATGCTGTGGCCACATGGTGGCGCCCAGGTAGCTGGTAAACAGGCCGGCCAGGAAGGCCTGAGGCCGCGTTGTGCTGGCCTCTTGCTGAGTATTGCAATTGAAAGTCGTGAGGTCTGTGAGTTTGTTAAGTGGAGACACTTGTTAGTCCCGATACTGGGACCTGCCCCCAACCCGAACCAGTTGCTTTAGAATGGAAAGTGAGTGTGATCAAGTGCTCTGGGGAAAACAGAACCGCTGGGTACTCGATCGCATTGGTTTACAAGACCGGAGGCTATGAACTATTGGCCATGATGCTAGGAAGTAAAAAGTGTCTTTAAAGCTAATATATGTACTGTGGTTCTGCCTTACGGTCTCCAAGAGCTCTGGCTTTTTGCAATACAGTTACTACTCCAAAGAGAATAGGCTGCGGTTTTGTGGGCTGTGAATTATGTGACGTCTTTAGAAGCAAGACCCTCAGTTGCTAGGCTCCTGGTTGGCTCAGTCAGTTAAGCGTCCAACTTCGGCTCAGGTCATGATCTCACCATTCATGGGGGTTTGAGTCCCGCGTCGGGCTCTGTGCTGACAGCTCAAAGCCCGGAGCCTGCTTCTGTGTCTCCCTCTCTCTCTCTCGGCCCCTCCCTGACTCATGCTCTGTCTTTCTCTGTCTCAAAAATAAATAAACATTAAAAAAAAAGAAAAAGAAGGAGAAGAAGAAGCAAGACACTCTCGTAACATGTGGCCTGGTATCAGCGGGCATCATTGATGCCTTTTAGGTGCCCTTGGGCGATGGGCCCTTCCCTGAGCTCACTTTCATCAGGCACTAGCTGCTGTCCCCGGGACTGGTGTGGTCTGAGAGGTCATCATGCCTCCCTGGGTAGCTCACGGATGGTGGCCGTGCGCCAGTAGATGTGGGGCAGGCACGTGACAGGGAGGACCGTCTATGGGGAGGGGCCACGAAGCCAGGCTGCGGGAGGTATCTCCTAGCAGCCCGGCACGGCCCTCGCTAAACCCCATCTGCTGCCTGGGCTCTTGGTGGCCCTCCCCGTGGGTGCCCGCCCTGTACTCGTGGGGCCCACAGCATGACAGATGCATCTCTTGCAGGTGGTGAGAAGCTACAAGGCAACCATCCAGCAGACCTTGGACATCCTCTTCCTCCAGGAAGGCTCTGAGTTTCTGAGCAGCACGGACGCTTCGAGCCGGGACTCTGCTGACCGCACCATTATTGCCTGGGATTTCCGGAGCTCTGCCAAAATCTCCAACCAGATTTTCCACGTGAGAAACCTTATGTGGCATTGCTCTTCAGTTTGCTTCAGCTGTAGGCTGTGTCTAAGTAGCCCTAGGCTGTCTGGGATCCCAGATCACTTCCTGTGGGAGATGGTTCAGCAGGCAGGCTCTTTAGAGATCGTCCAGGTGCCTGAAATCCCTGGGGTGGGGGTAGACACGTGCAGAAAACAGCACCTCCATACCTCTCCTACGTGTCCCTTGCCCGGCATGGCCACCCCACAGGGCAAGGGTGTGGAGGGGCCCCCCGTCCGGATCGATGGAGGACAGCCACACAAGCCACGCGCTCCTGCCTTCCCTCCACCACCCCATCCAGCCCACACGGGTTTCCGCCCCACCTTTGTTCAGTGCTTTTGGCAGGAACTGTGACTTGGAAGTTCATGCCGCGACCTGAGGCTAGATCTGGTGTTAAAGTCCTGGATTCACCACTCACAAGCCGGGGACCCTGGGCCCATTACTTAGCCTTTTTGATTCTTGTTTTCCTCTTAGGAAATTGAGGATGAGAATATATTTACCTCATAGAGTGGTTTTGAGAATTGAAGGAAATAACACTTATAAAGGATCTAGCACAGTGCCAGACCCAGGAGGTGCTCCATAAACGCGTTACCTATTGTTACCATCGCCACCATCGTCATTAACATCGTCACCATCGCCGTCACCACCCTCATCACCACCACTATCATCCCCACCATCACTGTCACCATCCCCACCATCACTGTCATCATCATCACCGTCACCATCACCACCCTCATCATCATCACATTCATCACCATCGTCATCATCATCACCACCACCACCACCATCACCACCATCACTGTCACCATCCCCACCATTATCACCGTCCTCATCATCACCGTCACCATCACCACCCTCATCACCACCACCATCACCACCATCATCATCACCGTCACCATCACCACCCTCATCACCATCACATTCATCACCACCATCATCATCATCACCGTCACCATCACCACCCTCATCACCATCATCGCCATTACGATCACCGTCACCTTTTAAGACTTCAAATAAGCCGTAGCTGATCTCTTCGGTGCTCCCCCCGCCAAATTAAAA
This sequence comes from Prionailurus viverrinus, assembly GCF_022837055.1. Taxonomy (NCBI): domain Eukaryota; kingdom Metazoa; phylum Chordata; class Mammalia; order Carnivora; family Felidae; genus Prionailurus; species Prionailurus viverrinus. The sequence goes on from NC_062566.1 coordinate 138,411,917, forward strand.
AATACGTGTTAGGCGTACATACGTACCTTCCCCCCATCCCCGCATTTCCTCTTCTCGGAGGGTTCTAAGTGACCCTGCGCACACCAGCCTCCAGACCTTCACTGCAGGGTCCTGGTGCAACCCGGGGAGAAGCACCAGCTCCGGGAGGGGGCTGCGTGGGCGTGTCTGGCCACTCTGGCCTTCCGCGTCCAACAGCCCGTGCAGAACAGGCACCCAGGGGAGGTGGATGGGAGTGCCACATGGCAGGCCACTGACCCTCCTACAGACCGCACCCACTCACTTTCTGCGTGGGGAGCAGGTGCTGTGCTCGCAGAGCATGCCGTGGAACTTGTTCCCAGGTCAGCGTGGCCTCTGAGCCTCTGAGGGACACAGAGTGTGCAGCTGTGTTCCAGCTGCCCCCGCTTTGCTCTCTGAGGTGGGCTCCTGTAGACAGTGTGGCCTCAGGACAACACTTGGAATAAAGCAAAGGCCAGATGCCGTGGAGAAGGGAGTTGCTAGGGGCGCTTCCATGTGATGCAGCCCGTCAGACGGTGACGGCTCCTTGCCTTGTGCTTTGAACACTTTGCTCACGCCTTTGTCTTCTCCCCGGCCGTCCACCTTCCCAGCTACTGTGCGTGTGGGCTGCGAGGGGGGCCTGGGCCGGGCTGGGGCTTCCCCGAGAGCTCACCGTGGAGGTGGGGCGGGGGCGAGCGGGCGTGCGGACTCCTTTCCTGGCGCTGCGTGGCAAAGTACCGCGGTCGCTGGCTTCAAAACGAACACGTTCTCTCTCTCCGTCCTGGAGGCCAGATGTCTGTGATCGTTCTCCCTGGGCTGAAATCGAGGTTTTGTCAGGGCGCACTGCTTCTGGAGGCTCGGGGGGAGTCTGCCCCCTCTTCCTCACGCTGGCCTCTTCAGACCCCTGCCACTGTATCTGTGAGTGTGATTGTCCGCCTCCCTTTACAAGGACACACGTGAGTGCACTTAGGGCGGTAATAGAGGACGACATCCTCACCTCAAGATGCTTGACTTCATTATATCCGCAAAGACACCCCCTCCGCCCTTTTGCCATATAAGGTGACATTCACCGGTCCCGGGAATCCGCTACGTGGATGGGAGCGTGGGGGTCATTTTTCCGTCCACCACTAGGGCCGTGAACCAAGGGGTGCCAGTAAGGACAGGAAAACAGATTACCCCCCAGAGCCTCCAGAAGGAACACGGCTCTGCTGACACCTTGATGTTAGCCCAGGGAGACCCATAGCAGACGCCTGACCTCCCGGACTCTAAGAGAATAAATGTGTGTAGTTTTATGCCACCGAGTTCGTGGCATCTTGCTAAGCAGCCGCAGGAAAGCCGTGCAGACCTCTGAGGCCAGGCCTGGGGGTGGGGCCCAAGGCTCCAGGAGCAGGGCACTGGGTGGCGTGTCTGGCGGAGGCAGAAGGCCCAGCTGGGGCCTTTTTCCTGCCTCCCTGTGGCCTCACGTCTTTCAGGAGAGATACACCTGCCCCAGCCTCGCCTCGCATCCGCGGGAGCCCGTGTTCCTGGCACAGACCAACGGCAACTACCTGGCCCTCTTTTCCGCCGTGTGGCCCTACCGGATGAGCAGAAGGCGGCGCTACGAAGGACACAAGGTACTCTGTTCCTCTGCCCCGGGTTAAAACGGAGCAGCGGCCCCAGAGCCTCCTCCAGACGACAGCAGCGGTGGACTTGGGGCCCCGGAGTGCACAGACCTTCCTTCTGGGAGGATTCTGTTTTCCGTTTCGCAGGCGCCCACGTGCCACGTGGCCCGGTGGTCCCCAAAGGCCCTGGGCCACATCTGGCCCTGCTCCCAGTCCCCAGGGGCTGGGCAGGAAAGATTTTCCCCGACTTGTGGGCTCAATGGGGGCATGTCACGGGGGTGAGGGAGGGAGCACAGGACAGAACAGGGGAGGGGGCCTTTTCTGCATCTGTCCCCTTTCCCCACTGAGGCCTGCCTCACTGGGGCGGAAGGGGCCGGGGACCTGGTGGCTGTTGGCGAGGCCAGGCACCGTCAGCTATGCCGAAGCTGTTCTAGCTGCGTTCCACTAAACTCCGTGAGACCAGATCCACGCTGGGACGCCGGCCTTCTGGCAGGAGCTCGGGCCTTGGCCTTGGGGGTGCTGGGTGCCCTGCTCCGAGCCTCAGGCCGCTCCTCCACGGAGTGGGCACGGCGCCCCCCCGCCTCACGGGCTGCCTGGCGGAGCAGCTGCCGTGTGGTCCGCTCACCCCGTGTTGCCTTCTGCAGGTAGAAGGCTACTCAGTGGGCTGCGAGTGCTCCCCAGACGGTGACCTGCTGGTGACGGGCAGTGCCGACGGCCGAGTCCTGCTGTACAGCTTCCGTACTGCCAGCCGGGCGCGCACGCTGCAAGGGCACGCGCAGGCCTGCGTCGGTACCACCTTCCACCCTGTGCTGCCCTCTGTCCTCGCCACCTGCTCCTGGGAGGGCGACATTAAGATCTGGCACTGAGCCTCCTGGAGCAGAGCCTTCCGGATACCGGCCAGGCCCCAGGCTCCCATTCGTCCCCCAGGGGTGGGGGTGGTGTGAGTAACCAGTGAGGTCGCCTCTGTGATCGGAGCTGGGTAGAAGGGGCCTCCACCCCCCCCCCCGAGCCTCAGTTTCCTCATCTGTAAAATGGGGACAGAGATCTGTTTGCCTCAGGGTTGTGAGAACTGCATTAGGTGAAAGCACCTGGTGGGTGGCTGCTGATGCTCAATAAACATGAGTGTTTTGCTGTTTCTTAGGGTATTTCAGTGACAGATATGTACGGGCAGCTTCGTGGCACCTTCCCGCTCCCAGGCCCTCTGGGGCTTGAGACAGAGACCAGAGGGAGCTTGAGATAGGGCAGCCCCCCTCTGCTGATCCTGACCACGGAGTCCCTGGGGGCCAGGGGCCGTGGGGGGCCACGGGGGGCTCTGGGTCTCAGGCCTGCCTTCAGGAACTCCGTGCTGGAGCACGGCAGTCCTCATCAGTGCCATGGGGCCCAGGCCCCCCCACCCCCACCCCAAGCATGGCCCACAGAGTCTCACTGCCTGGAGGGGGTGTATACTGCTCCAGGGAAGGAGGGAGGTTCCTGAGGAGCCCTGCGCGGTCAGGCTGGCAGGAAGAGCCAGCGCCCTGGGGGTCTAGGCAGGTAGGGGAGCCCTAGCACCAAATCCCACAGGCCACTCCAAGAGCCCCAGGATCCACTGAGGGTGATGATGGGAACCGGCAGATATCACAGCTCGGGGCAGGGGCAGGGGCGTCCCCGTGCCTCAGAAGGCTTGCCGGCAGAGGCAGACTGTGAGCTGGTGAGGAGGGCATCCCCAGCAGAGGAGTCAGTGAGGAAGGGCAGAGGCCCTGAGGACGAGCCCCGTGGCGGGGAGCCAAGGGAGTAGGAACCACGGGTGCCCAGCTTTGCCTCTCCAGCACCCGGCTTCTAGGCCGGCTCTGCCGTCGGTGTAGCTGACGCTTCGTGAGTCATCTCTCCTCTCTGAGCCTCAGTCCCCCCATTGTAAAGTGGTGTCGGAACCCCCAGCCTGCAGGCTTGCTGTGTGGCTCCAAGGGGGTCACGTCCATGGTGGGTGTCCGTACACTGGGGGTTCCATTCCCTGGAAGGGGACTGGGCAGATTGGGAAGGGCATCTGGAGCTTGCAGAGGGCTGGTGCATAAATAGGTTTATTTCAGGTGTCTAACTTGCTCAGGGGTCCATGAATCGGGCCTTCCAGGCGGAGGGAAGGACAGTGCAGAGGCCCTGAGGTAAGTCTGATCCTGAGGTCCGACTCCTTTTCTAGCCTTCTCCCTGCCCCCACTGCCCCGCGCCGCATTCAGCGCAGAGCCCCCGGCAGGCAGTGGGTGTTGAGCAGATACAGCACCTGTTGTGCCTGAGCTGGGATTCAGGGAAGGCTGGGGCTGAGCGTGGGGCAGGAGCTGGGGAGCTCACGATCTTTCAGGGTGGTGAAGAATGAACCCCCGAGCTCATGCAGGACGCAGGGTCCCAGTGACTGTCTGCCCCCAGGCTCAGGTTGGAAGCGCCTTCTCTTTTTAGGCTCAGGAATGGCTGATCTGGTGAAAAGAAAGATAATCACAGCCCATGCTCAGAGGGCCTGTCCCCTGCAGAAGTGGAACCCCCTGTGGGGTACTGTCCCTGGCCTGAGCAGAGCAGTGGGGGGAGCGGAGGCTGATCTTACGTCCATTCAGATCCTTATGCAGGTGGTAGACGGTCCTCCCTCACCCCTCATGTGGCTGCCCCACTGAGCCTCTCGCCCCCCCTCTTTCTCACCGCCCACCCTCTAAATAAGTTCCCCTGCTCAGTGTGGGAAGCCCAGTGATCTTAGAAGCCTGCCCTCGGGTCACTTTCTCTGTGACATGAAGCCTTCCCGTATCACTCTCATCGCTGATGGGCTAATGACACCCTCCACTGTGCTCTCATGGCATGGCGCCTCAGGACCTTTGCTCCCGCTGTCCCCTCTGCTGGGTCACTACTTCCCCCATCGCCCCCCCGGATCCCTGCCTTTCTCCTGCTGTGCCTCCCCTGATCTCTGTGTCTAACATGCTCCAGTCATTCTCGGTCCTTTCCCCAGAGTGCTTAGCTCTGTCTGCTGTCGTCCCCCCTTCCCCACAACACGGGTACGTGCAGTGGAATGTAAACTTCACGGGGTTCGCTGCCTGCTCCCTGCTGCGCACCTGGCCCCGGTCCACAGTGGGCATTCTATGAATGACTGCAGGTGTGGCCTGTTGGCAGGACATAGGCTTTGGGGTCAGACGGATGTAGACTTAAACCCTGTCATCGCCTTTTGTTGTGTGGCTGCAGAAAGTGCTGAGCCACCCGGTGCCTCAGTTTCCCCTTCTATGAAATGAGAATTGATAGTACCCAGCTTGTGAGGATTAATGAGGCCGGGTCTGGATAGCTCTTGGTGGGGCCTGTATGCAGGAGGCACTCAGGAAATGGCAGCAGGGAGTCTTAGTATCGGTAATAATATTAATATTAGTATCCGTCCACCACTTGACGCAGGAGTGGAGCCAGTTTAGACCAGAGGGTGCAGTTTGGCCCCATTCTCAGACCTCGTCACGGCAGGCCAAGGACCGCTGGGTCCAGCCCTCTGGGCCTCGGCCTGGGCCCGGTTCCCTCTCCTGGCAGAAGCCCCCAGCAAGAGGCTGCCTCCTGCCTCTGTTCCCACTTGACAAGGGTCAGGGAAGGACTCTGGTTGGCTGTCACACGCCCACCGGGACCAGGGGTCCTTGGCCAGGCGTAGCTCTCATTACGGGCTGGAGGGGAGAGTGGCGGGACCACTGCAGGCGAGTTCCTAAGGGTGTGTCTCCCCAGATCCAGCCTGAACAGGCCATCCTCCGCATGCACCTGTCAAATGAGCGAGTGGTGTGTGAATGAATCCGGACGCAGGCCACAAGGCAAGGCTATACTTGTCTGCGGTGCAGGGGGGGCCTGGCTTTGCCAGAGCGCCTCTCCTCTGCCTGTGCCACCCCCACTGCCCACGGTCCAGCCCCGGATCCTGGAGCCCAGATGTCCTGCTTCCCAGCGCAGCCTGAACTGGGCGCTTCTCTGCCTTCCTTGTGTGGAGTATCTTCTGAGTGAGAAGTTCAGCACATAGTTTTCTGATTGCTTTCCCCACTGGGATATGTTATTATTACCACTTTTTTTTTTTTTTGATGTTTGTTTATGTTGAGAGAGAGAGAGCAGGGGAGGGGCAGAGAGAAGAAGGAAGAGAATCCCAAGCAGGCTCCACGATACCAGCACAGAACCTGACACGGGGCTCAAACTCATGACGATGAGATCATGACCTGAGCCGAAACCAAGAGTGGGACGCTTAACTGAGCTATCCAGGCACCTGTCCCGCTTTTTAAATGTGAGCGTTGTTTACAGACTATATTAAATCAGGCTTTGGTGTGAGTGCTGGTGTGGCCGTAGGATGACCTCTCTGTCCAGCAGCTGCCCGGCCCCTCTCGTGTGCTGAGCACACACCCTGGCTGCCCGCGGCCCCGTGGGGTTTAGGGCCGGGAGACCGACTCGGGCCCCAAGCCCATCACTCTTCTGCTTGGGATGTTGGTAGGCGCTCTGCTTCTCGGAGCCTCAGTTTCCTCATCTGTAAAGTGGGCCTGTAGGAACAAACAGGGGAGAAAATGCAGAGGAAAGGGCTTGTAGATCACTACCCTCTCAACTTCCCTTGGGGCAAACACCACCCGCGTCTCTGTCTGAGAAGTCGGTTTCTTTTCTATGCTGCTCACCTTGAGCCAGCCGAAGCTCTGATCCCCCTGGAGCAGGGGCTCATCCAGGGCTCCCCACGAGGGCTGTTTCTTGGTGCTCTCCTCTGTGGACCCGATTCCTCCACTCCGCACCCTGGGGGTGCCAGCTGGCTGCCAGCCCCTCCCTTTTGTAGGTTCTTTTATTGGGAACAATGGCAAGTGTACTCCGTGCCTTCATCTGTCTTTTTCCTAATGCTTTCTTCCAAAGCGCATCCTTAAAGGCTCACTCCGATCCTGTGCAAGGTGTTGGGGAGTTCATCACTTGCAACTTTAAAATAAGGGAGCGGCTAAATTTAGAAAATGTGGAGCGGGAATGAGAAAGCAGTGTGGGCTGTCCCCTCCACCCACCTTCCCGGGCTCCGTGCCTACCTTTACCCTCACCTACAAATCTGAGCTGCAGATCTGAAGCCTCCGTGGGAGAACGGTTTCATCTTGGGGTGCCAGCCCGTGGCTGAGTGTGCTGCCAGGCGTGGCCGTGACTTTGTCCAGTGGAGTGGACGCTCCAACCCCCCCCCCCCCCCCGCCAGGTGGCCTGACCCTGCTGTCCGGCTGAGAAAACTGATGCTCGGAAGACAGTCTGAAGTCTGTGCCCCGTCCCTCTCGTGGAGCCCACCGCCAGCTTAGCCTGTGCCTCCCTGTGCACGGGGACAGCCAACTGTCACGAGGACCCCTGGGAGTCTCATCAGTGTCCCTAGGCTCCAGAAGGGGAAAGTGGCCCAAGGGCACATGGCCAGTGAGTGGCAGAGCCCCCCCTGTGCTGCCCTGGTTACAGGTGGAGCAGTGTGCTGGGATTGGTAGGAGGGTGGGGTGGGTGCACAGGTGGGGGCCTCGCTGAGGACGGGGTGGGATTCCAAGTGGAGGGGGAGGGTGACTGGTGGAGGACGGAGCCCCACACCATGGCCTGGCTCGCTGCCTGGGTACTTGGGACTAAGGAAGTAGAGGGCGAGGCCGCATCACAGCCCGAAGTCCCCATCTAGCAGAACATCTGTCCGAGGACATCTGGAGGGAAACTGGTGGTCCCCAGGCTGAGCCCTCAGGGAGGTGCATGGAGGCCCTGAGCCGTTTCTGGACCCCCCCAGCTATCACAAGTCTGTTCCTTTGCCTGAAATGCCTGATGAACTCCTGTTCATCCTTCAGCACCCAGCCTGAGCCTCCTCCTGACTGCTTGCTTTCTTCCTTCCAGAGCTGTAGGGACCTTCGCCTCTCTGGATGGCCCTGTGCTCTTGAAGCCTTGAGCCTAGTGTCATGCCGTCTGCCTCCCCCCCAGCCTCTGACCCCTGTGGGCAGAGCAAGGTCCCTGTGGCCAGCACAGGGCTGGCCGGCTGGCCCCATCATCAGGAGGAGGAGGGAAGCACCAAGTCCCCACCCAGCAGGTTCTGAGAGAGTCACTGGCCAGAGCCAGTGGTAAGTCCCAGCGTCCTGATGAGCTGGTTTTGATCTGGGGGGGCTTGGAGGGAAACCATGTTTTCCCACCTCAGCCCCACAAAACTGGTTTGGGACTGCTTTACATAGCATCCCATGCTGGCCTCATGGTGTCAGCCTGACCCTGCTGCTCAGAGTCATGTGATGGAGTTCTAGATACCCCACCCCCACTCTGTGTGGCCTGGTCAGCCTACCCCTGCAGGCTTCCTGGCTCTGAGGCCAAAGAAGTCACTGTCCTCACCCAGCCCTGAGCAGGGCCCCCTGGGAACAAGGCCTCCTTGGAGCCCTGGCTGTGGCTGGCTTTGGAGGCCATGGCAGGACAGCTCTGTGAGATCTGGAGGTCACCTACAGGGGGCTGCAGGCTCCGAGGTGAAGGTGTGGGGGCTAAAGCACCGACTCTGAGAAGGCCCTTGGCCCAGGGATCCCCAGCCCTGATACCAGGGCCAAGACCCTGAGGAGCTGGAGCCAGGCAGGCTCGTAGCACTTAGAGGTGGGAATACCGAGGCGAGAAAGAGGCATGGGGGCCGACCAGGCTCGAGATCCCCTCTGGGAACACCCCTGAGTGGCCGCTGGGTGCCAGGGGCCTCGTGTTTCTCCCTGCACCCTCCCTGTTGCCCCCAGCCCGTTCAGGGTCGTCTCCTATCTGCGCACAAGGAAACCGGACCCCAGAGGGGAGCTGACCCCTGAGCCTCTCACAGGCTCCCCGGCTCGAGGAGACTGCTTCTTGGGGCACATCTCCTGGGGAGGACAGTTGGGCTGGCCCTGGGCTTTCCCGCAGAGGCAGGTCAAATGCAGGGATGCTGGGAGCCACCGTTGATGCCCACGCTCCTGGGGTCGCCTGGCAAGAGGCAGACCCACCCCCGATTTACACGGAGCTGGGTGAGCCAGGGAACTTCAAAGCCTGCACCCGGACCCGGCTGGTCTCCAGGGGGAGGGCCCCCGCCCTTGGAAAAGGCAGACATAAAGCCCCGTGAGGAGCGGCCTCCACCCTAGGCCTTGCAGAACCCCACAAGTAGATTCTCAAGGACGTCGAGGAGCGTGCGTCTGAGGTCACCAGGCTTGTGAGGAAATGAGGCGGCAAGGGCAGGAATCGAGAGAAAACACACGACGGAGTGCCAGACCCAGTCTGAACCAGCGATGCCCACATGTTTAAGGAAATAAAAGGCGAGCTAGAAAATAATCTCCAGGGAATAGGAAACTATTGAAGCAGCAGTGGAGATTTGTAAAACAAGCAAACAGAACATCTAGGAATAGAAAAATTAAAGGACGAACACTCAAAACTCAGTGGCTGTGTTTGGCGGCCACATGGACGATGGAGAGAGAAGTTAGTGAAATGGAACACAAGCCCCGCGGGCTGAGCTCGGGGTGGGGTGGGGGGGCCCAGAAGCAGGACCCACAGGAGAGAGGGCAGCACACATGAAGCGTGCAGTGAGAGGGACTTCCAGGGGTCTAAGGCAGTCCCCGGAAGAGCGAGGAAACAAAATTTACACAAAAGTTGAGAATTTTCCAGAACCATCCCACGGATACAAGACTCCAGGTGAATTCCCAAGAAGGGTAAATCCGCGACCAGATACACCTCGGGGGGAGCTGCGGAAAACCAAAAGGAAGATCTTAAGCGGCCAGAGAGCAGGAGGACGGAGTACCGTCAATGAGCAGCTCCCCACGGGCGGACCGGCTGACGGGCGTCCCCACACCCACACCCACAGGAGGCCGGGGGCAAGGCATCTCCATCACCACATGCTGGGAAAAGAGACCCCGGCTACCTCCCTCCCCTGTGAGAACACCCTTCAAAATGGGGCGAAACAGAAAAGAGCAAGCGATCCTGTCCCTCGCAGAGCTGTGCCAAGGGAAGTCCCCAGGCAGGAAGCTCCCGGCAGAAGCCAAGTCTGAGATGCAAGAAAGGACAAGGGGGCAGAAATATGTGGGAGAGTGGACAGGGACGTCCGAGAATGGGCCATAAGAGCGCCCAGCGGGCTGAGACAGTGGGAGCACCCAGGTGCTGCACAGGACTCTGGGGCGGGTGGGGACAAGGCAAGGGGCACCCAGGGTCACGCGTCCCTGCGGTCAAAAGGCAGCAGAATAAACCACCTGAAGCCACGTTCTTTCCACTGATGTCTTTTATTAATGAACGAAAGTACAGTACTAACCGAGACAGGGCATGCATCGCAGACAACGGGAGAGCAAGCCACAGAAACTGGGAGTCCGAGGGCCTCATTACGTCTGAGGTAGAGCGAGGTGGTGCCGGGGAGCGGGACGCTGGGGGACGAGCACCGGCCCCACTCGGGACTTACGGACCACAGGAGAGCTGGGGTGGTGTGTCGGTCACACGGCGAAAACAGTTTAGAAACATTTCACATCCCCCCCACCCGGTCCACCTCCCCTCTTCGCGGACAGAGCTACGGGCTCCCCTGTCACTGGCTCGCTGGGGTGTCTCCACAGGACACCGTCCTTCCCCTCCCAGGGGCAGGCCCCGCTGTCCTCCCCCGAAAAATAAAGGAGCTTTGTGTTGAAAACGCCAAGGCTGCCGTCCAGGGAGCTGGAGGCCAAGTGCGTTAAGAAAGACCCTTTTTCTCTATAAAAATAGTTTCACTTTATAAAAGGGGGGGATGCTCATCTCAGGTGGGGAAGGATGTTGGTGTGTGAAAAACGTTCCACCGTGGTGGGGCTGGGGTGGACAGGATGGTGGGGGAGGGGTCCTCCGCTCAGGCTCAACTGGGTCGGGTGGAAGAGAGGGTCCCGGTTGGCAGGGACTGGGGAGGATGGGTGTCTAGGGGGGAGGCGAGCTGTGCCCTCGGGGCCCGGGGGTGGGGAGGCGGGGGGGGGGGGGGGGGTGGGCGGGGGCCCCCTGGCCGCGGCCTGCTGGCAGGCACTCAGTTGAGCAAGGTTCCATAGAGCTGGGCTTTCGTGAGGCTGTCCTTGCGGCTGAGCCCCGAGCCACCAGTCCGCGGGAAGGCCGGCTGGGGGCTGAGGCGGGCGGCGGGGTGCATCTCCGGGGAGGCCTCCATGGAGCTGGGCTCCAAGGAGTCCCTGGAACTGTGGGGGCTGTGCTCGGGCTCGGGACTGCCGCCCGCCCCGCACAGCTGCACCCCGAGCCTCTCCGCATCCCCCTGGCTGGGCGCATAGCCGGGCAGCGGGTCGGCCGCGCGGCCCGGGCTCAGGCTCAGGTCGCCGCCGGCCCGGAGGAAGCGGGGCTCCGCCAGGTGGCCCTGGGAGAGGTCGTCACCCTCCGAGAAGCTGTCGGCCTTGTAGGTGGCATAGAGGGGGCTGGCGCGGCCCTCGGCCTTCTTGCCCGGGCTGCCCCCACTGCCGTAGTAGCGTTCAGAGAAGCTGCAGGGCGAGGCGCGGCCGGCGGCGGTGGCCGGGTAGGAGTAGGCACCGATGTCCTCCACGCTCAGGGGCCGCCACTGGCCCCGCGCGTCCTCCCCGGGGAGCCGGGCCGTCCCCGGCTTGGCCCGCAGGCTCCACAGGTTTGGGGGCATCAGGGCCTGCTGGGGGCCCGGGGAGGCCGGGAAGCGGAAGGACTCGGCGGGGTACGGCGACATGGTCCGCGCAAACCCCGGGGCCACCTCGGCCTCCAGTGGCGCTGCCACGCTGGCCGTGGCCTTGGCGAAGCACGGGCTGCCCTCGTAGGCGGCGGCCGGCGGCTTGCGGTCGAAGAGCTCGTCGCGGCTGTTCAGGTAGATGGCCTGCTGCGAGGCGGTGAGCGTGCTGGCCTGGGCGTGCTCCTTCTCCTCCGACGTGGCGCTGAAGCTGGAGTAGGAGCTGGACGTGGGCAGCGAGCCCGCGTAGCCCGGGAAGGCCTCGTGCCGGAAGCCCGCGGGGAAGGCGGCCGCCTCGGCCTCCTCCTCCTCCTCGGCCGCGCTGTCGGTGGAGTTCTGGGCCCGCAGGAAGCCCACGTCGGTCACGGGCGCGTCCACGCTGGGCCGCCGGGTGCGCCGCCGCTCCTCGGGGCAGTAGAGGGCCGTGTCACTGCAGTAGATGTCCCCCTTGTAGGGGGGCCGCGGGCCCGGCTTCTCCCCGCCATCCCGGAAGGGCAGGTCGCGGGCCGAGGCGTCAGACAGGCGGGAGGACAGGCTGGCGGGGTCGGGCTTCTCCAGCACCTTGGCGATGACGCAGGTGGGGACGCTGTCGGCGTAGGCGGGGTGGCAGAGTGGGGAGGGCAGGCCGCAGCCGTGCTTCTCCAGGTGCAGGCTCACACGTTCCTGGAAGTCGGAGGGCAGCTGGAACGGGTCAGGGGGGAGGAGGGGAGGGCGGGGATGGGGGAGGTGGGCAGTCAGCCCGGCACCTGCAGCCGTGACCCTGAGCAACAGACGTGCAGACCAAGAGGGACCCGCCCAGGGCCTCTCAAATTACCCCGGCTAGAGCCAGGGCCCAGGACTCTGCATTTCACAAGCTCCTGAGCCTCGCCCAAGGAGCACCCCCCTCCACTTGCCCAGGCCACACGAACTGGGCTCCAGCGCGCCTGGAGGGCAGACCCAGGGTCTGACGCGGGCCCTTCTCGGGGCTACAGCCCCCCTCATCTCCTTCCACTGAGGGGCTGGCTCTCCCAGCCCCAAGGTGTGCTGGGGGCACCCCTGCCGGGTCATGAGGCCTCTGCCAGACTCAGAAACAGATGCAACACAGATTGAGGGCCAGGGCCAGGTGCCCAGCGGTTTCTGCACGAGCACCTGGTGCCGTGTAGGGACGTCCTGCTACTGTTTGATCTATTTTGTGAGTGTCTTAGGCATGGCCCAGGCCCAGGGAGGAGGGGACATGGACCGAGGCCTGGGTGAGGGCAGCGTGCGGAGGTGGGGCGGCCTGGCAGGGGTGAGGGGCCACGGGCCAACTTGGCTTGGGGCATCAGGGAGCCCTGTGGCCTCGGCTGAGTCACTGCACTGTGAAGCCAGCTTTCTCGCCTCTGCAAGTGGGCACTGGAATTGTGCCCAAACCGAACCACGGGGTTTCTGTGAGGCTCACACAGGGCCCCTCTGCCCCCATCAGCGCTCAGCAGACAGGGGTCTTGGAGCAGGGACAATGAGCAGCCCCCAGAGGAAAGCAACGGGAACGGGCAGGCTGTCCCGACTGGGGGCGGGCCGGCAGCCCGCCCCTCCTCCGGATCCAGAAAGGCCAGGATACCTGCAGGGGTGAGGAGGGACGGGGGAGCTCAGGCTCACCCGGCGCCTGCCCTCATCAAGGGCGAGAAGTGGCCTTGGGGTGGGACCTGTAGGAAAGGAGCCCGAAGCAGTCCTGGGGGCGGGGGGTGGCCTAGCTGGGGCGGGGCTCACGTTACCTCGGACACCTTATGGACCCTGCCGTACGTCTGGCTGCACTGCAGCAGCTGGGCCGCTAGATTGCAGTCCTTCCTATAGAGCTCCTACAAGACAAGAGAAGGCGTTCGGTGCAGGTTCGCCCCTTGCCGAGCTCCCTGCCGCCCGGCGCCCGGTGGCCAACACGGAGACCAGGTGGAGGGGGGGGCCGGCTGGGCAGCTGTCAGGACGGGAACCCTCTCTGGGACTCACGCCCTCGCCTGCAGAATGGGGGCCTCGGTTCTGACCTGGAGCTGCCGCTGCCCCGGATGGGAGCCTCCCACAAGGGGTGGGGGGGGGCAGTGGTGGAGGAAGGGCCTCCATTGGCCCCTGAGCTCTCAGGGGGGCTCCCTGTTCCCCCACCGCGTGGAGAGAGCCAGCGTGGAATGATAAGGAATGTGCCTGCGGCCCCTGGCTCCCCACGTGTCAGACTTGCTCTACGCCCCACCCACCCCCATCCTTAAAGTGTGGCCTGCTTCCAGGGGTGGCTGCAGGGCCAGGCGAGGGTCAGGGCATGCTGGGGCAGAGGGCCTGTGCGACCCAGGGTCCGGGCAGGGACCGGCTCAGCCTCCTGAGCTGAAAACAGATGCAAACAGTAGGACTCGAGGGGATTCGGTTTCATCTTTGGTAAATCTCTGTTGCATGTGCCTGTGGTTGGGTCTCTCGCTGCCGCCCCCACCCGGGGACCCTCCGCAGGGAGGGCTCCGACGGTGAGGGGTCTGGGGTCCACCAACGGGCCCTCAGATCCGCCGGCTCCCACAGTCTCCGCTCAGCCGGGACCAGGTGCCCTGCCGCTCAGACAAGCCGCCCAACCCCCACCCCGTTCCTGGAGGATCCCCCGCCTCCACCTTCTGTGCCGAGGCTTGCGTCCCCAACTTGGCCCGCAAAGTGGAGAGGACCTGGGTCCCCAGACTCCTCAACGTCTCCTTGAGGGGCACAGTTGGCTGACAGCTGAGGTCCCTGGCCTCAGAGGGCTGTGAGCGCTGCCCGGCCGGCCAGAGCTGCCTCCGCATCACTGTGCTGGGCCGCTGGGCCTCCACTCTCCTCATCTGCCTGCACTCCTGGACGATCTCACCCCACCTGTGGCTTTGAACCGCAGGCATATGCTGATCTCTGCCCTAAACTCCAGACCACGCCATCTGGCTGCCTCTCGGACAGGCCCTTCAGCCGTCCAGGGCCTCCTCCATCCCCTGCTCAAGAACCTTCAGTGGCTCCCTACTTCATTCAGAATAAAACCCAGACTCCTAGAGGAGCCTACACACTGTGGCCTCCTGTTCACTCTCTGACCTTGGACCCTGGGCCCCTCCCTGTGTCCGGGGGCCCCATCTACTGTTCCTGCGGGCCCACCTCTGCCACTCCGGTTCTTCCTGCCAGGTGCCCGTGGCCTGCTCTCTGGCCTTTTTCAGGTGTTGACGTAGCAGCCCCTTCCAGAAGCACCCTGACTCCCTAGCACTGTCACCTACGTGACTTTTCTCTGCGGCATTTAGCACTTTTACCAACCGCATGGTTTGCGTATCCGTCTTATTTTCTGCCTTCCCCACTCAGGGGTAAACTCCATGCGGGGAAGGGAGTTTTTTTGGCCCGTGTCATTCGCACCATATTCTCGGAGCCTAGGAGGGCCTGGCAAGAAGCAGACACTCATCAGGGAATGTGTGGTCAGCTGTCACGCGTCCCTGGAGCATGGCTGGGCCCATCCCACGGGGCCCGTGCAATCAGGGCGGCCACATGGCTCTGATGCCCACTGGGGCCGGCCGGGGCAGGAGTCCTAAGTGAGCATGCCCCAAACTTGGGGTCAGGCAGCGCCGCCTCGAATGGGATACTATGGTGCAGGGGTCGCTACCACAAGCCCTGTTTCCTTCCCGCGGAGGAGGGTCTTCCTGGATACCCTCCAGGCAGTGGGCGTCTGGCGAGGCAGCCCGTCCTTCCCCCACTGCCCAGGCACTCCCACCGCCCCTGCGCCAGCCCCTCAAGCCTGGAGGCCACAGCACCGGGGCCTGGGCTCCCAGAGTCACAGCGGCCCGACACTCACATTGTCCTCTGACAGCTTGTCGATGGTCACCTTGGCCTCCAGCAGGTGGCTGTTGAGGGCAACAATCTCGTGGCTCAGCGCTCGCTTCTCTTCCTCATAGTGCTGGCCCTGGGGCGAGCGGAGGGTGGGGGAAGGAGCCGGTCGGTGGCCAGCCAAGGCCTGAGCCTCAAGCCCCTAGACCTCTCGGGTGCCCTCTTGCAGTAAGTAATGATGAGGTGTTTGCAAGGCCAAGGAAGGTGGGGGTAAGAACACAGAGCAGCAGGTTCAAGTCCACCTGCACTGCCTCACCGACAAGCCAGACGGCCCCGGGCAAGTCACTGCCTCCCTGGGTCTCTTGCTCATCCCGCCAAGGGGACAGCAACGCCCTGCTTCCCAGGAGCCCGTGGGGAGGATGGCTTGCGCTCTGCACAGAGCCTGGTCCCCGTCCCTGCCCTCCCCTCCTCGAACCCATCCAGTTTCAGCCTCCAACTGAGGCTCAGAAGGGCAAGGGCCCTCGTCCAGGGCCCCGAGGAGAGCTGGCCCAGCCTCCAGGTCTGCCCGTCTCCACTCTGCCAGCAGTCTACGACAGGCAGGTGCTCAACACCCATTTGTGACTTTCAGAAAGAAAACAAGCTCATGACCAGACTAGAAAGAGAGGAAGCTCCTATCTGAGGGAGGGGAGATGCCAGAACTGGGCTGGCCCCTCCCTGACGCCGGCCCCACCAGACCCGGAGGCCTCCACCACCGTCCCAGCTCCTAACGGATCTCGACAGCCAGATCAACATACAGAAGCTGCAGCACTTCGGGGGGCTGCCTGCGGTGGCTGTGAGTGTTTCCAGGAGGGTCTCTGCCCGTGCTGGGGCCGGGCACTGTCTCATTTATTCCTCACAGGAAGACGGGGCGTCCCCATGAGGGTACAGTCGGGCTCCAACATCCTTCTGCTCCCCCAGGTCTGGGCCTCCGGGCTGACCCTTAAAGCAGGGTCAACATCCACGGCGCACGTCCTCCGTCCCACAGCCCTACTTCACACCTCCGGGTCGGGTACTTGCAATGTGCCGTGAAGGCTCAGGGGGCAGCTGGGAACCCCGTGACTTGTTAGTCCTGAGAGCACCTCCCCCCCGTCCGCCCCCATTCACTGCAGAGAGGGGCGCGACCGACCCAGCCCCCGCGGTGGGGAGGGGCAGGCCAGGAAACCAGGCCTGTGACCCAGCTCCCGCACACGCAAGGGCACAGGCAGCTAGGCCGGTGGGCACACCACCAGGGCTCTGGGATGGGAGTGCGGGGGTGGCGGCCTCACCATGCGGTACAGCTTGTCCTCTAGCTCCTGGTTGATCCGCTGCAGCGCCATGTAATTGCTCTGAATCCTGGAACAGGAGACAGTGGGGTCACCGCGGTGCCAGGCCTGACTCTCCCGTGACCCCCTTACAGCCACACAGCCTGCTGAGCAGGGCCGGGCTGGACGCGGGCCCCCGGAGCCCACCCACTGGTCCCACCCTGGGCTACTCGCTCCTCTCCACGCAGCAAAAGGCATCTGATTAGAGCTAGCTTGTAGAGGCCTTTCCTGGGCCAGGGTCAAGGACCCCCTGCAGATGAGAAGGGAAGGCCTGTACTCACAAGTGACTTTGTCCGGTCCTTGCTCGGAGCCAGTACTCACATTTAAACACGATTCTTGCAAGCCTGGCTAAGGGATTTACATTCAACAGCAGGTTAGCAGGGAAGAGGCTGACGGCTGGCCACTCCATGGGCCCTAGACGGAGCGCTAGAGACACACGGTGGCTAAAACACGGCTCCCCCTGGAGGACGGGGAGGGCAGAAGCCGCTGCTGGGTGGGAATCAGGGGCTCTGTGTGTTCCCTACTGCCACTCAACGCAACGGTCCCTAAACACTGGTTCACGTCCTTTTCCTGTCAGAGACCCAGGGGATGGTGGCCAGGGCCCTGGTGGGCCAGGAGGGGTCTGGAGATGGCTGCGTGTGCCATGCTGCTGCCCCACCGAGAACACATAAGAAGGAATGAACAGAAGATGAAGGGGCGCCTGGGAAGGGCCTGTCCTGGTAGTAGCTAGACCCAGGGTCACGTCCTGCCTGACTCGGCTGCGCTGGGCACGAAGCGGGACTGAGCCTCGGCCTCCACATCTGCGAACGGGGTCGACAGCTCAGGAGGGGGCGGGGCTCCTCTGGCGGCGGATCCCGGGGCCCCGCCCCGCGCGCCCGGCCCCGCCCCCCGTACCTGCGCAGCTTCTCCGTGACCTTCTCGAGCTCCTCCTGCGCGCGCCGCAGCTCGATCTCCAGGTAGTGGCGCGTGGAGTCGAACTCGGTCTCGAGCTTCTCGAGCTTGTGCGTGGTGTAGGACAGCCGCTTGCGCAGCTCGCCCTTCTGCTCCTGCAGCGCGCTGCAACGACACGCGGCGGCGGGCCGGGCCGCGGCGCTGAGCGCGGGAAACGGAGCCCGAGCGGGCCAGCCGCGGCGCCGTGGGGGCGCACCGTGCGCGCCCGGCCGCTTAACACACGCGAGTGCACGCGAGTGCGCGCGCACGCGCGCGCGCACGCCTCGGCCCCTTCCCCGGGCGGCAGGCGGCCCCTCGGGGGCCAGAGACGCGGTCTGGCCCTCGGCCGCAAGTAAGTAAATCCCTGGCGCAGTCACCCTGGAGGAGAGACGCAGGCCCCCGAACCTGGAGAGTGTTTGGGGCGGCTAAAGGACCCTGGTTTGAGGAGCGCTCATCGGGCCCCCGAGGCTCTCTGACTCCGAGCCGACCCCTGGACGGTACAGCTTGCAAGGTCTCTCCCCCTCACCCCGCTTCTGCGCCTCCACAGCGCCGGGTGGGGAAGCTCTGAGGTCCCGCGGCGGAAGTGCCACCCCGTAGACCGGGCCTCCCTACCCCAAATTGGCTGTGTGACCTCTAGGCCTGGGAGAGGATGGGGCCGTGAGCCCCGTGCCCAGGCAGCCTCCGCCACAGTGGCCAGCTAGCTGCACACGGCGGCGGACAGTCTGCAAAGCCCTGGCCTGCCCCAGGTCCCCCTTCCTCCGGGAAGCCTCCCAGAGCCTCGGCCCCAGGTCTTGGGGCTCTGTTTTCTCCACAGACTTCGCGGGCTCCCCCAGGACGCCAGGACGCTGAGCCCCCAGCCCCAGGAAACGGAGACGCGGGAGGATCGCCCACGGACCGCACGCCGTCCACTCTACAGTTGGGCGAAAGGCAGGAGGGGGAAGTCTGGGGCGTGGCCGTGAGCTCCACGGGGGCAGGGGCCACACCCTCCTGTGGGCAGCCTCCCAGCTCCAGAGCCGGTAGGTACTCCTGAACACACGCCGACCTGGTGCACGCTTCCCTTTACAGGCTGGGCACACGGATGCGGGCAGCTGGGGAAAAGGCCTCAGCGTTAATAGTGGGGCCAAGAGGGCTGCTTTCCTGCAGGCAAAGGGGCTGCGGGGGGCGGGGTGCGTTCTGCTGGGAGTCCCCCACCGGCTGAGCTGGGGACCCAGCGCTGTTCGGTGCTCTGGGCATGCGCTTTCCCCTGTCACCCCCTTGGACTTCAGTGACAAGGAAGCCCGGGGCGGTGCAGCCCGTAGAGGAGCAGGCCCGCCTGGCATCACGGCATGGGCGGGGGTCTGCAGGCACACAGACTTGCTGCTGGTCCCTGCCCCCCAGGCTGCCCGCTATCCTTCCGTTCAGGCCTCAGCTGCCCCCTGGAAAGAGGGGACTGCCCCTATCTTAAATTCTGCCCAGAGAGGTGCCCAGGTCTGAGGCGGGTGCCGAGCGGGCCCACGGTTTGCCCGGGAAGAGCAGTGCCCGCTCCAGGCCGCTGCGCAGGCCTGGGAGGGAGTCCCCAGACGTCACCCTGGAAACCTGGACTGTGCCCGGGCTTGGGAACTCTGACCCTGCCCGGGTGTGTGGTGGAACCTCGGGCAAGAGCCTGTGTTCTCCCAACCTCTGAGACCCACATCAGAGTGAGGGGAACTGGGGGCAGGCAGGAGGCTTCCTCCTTCAGCCTCGGGGCCCCGTGTACGAAGCCATTCATGTTACCACAGGCGCACGCCCAGCAAATCTTGATGAAACGTTCCTGGATCCCTGCCCAGGTCGAATTCTTTAAATAAATAAAAATAAAGAGTTGCCTATGTGTTGAGAACCTCAGTGGAGGGTGGGGCAGGCCCTCACAGGGGTCAATCTCTAGGGAGGCTGCAGACGGTCAGTCAAGGAGAGAGCCCTGAGGCACAGTGCCCGCGGCTGCCCACGCAAGTCTAGCCACCTCCTCCAGGCAGCATGCCTGCCTGCACCACCCCAAGCACCCTGCAGCTACAGATCCCAGATTGTCCTCAACCCCTGCCCCAGCCTTTCTCCCCAGTGGGGTGGCGGGCTCTCTGGGGACTCTCCCATGTCATCCGGGCCCCATGCAGGCACAGTGTCCGGGGAGGGGGTGGGGCAGTAGCCCCTGAAATCAGCTGTCCTACGGGGGGACTGCCGATCTGCCCACAGCCCTCTGTCACAGGGTACAGGTGGGGTCTGCACCCTCAGGAAGAGGTGGGAGCATCGCCATCCACTCGTGTCCACCTCAGTGGCCACCTGTCCCCGCCACCCAGAGCCAGTGACCGTCCCTCCCTCGCCGTGGCCACCCACCTGCCGCCACAGCACGAACCCTGCCATCACGCAGACTGCCCACTCCTGATGTGACCCAGCCACACGTGCACCCCTACCAGACCCTCTTTCCTTCCCCCTCCGGCCCTGCCCCGCCCTGCTCCTGGCCCCTCGAAGCAGCGAGTAGGACAAACGTCCCCACCCCGCAGAGCCTACGGTCTGGAGGGAGGCACACAGTGAACACGGAACAGGTTCCTCGACGAGGCGAGCGCATGACAGGGCTGTGACGTGGGTCCCCGCCCAAGGCCTCCCCCTGACGAGACAAGCCCTTCACCGAGCTGGCCTGTTCGAGCCTCGCCTCCCCCTTGGCCCCCGCTGGCCTTCCGGACATGCTGGGGCGGCTCTGTCCCACTGACCCTCACCCTTCCCTGAGCCCTACCCTGGCCAAGCCCGGGTCCCCCAGCGCCCCGGCCCCTGGCTCCCGCCCCTCCTTGCCCCCGGACACACCTCTGACCCCGAAGTCACAGCAGACGCCCAGACCCGCCACCGGAGCCACCACGCCTCCCCCCATCTCTGCCGCTCTGGCTCTGTTGAGTCTGCAGACAACTTGGCTTTGCCCGGGCTGACGGTCAGGGCCTTGGTCAGCACCCAGCCCCTCCCTGCACCTCTCAGGCTGAATTTCCTCCCTGCCAGGCCACACGGGGGGCTCCCCTGCCCCCCGCATCCAGCCGTCCACCGGCCTCTCTGCCCCGTGGCCCACCTCACGCACAGTGCGTTCAATGCTGACCCTCCCTGCCCTCCGTGTTCCCCACCCCCAAGAAGGGCATAGCCACCCTCAGTCCCCAGTCAGACTCTGAGAAGCCACAGTGACCCCTCCTTGCCCCTTGCCCCTCACAGCTGGTCACCCAAGTCCCGGTGATCAGCTACTCAGAAGCTTTGGACATGTCCCCTCCTCAGCCTGTTCCAGAAAGGTGCCGGGCCGGGCGTCCCGGGTCTGCGGCCACCTGGGTGGTACCACTGCCTTCCCCTCCCGGGACACTGGCCCGAGCCCTGCCTGCCCTCCGCCTCGGTCTCCGTGGCTGTAAAACAGGGATGTGTGCACCCACCCAGGGGGCGCTCGGGCTGTCCCTGTGGTCCGTGCGCTACCCCGGGTCATCAGATGCCAGAGGCGAGTACCATGTGGGTGCACGGCTTCCAGGCTACTGGGAATCTGGGGGGTTGCTCGGGGCCCCGGGGTTCAGTAGCCCCTGCTTCCCCCTGAGCACGAAGCTGGCTTAGGGGGCCCTGGCATCTGGAAGCAGCCCCGTAGCAGGTGCACGGGGAGGGTGTGGAAGTCCTTTGTGATCAGACCAGCCAGTGCCATGCCCCCCGGGGAAGGGCCACCCCTCCCAGGTTGGGAGCTCAGGAAACCCTACTCAGACTGGAGCCTGGCGAGGCCCCCTCGCTTTGACCTGCAAGTTGGTGAATTAAATCAAAACGTGGGGGTGTGGGTGGCTGAGTGGGGGGTTCCTGCTTCCTCCTGGCCCACGGGGAGCCCCTGGGAGTGCTTTCTGGCCTCTCCGGGAGGAATGACGGGGGTGCTCGGGGCAGGCCTCCTCTGCAGCGCAGTCCCGGCCTGCCTTCCACCAGGAGCCCTCCTGGACCCTCGGGGGAGACTTGAGCCCAAGGACAGAGCCCTTGGCTGGGGCAGGGGGTGTGGGATGGGGGGCGTCGAGGGCCTCGCCTCTGAGATGGGTGGCACGGGATGGTGTGGTGAGGATGTGCGCGTTCCCCTTCTGTCTCGGGCGGGTGGACGCAGACACGGGAGGGACGTCTGGGGACAGACGCGGAGACACCAAGGAACCGGGGAGACAACAGGTATGTTACCTGTCCCAGAGCGAGGGCGAGGACCTGGCCAGCCGGCCCTGCAGGATGCGGGGCTGCCCGAGGCACGAGGGCACCCAGGGGCTGCGCAGCCTGTAGGCGAAGAGGACAGAGCCGCTCAGCGCGGGGGCGGGGGCCACGCCAGGCCCACCGTGGGCACAGACACAGAGAGATGTGGAGCCCGCCCCCGCCCCCGCCGGACAGGAACGCTCCTTATTGGCAGCAAGGTGTCAGGGCGGGGGTGCGGGAACCAGCGTGGGGGCGCCCAGCCCGCGTAACTGCCGGCCCCTGGGCTGCCTGAGCTCGGCGGTGGCACCGTGTGCCGCCAGTGGCAGGGTCCCCGTCTGCAAGCCTGCCTCAAGGTCTCAGCTTCAGAGGAGAGTCGTGGGGGGGCAGGGGCCCTACCGCTCTGGGCTCCCGTCTGGCAGGACCCAGTGGTTGGAGACCCTAGGAGGCAAGGACAGGGGAGGGACAGTGTGATGCCCGTCGCTGCTGGGACACTGTGATGGGCTCGTGTGTGGACAGGGGAGGCGCATCTCAGAGGCTGAGGGACCCGGCAGAAGTTAGGGGTCCAGGGCAGGGCCCACCTCACCCTCCCTGGGACCCCTTGTCACCCCACTCTGCCCGTGGCCTGTCTGGATCTGGCAGTGGGGGGACTGGCGGGGAACAGAATCCGCGGGGTGGGTGTGAGGGGGGGGACCCAGGTCTGCCTGGCCCTGCTGGGGTAGCACCCGGCTGGGGGCCACTGGAGAGTCATCAGAGCCCCCGCCAAGGCTGCTTGGGAGCCTCCCCCCAGTGCAGTCTCTCCAGGGACGCCCTGGTGGCCTTGCGGGCCCCAGAGCCAAAGGGGACATCTGATCATAGGAAGCAGCCCCAGAAATCAGGCTCCAAAAAAATGCTTAGAGACACGGGGGTTAAGAGAATGCGCGGTATAATCCCATTTAAAAAAATCTGTATACCGATATCCACAGAAAGCAAGGTAGGGAAAGACATGTTAACGGTGTTACAGGTGGGTGGTGGGATTCTGGGTAATTTGAAAATTTTCTTCTATATTTTCCCAGATTTGTCACCTTTCCTATGGTGAGGATGAAAAAGCAGAAAAGAATTTACTAAGGATAAAATTTTGCAAACCGCTCCCCCCCCAAAAAAAAGGTTTTAAGCGCTGACTTGATGGGCTGAGGTGGACGCGTGGGGGGAAGCTCGCGGCCCTGGGCTGTGCTCTGCGCACCGGTCACCGCTTCCGTGAGCCCCCGTTTCCTCATCTGTAAGATGGGCTGCCCTTGGCCCCGTCTCCTGAGCTGCGGAGGAGGGGCGGCGGGCAGGGCACTGGCTTGGTCTCTGGGTGGACGGGACCCTGAAATTCCAGCCCCAGCCTCTGCCCTTTGCCAACAACCCCCATGCTGCTGAGTGAGCAGAGCAGGGCAGGACGGGCCAGCGCCCCGGGGAGCATCCAGAAACCGCCGGTCTGCGGTTGGGAAAATGGGAGTCCAGAGAGGCTAAGCAGGTCTCCCAAGACGGCACAGCCAGTCTAGGCCGTGGGTGAGATAAACAGCCCCCGCTGGCCTCTCCTGGGGCCGCCACCCCTCCTGGGCACCTGTGCGAAAGAACAGCAGTGGGGAGCGGGGCGCCGGGCCTGCGGCAGGATGGCCGTCCCTGCCCACGGGCCTGCCAAGGAGAGACGGCGGAAGAGGCCATTAGCTGTCTCCCACTCGGCTCTCCTGGCCGGCCGCCGGCTGTCAACAGGGCCAGTGACTGCCCCCGGCGGGAGCCCGCACGACAGAGCCTCGGCCCCAGGGATGACCAGACACGGTGTCACCCCTAGCTGGGCACACGAGGCCACCTTCCCAGCCTCTCTGGCAGAAGGGCCTGGTGACCGCCGGGCCGACAGACGGACAGAGAGTTGGCCCCGGCTGCTGGAGCTGACCTGCCTTGCCGATCCTGGGCTCCCCTCAGGGCTGCGGGTGTCCTCACGTGGGGAACAGCTGCCCTTGCCCCTGTGTGTCTCTCAAGACGAGATGGGCCTGGGGGGCAACCTGGACCCTGGGCGGGGGCAGCTGGGAAGGGCAGGACGTTAGCGATGGCTGCCTGCTCTCCCAGGGAGCGGCTGGCTCGGGGAGCTGGTGGCGAAGGGTGGCTGGGCCAGCTTTGCGGGGCCGTGGGCACTTCTCCCGCCTCGTCAGTCTGGGAGGGAGGCCGCCATCACCCCCATCGTACAGATGCGGATGGCTGCGGGCACCCGTGTCGGCCTCTGACCTGGTCCAGGGTGGAGGGAGGGGGAGGAAGGGGGCCAGGGCCGTGCCTGGCCACGCCTGAGCCCCGCACACCAGGCCCTTCCTCCTCTCCATTCCTGTCTGATTCCCCCAGATGTGGCCACCCTCACACCTAGTCCCGGCAGCTGTCCCCGGGAACGTCCTTGCTTCCCTTCCCTGAGTCCCCAGATCCCCTTCATTTTCTTGTGGGGCTCTGTTCAAATGCCGCCTCTGCTGGGAAGCCTTTCTTGGTTCCTTCTCCATGAAGCTTCCCTGTCTTTCCTCGCCCGTCCCCGTCAGGCTCAGACTGCCCCTCCTCTATCACTCAGGGCCGCCTGGGGCCCCGGCCCAGGCTCTTTGCCCTCTCTGTTCCCCTTGATGTCTATGGCACTGTGGGCAGCGCTGGGCATGGGGGGAGGGGCACAAGAGCTCCGGGAGCCCTGGGGTGCCAGGAGAAAACCCCTCCCTGCTCCACGGCGCTGACAAGGTTACGCGGTCAGGTGCGCCGTGGTGGGCCGGTGACACCCGTCCCTGGTGGGCTGAGGCCTATGGTGGGGAGGTGGGGCCGGGCGGGAGGTTGATGGAGGATGCGCCTCGGCTGCGTGAGTCACGGCCTTGCCAGCTCCCGGATGCCATGAGCCTTTGGGTCCCCGTGTCCCCGCGGCACGCCCTTCCCCCCCACCAGGACAGCCTGTCTTCTGGGCTCGGAGAGCTCAGGCCCCACCCAGCAGTCACGCTCCAGCAGCACCAAGCAGTTCACATGCTGTAGGCAGCTTCTCATCTTGGTGACTTTGTCCCCGTGTCCCCTCTGCCAGGATCGCGCTGACTCCCTCCCGCTCTGGTTTAACTCCTCCATACCCGGGGCCTGGTGGCGGGGACCCCGACACCCCGGCCGCCCCAGCTGGCCCCGGGGCAGGGATCGGTCGTGGCCAAGCGCCCGTCTCGGGCGTCACAGAGGCTGAGTCGGCTTCCTGCGTGTCACCGAGCGGTGGTGCCTGGGGCTCCCGCTCCGCCCGTGCCCCCTGCGTTCCCACCTCCCCCCAGCAGCCAGATGGCTCATCAGGAGACCTGGCTACACCGCGTGCCGCCTCTGGTCAAACTCCCCCATGATCGTGCGCCCCAAGTCCCGGCCCCGCGCCCCCCGAGTCACCACTGCCCGGCCCCTGGCTCACCTTGGCCAAGCATCGGCCTAAGCCCTCCCTGCCTGCCTCAGGGCCTTGGTCCTTGCTGGTCCCTCGGCCAGAGACATTCTCTCCCAGCTCTTTCCAGGCCCACCCCTCCTCTGCCTCAGGCCCCTGCACCCCGGGACAGCCTGCCCTCCCCGCTCTGCCTGGTTCCCAAGGGGGCAGCGACCTGGGTACCTGTCTGCTATTCTGTGGGACTAGCCTCCCTTGCTCGCCCTTTCCCAGAGAGGCCTCCCGTCGGCTCCTTGGGCCCCCCGTGTGAAACTCGGGATGTCCTGCACGGACTCCGGGGCGGCTCCTTGGGACCCGCGGGATGTGGGTGTCCCACGTGGACACCGGGGCGAGTCCCCGAAGGAGGCTTTGTGCATGCGCCTTCCACGGGAGAAGCCAGAGATGATCCCTACGGGACCCCGTGTCCCCTCTCCCACCTCGGAGACCCTCATGTGCCCCAGCCCGTGCCGTGTTCAGCGGCCACCACTTTTCTGCCTGTCACAGAAGAGCCTTTCTTCTGTTCCTCTTGACCTCGATGGTCGCCTTGCCAATTCCACCCTCCCCCGTCCTAGGGGGAGCCCACCCTGGCCGGATCAGCCAGCACCCCCAGAGCCTCCCGGGGGCCCGCCCTGCCCCAGGTGCACGCATCTAGTCCCAGGCCACCCCACAGACTGTAAGGGAGGTGCACACTATGCCCATTTCACAGACGGGGAAACTGAGATTCATGAAAATCAAGGCACGGGGTACCTCTGAGGTCACACAGCCCTGCTGGGGTTCAATGCCAGGTCAACTGTTCTTTCCCCAGTGTTGAGATGACAGATTTTAATGCAAACTGCAGAACTTTATATTTTCCATCGAACCACCTCTGCTACAGTGTGGTCATGACTGGATGCAGCCGTCCCCCCATCAGGGCCCGTGAGGGCCGACCGTGGCCGGCCTGAGGGAGGCAGGAGTTGGAGGCCAAGAGGCGAGGCGACCTGAGCGGGGCCAAGGGAGGTGGGTGGGCCTGGAGCCCCGTGGGGCGGGGCCATCTAGCTTCCCCTGGGGTCCTTGAGTCTCTCCCCGGAGGAAAAGAGCTCAGGCACTGGCCGGGACTGCTCTGTGACTCTGTGACCGCCCAGCAGGGCCCTCAGCCGACCCCTGCAGCAAGGACACCAGCAGCACCACGTGCATGGAGATGGGGACCTTAGGCCAGGCTGTCACCACGGCCACCAAGCTGTTGTGCAAAAGTCCCGGGGAAGGTCATATGCGCAGGTGCGTGTGTGTGCCGATGCGTATGTTCTGGGGGAGGGGACTGTCACAGCACCGAGCTGGGGGCCCCCGGCCAGGAGGGGTCACCAGCTCAAGCCGGGAGGCGTAGAGACTCCTGGAACTCAACACCTGCCCGGTCCTACCCTCTGTCGGCAGCCCCTTGACGGAGGTCGTCTAGTGGAACCAGCCATCCTCCCTGCTTCCCCGTGGGCCCTGGTGACATGGCTGTTCCAATGCCCTCTCCTGCCCGGAGTCGGAGACACGGCAGGAACGCTTCGTTCCTCCTCACCTTATCAGGTGGCCGCAGCGCTGCTCCCGCCTCCTGCCCTCTCTGCCAAGGCAGAGCCACGTGCCGGGAGCTGGCAGTGCGGCCTGGTGAACCCATGCGGCTGGGCAGACCCAGGTGTGCCCAGGGCTGGGGCACGGCGGGGTGACCCGGGCGAGTGCACGGAGCAGCTTCAGGGTCACCCCTGAGCCTTTGCGTACGCTGCCCCTCCTGCCTAGCACATCCTCTCCCCGCTGTTTGGTTCAGTCTGTTCACCTCCTCCAGGAAGGCTTCTTGGACACCGGGTCAGAAGCCCTCTTCACTATCCTGTTGTCAGCCTCACGGGGCAGGGGGTGCTGTGGGGGTCCCGGGGCTGTGTCTGCCCCTCCTCCTCAGGGTCCCAGAGCTGGTGCAGGGCAGGTGCAACGCAAGGCCTGACGGCCATGTGCTGGGGGTGCCCGTGTCTCGGGACAGAGCCCTTTCTGGAAAGGCCCACTGGGAGAAAGCCTGAGGCCTCTGGCCCCCAAAGAGGAACAGAGATAAACAGCAGGGCTCTGGGAGCCTGTGTAGGGCTGGCTAGCAGTCCTCAGCAATCCCTCAGTCCCCACTCTGTGCACATCATGGCCACTGCCGTCCACACTGGTCCTCGTCAGACCTGGGTTGTAAATGAAGCACCCGGCCCGGAGTGGCCACCTGACCAGAAATGTCACACGGTAGGCCAAACCCAGGCCTCCCGATGCCCAGTGTGGGGCTCCGTCGGCCCCTTCCAGCCACGGGGGCCTATGGAGAGGCAGCGGACAGAGGGCAGCGGGCCTCGGGAGGCGAGGCAGGCTGGGACAGGGGACTGTCGGCGGCGGGGAACGCGGCCGGCACGCGGAAGTGCACAACCAACCCTAGCTGTGACAATGGTGGGGGGTGGGGTGACACTGTGGGAGGCCTGAGCTCCAGGCTCAGGGAGGGAGGCCCCGGCCCAGCTCCCACACCCACCGGGACACCCCACTTGCCGACACGCAGCTCACCACCGGGACGCCCCCCCTCCACCCACTCCCCGCTTCCCGCAGCCCCTCGCCCACTTCGTCCCCGCGCGCCACCCTCCACGTCCCCTCCCCGAGCGCGAGGGCCAAACCCCAACCGGGTCGGGCCCCCCTCCCCCATGGACAGCAGGAAATCACACAGCTGGGTGACCAGCCTCGCTCTCTGTTCGGTCCACAGAATGACCCGGGTCTCGTCACGGTCCCTGTTCGCCCCCTTCCCCACCCACCTGGGACAAGGCTTCACCCCTCTCCTCTCTGCTCACCCGCCCCGCACCTCCCTGCCCCCAGCCCCACATGCAGCCGACGCCCTGCTTCCTTCTCCGCGGAGGAAACAGAGCCGCCCCAAGGGGACTTCCCCAGATGTCACTACCAGGCGTGCCCACCTACCAGCATCTGCCCGGACACCCGGCGCTGCCCGCCTGTTACTCCAGACACCCCGCCAGGCAGCCCTCCGCCCACTCCAGGCGTGGCTCCCGAGCAGCCACCTCCCCCCTCTCTTGCAGATCGTTCTCTCCGGAGCCCCCGAGAGAGTTACGAGTTACGTTTCCCACGCTGAGAACGACCCTCTCTTGACCCTCCAGGTACCTCCCCCTCCTCTGCTCCCTGGGGATGCTGTGCGTCCTCACTCGCCACCTGCCCGGACCAACGCCCACCTGGCTCCCGCCTGTCCCTTTGCAGTCCTCACGTGACCTGAGCGCCGGGCAGCCGGAGGCCTGGCGGACCCCTCTGCCTCCCGCAAGTGCCTCTGTCTCAAAGGTCCGGAGGTGACAACAGCCGGGTGGGGGTGGGGGGGGGGAGGTACATTCTGGAGGTGGGCTGGCCGGAGCCCAAGCCCGGGGGGCAAGGACAGACTAGGGGGTGGCCGGGGACAAGCGGGCAGAAGGCCCACTGCCCTACCTGCAGGCCAAGTGTCCGGCCCCTTCCCTCAGGGCACAGGAGCCCCGGAGGCACTTCAGAGCAGGACGGCTTGGGCCTGGGGATGTCCCTCCGGCGGGTGAGCCAGCAAGCGGAGCCCTGAGGAGGCTGTCCCAGGAGGGGTGGGTCTGGAAGGCTCTAGAAGCCTTCTGGGTCTTTCCTAACACCCAGCTGGGCACCGTTGGTCGTCCACTCTTCTGTTGGTCTCCCCGTCTAGACTGGGAGACCTGGAAGACCATTCACGCCTTGGCCCTGGACCCCTCCCCTGCCCCAAGGCCACACCCACCCTCCACCCGGAGTCAGTGTTCAGGGGGCTTCCTAGAGAGACGGGTGGACCGAATGACCATGGGGTCGGCCCCAGAGCCGATGAAGGGCTCCCAAATTGACCTCCCGGCACCCGGCACCCCGCCCCGGGGCCCAGGTGAGAAGGCGCCACCCCTCAGCACTTTGATGACCAGGTTCGTGGCCGCCCCCCAAGAAACCCACGCTGGCTGCGCTGATTTGACCGCCCCACCGGCTGGGTCGCCGCAGCAGACACGGGGACACAGCGATCGGATCGCCGGGAGGGCCTGTTTTCTGGGCCCCAAGAAGGCAATCAGGGCTGCAGGAAGCTTCTCGGTGGCCCAGATCGGGGGTTGTGGGCGGCCGGCCCTAACCCTGCACCCCTTCCCCGCCCCCCTAACTCCGCCAGGCCACCCCACCCCACTCTCACCTCCCCACCTGCCCCCGCGCCTCCCCACACCCACATGAGACGGTGCCACGGGCCAAACCCAGTCTGGAAGCGAAGGACTGGGGCCAGGACGGCGCACTTCAGCCACTGGGCCAGGAGGAGGCCACCTTTCTGGGCTGCAGTTCCCCCATCTGGAATCAAAACTCAAAGGGGCACTGTGACCGCGGTGACCTCCTCCTAGAAACTTCTCCCTGAAATCCCGCCCCCCCCCCCCCCCGCCGCGGTCACGCAATCACCCAGAGACACCTACTGCATGCTACTGGCCTTTTCTCGCTCAATCCGCACCTCCCTGGGGGTGTGTGGGGGGTGGGGGTGCCCAACGTACAAAGCAATCGGGGCCTGGGGACAAAGGCCTCTTTCAAGGGCACCCCTCTAGTAATGGCCGGTAAGCACGGGAGCCAGGAGTGGACCCCTCCCAGGATGGCCTCCCCTCTCGGGGGCGGCCCCTCCAGACATCACTGCAGCCCCAGCCCTCACCCTCCCCTGCTCCCGACTCTGAAATTCTCTCATGATCCTGACTCAATCTAGGGCTGCCGGCCACCTCCCCTGCTCCCCTCGGCCGGGTCCTCTTCTCCACAGTGGGAATGATGTCACCGGTTTGAAGGCTGGTGAAACAGGACAGCTGAGACCGCCTAAGAGACGGGCAGGCAGTTAACAGCCAGACCGTTAACCGTGTGCCGAGATCCAGGGTAACAATCTCAGCCTCAAAACAACCTTCTAACGTAGGTGCTATTCTCATTGTGCCCACTTTACAGATGCACACACTGAGGACCGGAGAGGTTCAGAAACCTGTCTAAGGCCACACAGCCAGTAAGTGAAAGAGCTGGGATTCAAGCCCAGGTGAGTCTACCTTCTTAATCATACTTCATCAGGGAGGCCTTCCAGAGGAGCAGGGACTCAGATGTGCTGGGAGGACAGGAGACTTAGAAGGGCAGGGCAGGACAAGAGAGAATAGTCTGCGTGGAGGGTCTCTTTGTAGCACCCTGAATCCCAAAGGGAGAAGCAAAGCAAGGCAGTCATTCACATCATAGTAAGAATTAGCCCATAAGTCTTCCTCCACTAGGGTCAGGTTTAGAAGTGCGGCAGAGAGCCTTGGAGGACCCCACTTAGGGAGGGACTAGGCCTGCTGGGTGGGGTGCAGGAGACAAGAGGTGGACGGTAGGGGTTGTGGAGGGAAGGGACAAGAAAACCCAACAGTAATCCTGGAGGCGTCGAGTCGGTTCCAGCAGGTGGCCAGTCTCCGGGAAACCTCTTCAAGAGCTGGCAGGCTCCAGACCACAATGCCAGTCACCCTTCCAACCCCAGTAGCACCCACCGCATGCCCACCCTGCCCAGAGAACAGCGACGCCCTCCAGGAAGCACCCAAAGCAGGACAGCCCCAAAGCGCAGGGGCGCCCCAGGCCCACGGGTGACAGCAGCCTGTGCGTCCCCGAACCTGCTCTCCCCCCCGCGGCTGGCCCCGTCTCCGGTGACAGCAGCTGCAACCTTTGCTCGGGCCCAGCAGGCGGGAGTTGTCCTGGATGCCCCCCTTCCCTCGCACCCCTCCTCCGACCCATCGGGAGACCCCATCCGCTCTCCTCCCGAATACACCAGAATCCTCTGCCCGCCTCCGCGGCCCCTGCCCCCTCCCGGCCGCCATCACAACTCTCCCGGTCCCCGCCCTGCCCCCGCCCTGGCGTCCCAGCCCTGCCACTTGCTCCACACTAAACCCGGCCACACCGTGGCTCCGCTCGCAAGCCCTCCACAGCCCCCACGCACCCCGAGTCCCCGTCTGTCCCCCTCGCCTCCCCAGCCTCCTCGTCACCATGCTCGGCCACTCTGGCCGCGGGTCAGCTCCCTCCTCGGCACCTTCCCACCTGCTCTCCCTCTGCCCGGAGCTCTTTCTCCCAAACGGGCACGTGGTGGCCCTTCACCCACACAGGCCTTCACCCCGGTGTCCCCTTCCCGGAAGCCCTTCCCAGGCCGTGCTGCCACCCCCCACACCCCCAGCACACTCACTGCCCTTCTGTTCCTGGGGGGGGGGGTTGGACCCCATAGCACTGGTCACTGTGAGGTTTATTTTGACAAGCTTTCTGTCTCCCCTAACGAGAGGAGTTTTTTCGGTCACTGCTGTATCCCCAGTGCCTACAACAGCCTCCAGCAAACAGTGGGTGCTCAATAAATATTTGTCAAGCGTGCGATCGATGAGCAAATGAGATCAACGGTGACAACCTACAGGGCCAAGGCAGTGGGGCCTCCCAGGTGAGAGAAAGGGTCCCTGAGGGGGACGTGGAGGGAGACAGGACAGGCCACCACCAAGTGACCAGCAGGGGGGCACCCAGCAGTGCCCAGCTGTGCCAAGGGGGCCCGGGTGCCACACCGGAGTTTGGGTCTTCTGGGGGGGCCGGTGGGAGCCTGGAGCTGTCGGCGGTGCGTCCACAGCTCTGGGCTTCAAGAAGGGTGCTGGTGTGGCCCAGAGGAGAGGGCACCGGAAGGGAGGTAGGAAGCCTGCTTGTCTGAGCGAACACGTGTGGCGGGGGCACAGAGGGGGGGCTGCACCGTTTGGTCCAAACACAGACGGGACTCCTCCCACCGGGCCCTGTCTGGATGCTGGGGGAGGCTGTGGTCTTCCCGGCCCCAGAGACCCAGACAAGTCCCTTTCTGCCTCTGGCCTCCGTTTCCCCAGAGCCCTCCAGCTCTGTGGTTCCTCACGGCTGGGAGGGAGGGAGGCCGAACACACCAGGAAGGTCAGAGCTCAGCCCCCGCGTGAGGAAGGTGCCCCACATTCACGCCTGCCTCCACGAGCCACTCTCGCACCTGCCCCCAGGCTTTTGCCCATGCTGGTCCCCCGGCCAGGAGCCCCGTCTGTCCGCACCCACTCATTTCAGTCGAGTGGCTTCCTCTCTGAGCAAGGCCCCCCCCCACCCCCGCCGACCATCTCCTCCATCAGAGGCTCTCACAGGCTGGGTGGCACGGTCGGTGAAATATCCGACCCTTGATCTCGGCTCAGGTCCCCATCTCATGGTTCGGTGAGTTCGAGCCCTGCATCAGGCTCCGTGCTGACAGCGCAGAGCCTGCTTGGGCTTCTGTCTCTCCTTCTCTCCGGCCCTCCCCAGCTTGTGCGCTCTCTCTTCTCTCTCTCTCAAAATAAATAAATAAACTTTAAAATAAATTTTAAAATTTTTAAAAATTCAACAACAACAACAACAACACTCCCTGGGGCGCCTGGGTGGCTCAGTCGGTTGGGCGGCTGACTTTGGCTCAGGTCACGATCTCCCGGCTCGTGGGTTCAAGCCCCACGTGGGGCTCTGTGCTCACAGCTCAGAGCCTGGAGCCTGCTTCGGATTCTGTGTCTCCCTCTCTCTCTGCCCCTCCCCCTGCTCATGTTCTGTCTCTCTCTGTCTCTCAAAAAAAAAAAAAAAAAAAAATTAAAAACACTACTCCCTGAGGGCTGGGCACAAGTGCTCCCCAGTGCTCTTCCTGGGGTGCCAAGGGGAGTGGCCCCCTTCTAGGGCACCGTGAGTGGTGAATGGCTGGCTGCCCCACTCCTCCCTGCTTGCCACAGCACAGTCTCATTCAAAAGCATTTACTGAGTACCTACTACATGTCACCCCTAAGCCCTGGGGGTCAGCAGTGGACTGCCATTCTGGGCAGGGGGCGGGGGGCCGACAGATCATAAACAAGATAAGGAGATAAAGCAAAGTGCTAGTCAGGGGGCGGGCAGGGTGGCAGGGAACATCAAAGCAGAGAAGGGGCAGGGTGGGGGGTTAAAATTATACATGGAGTGAGTGGTCAGGAAAGCCGTCCCCGCCCCCACCGCAGTGACATTTGAAGAAGATGTGAAAGAAAGGGAGGCAGGAGTCTGTGGATATCTGGGGAAGGACATTCCAGGTAGACAGGAACGGCTTGTGCAAAGGCCCCGGGGCAGGAGCCTGTCTGATGTGTTTGAGGAACAACAAGGAGGCCAGGTAGCTGCAAGGGAAACCAGCGAGGGGAGAGTCATGGGAGAGGAGGTCGGTGTGGTTTGACGTTCGGACACGACCTGACGTCTGACCCTATCTCCAGGGTGTCAGGCTGGTGTTTCCCCAGAGGATCCCCAGCGCGGAGCACCCTGTCTGGCACGGGCAGAGCCACAACGAGTACAAGTCACACGAGGGGATCAATGAGTGTAGGCCTGCACACGGGGGTGTCCCCGTGCAAAAAGCTGTAACCAAAACTTAACGCCAACAGAATTAAAAGCAGGAACTCGCGTTCATCGGAGGCCCCTTCTACCCGGCGGGAAGCGAGCGGCCGCAGGGAAGTGATCTGCACACGCGTGATCCGCAAGGGCCGGCTGGACACCCACAAACCCCGTAAGACACTCTGACGGGAAGACACGCGCACAACTTACGGAAGAGGAAACCCCAGCGAGCAGCGATCCGGGGAGGTGTGATCGGCGCCACCCCAAGACGCCGTGGTGACGCAGGGCCTCCCGCGTCGGGCGGGCAGTGACCAGAAGGCGCCGCGCACCGTGTGGCCTTGACTTCTCCCCGACCACGTGCGCGCGCCCTGTGTCTCCGGCGGCTCGGCTCCGGGGCGTGCCCCCCCCCCGCCCCCGCCCGCCCCATGCACACACGGTCCCTAGCACACCTGGACCGGACTGTCCGCAGCAGCTCACGCCACAGTGCTCTCGGCCAATGAACAGACCGCAGCGGCTTCACGCACAAATGCCGCGACCCGAGACAGCCAGCCGCGGCCACCCCCCCCCCCCCCCCCCCCCCGCAAACGCGACGTTGGGGCGAAACGAGGCCAGCCTGCAAGGCACAGGCTGAAAGCCTCCATGTGCGTGAGGGTCTCCACCCGGCAGAACAAAACGATGTCAGTCGGGGATGCTCTTAGGTGGCCAAATCACGAAGGAAACAAAGAGCCGCTTATCACAAAAGCCAGGGGCCTGGGGACCTCGGGGGAAGGTGGGGGGGGGGGGAAGCCGTGATGGGGGAGGGGTCTCGGGGCGCCCCTGGAGGGCTGGCAGCCTTCCTGTTCTTGACCTGGGTGGTGGTCGTCCTGAACTTAATCTCCAAACCGCAGAGATCTGTATCACTTTTTCTACACGCTCATCAGGGTTCACAACTTCGAAATAGTCCAGCGGGGGCGGGGGCGAGTGGTTGGTGGACGCATAACGGGAAGAACTCTGGCTTCCTGAGAACCTTCTCCATCCCAGGTGCCCTGTGGCGGCTGACCCACTTTCCTCCACGACAGAGGGGACGGGAGCCCACGCAGAGGAGAGGGCTTGCCCAGAGGCCTGCGGCAGACAAAGTGGCCGCCGCAGGAGTGAAGGCAGAGGGGACCCTGTGCGGAGGGAAGCAAAGGAGCCGATTAATTTGAGGATTAGCAGCTGTGCTCTGCACACGGCCGGCCAGGCTGGCCTCGCTAATATCCACAAATAGTTGAGTGTCCCCAGAAGAGTCGCTCAAGCAGTCAGAGGCAGGGAAGCTAAGTGAGCGAGGGCAGGGCACACGCGAGGCCGGAGTAGAGGTGGCCAGACCTGGGGGAGCACTGCGGTGGGCCAGGCCCTGCAGGCGCTGGGGCTGGAAAGGTCGAGGGGTCAGAGCCAGGCTCTGCCGGAAGGGGCTCCCATCCGGGACACGCTCCATCGGCCCGCATTCCCCTCCCCTCGCCTGTTTGCCCGGACACATCCTCGCTTCCTCGGGCCTCTGTGGCCTTTGCGCCTCTTGGAAGGCCTGACTGGTCTATCCTCCTTGCAAATTCCTATTCATTCTTTGAGCCTTGGCTCAAGCGTCCCCGCTTCCAGGAAGCCCTCCCTGATATCCCAAGTCAGTGACCCTGGCCTGGCATCCCTGGGAGGATCTGCTGATGGGGCTGTGTTCTTGCCTGCTCCGGACGGTGGCCCTGGGTCTTACTCGGTCTCAGCCCCCAGTGCAGGACTTGGTACACAGAAGGGGAATGACTCCCCCCCCCCCCAGGGATGAGGGGCAAAAGCATCACAAAAGCCCCAGAGGGAAGGTGACAGGGAGAAGAAAGAGTCTGTCATGTGGACAAGAAGGCCAGTGAAAGTTCATTCTAGGCAGAGAGAACAGCACAGGCAAGGGCAGGAGCGTGTGACTGTTTGGGCCTGGGAGGGGAGACTTCAGCATGATGGGTGGTGAGCAGGGGGAGTCAGCAGAGGGGCTGGGGCGAGGCGAGCCCGGCTGTGCACCTGCCCACAAAGGGAGCCACTGAGGGTCAAACGGACACCGTCCTTTTGCCCACTCGTCACATATTTCCTGGACCCCCCCCCCCCCCACGAGCCAGGCTTGGTCCCAGGCACCAGGATAGGGGTGCGCTGGACGGGGCAAAGCGCCTGCCGTCTAGGAGCTCAGTTCGGCTCCCCAGGCCCGGCCTGCAATGTACAGAAACTGCCCTCTAGGGGCGTGGGGGCGGGGGACGGGTGGCACACAGGGCTGGGCCATGGGGCCATTCCTCTGGACACCCCAAGACCCCTTCAGTTGGACCACCATGCATCTTCTCCCGCCTGGGGGACCCACCACAGTGTGGACTGGATGCCCCACGATGAACCTCCACCCGGCCTGTGGGTCACGTCTCAGGCGGGGCACATCATTCTCCCAACAGCCCTGAGAGGTGGGGGTGATTAGGACATCCACTTCACAGATGGGAAAACTGAGGCCGGAGACTTGGATCTGAGAGGCTCCAGACCCCAGGACCTACCACTCCTGCTGACCAACTTCCCCTACATCCCTCTGGGCCTCTTGGTCCTAGACGCCCGGCACTACCTGCAGGACAGAACCGCACGGGGGCAGCCCCTGCACCTGCTGGGAAGGAAGGATCGGAAAGGCCCTTGAGGCAGCTCTGAGAACACTAATGGGGTGAGAAGAAGAAAGGGGGTAGAACCCTCCCCGGTTCTGGGATGCTATGCTGGGTCCTGGCCCCACGGGACCCCCATTCTCACAAGCTCCAAAAAGTCCGCCTCTGCTCAAAGCCCGAGTGGCCCAGAGCAGCCCAGTGGCCCAGGCCCTGGCAACTGCCACTGGCCTTTGGGACTCAGCCCGGGGAAGCCCTCGGCCCATCTGGCAAAGCCATGCCTGATGCCCTTAGCGTGTCAGGCACCACTGCCCAGGTGGCTCACCTGTCCACTTGACTCACCTGCCCACCTGCGTCCCCAACCCGGCTGGGCCATGTCTCTGTCCCCACTGCCCAGCACACAGGGGTGGGTGCTCAAGAACCTTGGCTGGGCACGGAGGGGGAGAGAAAGAGAACCACGGAAGGGACCCTCCCTCCCCCACCCCCCCCCACCCCTGCCAGCTGGTCTTGCTACGAAGACCCCCACGAAGGCTACCTTCTTCTCAAGTCTCAGCTGGGCAAAGCAGTAGCCCCTTCTTCCCAGGAACCCTTCCCGGGTGGGGACACTGGTGAGACGACGGCCAGTGTGGGGTATCTGTGTGGCCACAGCCAGGTTTGCTTGCCCCTTGGGCCTCTCCAGCCCCCCCTGGACCTTGGCCATGACAAGGCGGGCCTGGCTGCACGTCAGATTTTGGGTCTGAGCTCCTAGGACCTGAGAGATTGGACCCCTCCTCCCAGCCCAGGACAAGTGGGTCCTTGCCCCATGGGACTCACAGGAGAGGGCTGCGCTCCAGCTCAGTGGCCAGGAGATGGCCCCGCTCTGAACAGCCAGTCCCGGGCCACAGTGTGAGACCCCCGGGGCACTCACGGAAGAACTCGCCCACAGCATTAAGGGTCAGCTGGGAAGGCCCCGGGTCTCCTTGCCCTAGACCCAGGGCCATGTTCTGGAACAAGCCTGGGCTGGCAGGTCCCTGACCCTCAGGGGATGGGTGTCCCGGCCGCAAGGAGCGTTCCCCGTGGATGCCCGATTCTGGCCTTGGGAGGAGGGGGAGGGGGAGGGGTCGCGAGACCCTCCGGACTTTGGAGACGGTGCCGAAACCCAGCAGCCAGAGCCTGGCCTGCTGCCCACACGACGCCTCGGCTCAGACTCCGGAAGGAAAACACAGGAGGGGTGTTCCCAAAGTGGGGGTCAGGGTGGCCAAGGGAAGTCGCGGAGGAAGTCGTGAATATTCAAATCGGCTGATTCCCCGGGCCTGCCGCGGAGGGAGCCCGGTGGAGTCCGCGGCGGCTCAAAGTTGAGCACCCCGAGGGAGGCCGCGGGGGACGCTCCCCAGACTCGCGGGATTCCCCCAAAATGGCTCCAAGACGCGCCTGCCTCGCCCGGCCGGCCGCGAGGACTCCATCCCCCACCCCGCCCCCACCAGGCGGAAACTTAAAAGCTCAGAACCAGGCAACTGTCAGCCGGGGGGTTGGGGGGGGGGTTGGGGGGGTGGCGGACCAGCCGGCGCGGGGACCCGGCGCGACCCGCAGGAGCGGAAACCCGGAGGGTCCCGCGGGGTGGAGTGGGGGAGGGGTGGGGGGGGACAGCCGGGAGTCCAGGGCGGGGCACGGGCCGGGAGGGGGGGGGCGCGCGCGCGCGCGCAGGTCCTCGCGGCGCACCGCCCCCCCCAGCCGCGGCGGCCCCGGCCGGGCGGAGGAGCCCCCCGCGAGGGGCTCCCCGTCGTGTCGCCGCGCGCAGTCCCGCACCGCACACCGCACACCCGGCCCGCCGGGGCGGCCCGGGCGGAGCCCTCCCCCTGCCCTCCCGGGCGCCCCCACCCCGACCCGGCCCCGCGCGAGCCGCGGCTCGGAGGACGCTGCACTCACCTGAGTTTCTCCATGTCTGCGGCAGAGGCCTGCGAGAAACCAAACGAGAGGGTCAGCAGGCAGGAGGCGTGCGCTCCGCGGCCGCACCGGGCGGCGCCGGGCACAGCGGGCACCGGGAGGGCGCGGCGGCGGGTCACCCCGCGCCGCTCGCTCGGCGGCAGATCCCGGCCCGCGCGCCCCCAGCCCCCGTCCCCGGTCCCCGAGACTCGGGGAGGGGGGTGGTGCGCCGGGCCGCGGCCGAGTAACAGGTGAGCCCGCCCGGGCCGCCGCGCTCCCCGCCACCGAGTTACGCCCCCCCCGGGGGGAAAGAAGGGGCTGGCCCGGGGCGATCCCGGGCTCGCCCGGAGAAGGGGGGCCCGGCCCGGCCGCGTTAACTCTCCCGTGGCCGCGGCCCCCGCTGCTTACCGTCCCCCCCACCCCCCCACCCGCACCCCCCGCCCCGCCCGTTAACCCTTGCAGCCCCACGCTCCCTCCCGGAGGAAGCCGAGCCCGCAATCGCAGAATCTCCGAGTCGGAGAATGTTCGAATCCGGGAACTGGGAGCCATACGGGGTTGCAGAACCCGACACTCACACGATCCGAGGGCGATGGCATTTGGGACCTCGGACTCCTCAGTCAGAGACCCCGCTGCCCTCAGGTTCTGGGGTTCCGGGCCTGGCTCGCCCCTCCCGGGCCCGAGGGATTAACCCCTGCGCGTCCGGCTCGCCGGCGGGGCTCCCTGCCGGGCTTGCGCAGACCCGCCCGCGCGCGGCTCGGAGACCCTCCCTGCCTAGCCCCGAGCAGCCGGGCAGCCCCTCTGTGCGCCGGGCGGGGAGACCCTCCCGCCGCCGTTAACCCTGCGGGCGCCGGCGAGCGACGGGGACCGCGAGCGGCCCGGGCGGGATCGCACTTCCTGCGCGGAGCGGGGGGCGCGGGGCGGGCCCTCCATCGCCCGGGAGAGGCCGCTCCCGGGGGCTTTCCCCCGTCTTTCCGCGCCACGGCCGGCATGAAAGGGGGGCGCGGGGCTGAGCCCAGGGACCACGCGACACACCTGGGAAGACTGATGACTGCCCATCCCGGCCCCTCGCTCCGGGCGCCGCCGCCGCGTCCGCCGGGAGCGCGCTCCGCTCCGGTCCGGGCCCCACGCCGCCTCCCCCACCGCCCCGCCGGGCGAGGGCGCAGCCCGGCCGACTGCGCCGAGCTAGGAGGCCCGGCCCGGGGGCCTCGGCCAGGCTCGGCCGCCGGCTCCCCGGGTGCTCGGGCAGGCCCTCCCGGGACTCCGCCGGCCTGTTTCCTCACCTGCGAGCCGGGGTTGGGGGCGGGGGGAGGCGGACGGAGCGCTCTGCTGCCCTTCAGCGCCCGCGGGCTGCGGAGGGGCTGGGCGGGGGAAGGAATTTTAGAAGAAAAGGATCCGCGAGGGCCCCGGATTGGCCGCCAGACACAATCCTCACTCGAAAAGTTGTCGGAGACCACGAGCCCAGACCCCCCTCTGAATACCCTCGTCCCCTAAGACAAAGAGAATTGGCCGCCGGGCCAGTGGCTCTCGCGAAGCCCCCTGTCTGCCCCAGGCCCACCTTTCCCAGGTCCCCATCACCGCGCTCAGCACACTAGATCCCGGCATACAGCAGGCGCTCAATAAACACGGACACTGCATGCCTAGCTCCTACACCAGCCTTTCCCTGCCTCCTCCCTCTGGCAGTGAGTTCCAGGCAGGCGTCCCGTCCCTTCGCCAGGGCACCCCCAGCACCCAGCAGGCCTGGCCTCCACAGGGCCCGCGCAGGGGTGGGAGGAGCCGGGCTTTCTCAGGGTCAGCCCCAACCAGGTTCATACCCAACCCAAAAAGTCCACGCGTTCCTGCATCCACCGACGCTGTTCCCCACATTCATTAGCTCCGGGCCAAGTTCTAGTGGTGGGAGGGGGCAGCCAATGAGGGGAGCCCTGCCCTCTGGGGGCTAATGGTTGAGAAGTGATCCCCCGCCCCCTGTCCTGGGAGTGCCCCCCTCGGCAGAATGGCAAAGATGCTCGAGGCGCTCCCACCCCCACGGCCCGCACGCGCCTTCCACGTTCATGGCACTGGCCGTTTCCTCCTCAGGGCGGCCCTGCCTGCCGGGGAAGCAGTCACTCCCATTTCACAGACAGGGGAAAGCAAAGCCCAGAGATGAGCCCGGCCAGGCCTGGAAACCAGCCCTCACACAGAGAGGTCTTCTCCCCCCGAAGGCTAGGGACAGTTCCTCACATGTCTCTGGCTGCCTCAATCACTCACAGTCAATGACCTGCCTGGGAGTTTGTCTCAAATTAATAAGAATGCATTAAAATTTAATTTTAAAAATCTAGCATTAATTATTTATATGGAATGTTTCAGCTCTTCTAAAAGGTCTGTCTGGGAATTTCCCAGGAAGGGACACTTAGGAGAGGCTGCTGAGTCGCCCTGGTGGCAGGGGGCAGGCTGGCAGAGGAAGAGATGGGGTGTAGCCTGGCACCTACCCGGGCAGCCCCTTCCTTCACTCCGCTATTCCAGACGCTGAAGCCTGGCCCTGACCCTTCCACGATGTCTCAAATTCTCTCCAGACCCAGTGCGTGTGCCCTCACCCTTAAAGGTTGCCTCCTCCAGGCAGCCCTCCGTGCAGACCCGGTGGAGTTGTTTGGTTCAGGCCTCCAT
Source organism: Prionailurus viverrinus (assembly GCF_022837055.1). Lineage (NCBI taxonomy): Eukaryota > Metazoa > Chordata > Mammalia > Carnivora > Felidae > Prionailurus > Prionailurus viverrinus. The sequence continues at coordinate 138,452,229 of NC_062566.1, forward strand.
ACCAGATGTGTGCTCCCTGGGGCAGGGCCTTTCCCAGTTGTGTCCCAGGGCTAGCCTGGCACCTCCCCCGGGGGTTGGGAGCTTGCACAAAGCTTTGAATGCACATGTGATGCGTGGTCACAGCTGTATGTGGTTAGGGAGCAGGGGGAGCGGCCGGGCTGGCCCTGTGGGGAGGCGCTGTGCCTTGGCAATGGTCTTGGTGTTGAGGCCAGAAGTCCCATGTCCACGTCGTGACTCTGCAGTTTGTCACCACGAGATCTGGGGATGTTCCCGACATGCCCATTTTAGAGATCAGAAAAGCAAGGCCAGAGCACGAAACGGCTTGTTCAGAGTCGCCCAAAGTTAGCCGAGGCCTGCCTGGGGGCTTGGCTGGAGGAGAACGGAAGCCACTGCCTGGGTCTCCTCCGTTATAGGAGGAGGGCAGGGATGGTTGGGGACCATGAGTATGGGGAGACTGTGGGAGGTCCAGGGTCCCCAGTGTGAGACACCCCCAGGGCCCCTCTGGCCCCTCCAGTGCTCTTCCCTGGGCCCTCCCGCACTCAGGGCCCCATGTCTCTTGTGCTGCAGCATGCTGTGACCTTGTCACTGTCTGCCCGAAACTCTCCCCTTGTCCCCTCCGGGTGGTCTGGTCCCGCAGCCGCCTTCATTTCCCCAAAACATCACATGAGCCCAGCTTGTCGGCCACGGGTCCTTGTCCCAGCCCAGCTGCTCTCTGGGCTCTTCCCCGGGCGGGCGGGTCTGCCCCACCAGCCTAGAAAGCCCCTCCCCCCACACCCTGAGCTCCACTCTGAGCCGCCTGCCGACCGCCACCTCCTCCTGCCCCTGCGACCTTCCCTTACGCCCTGCACAACTCTGAGCTTCCGGAGGGCCACCCGGGGCAGAAACGGGCCCGTCCATCCTGTAGCCGGCCTGTCGCTGCCAGTGCAGCCTTCAGCCCCGTTGCAGAAATCAATCCCATTTAATCCTCAAAGTGGCTTCGCGAGGGGGGCTCACAGACCCCCCTTTACAAATGCAGGAACAGAGGGTCCAAGAGACAAAGCCCTGCCGCTTGCGTGTGGTTCCTTCCACAGCCGCCACCCTCCCAGCGGCGCCTCGGCAAGGTGCCTGGCGCACAGTAGGGACTCTCGGGAGGCGAGGGAGGAAGGCAAGTCTGCCTCTGACCTCAGCCCCCTGATCTGTCCCGTACTTGGCACATGCAGACCACACTGATCAGCAAGCTCACCCAGCTGGCTCCTGCCTCAGGGCCTTTGCACTTCTTTCCTCCTCCTGGAATGCTCTGCCCCAGATCTTCTTTCTCTGACCACCCATCTGAAGTAGCCCCTTACCCACCAAAGACCCTCTCATCACACCGGTCTCTTTGGACCCCTCCTCCTCGGTCACTTGCCTGCCCTGCCCCTGCCCCACCAACACCCCTACGGCAGGGCCTCTAATGACAAGCGGTGATGCCTGAACCAGTGCATTTGCTCTTAATCCCCAGCCAGACGGACCTGCCACACAGCCTGCGTTCCTTCCTGCTCTCCTGGCCCCCACCATTCCTCGCCACCCCCAAGCTGGGCAGCACCCGAGCCCAAGGACACGGCGGCACAGGGTCCTGCCCCAGGCGTCCCTCTGAGGGTGTGGGTCCTCCTTCTCCAAGCCCCCCTCCAAATCCTCTGTTCCCGAAACTACAGAGAAGGAAAGTGAGTCCCTGTCTGGGGACAGGTCCGCTTGGTGCTGAGAGCCAGGCCTGGGACACACGGAGCCTGGGTTCTGGCCCCAGAGGCCAGCTCTGCCTCCGACTCCTCCTGTGACCCTGGGCCGGTCCCTGCCCTCGGCTGGGGCCGGGAGCTGGCCTCTCGGACCCTGACACTAGTGCTCCAACCCCGGGGCCTCCTTAAACCCACTCGGGGCTCTGGCTTCCTCAATTTCCCCTTTATCTTGCTCCCTGACTTCACCTGCAGGGGAGGAAACAAGCTGAAGAATGTGGAGGCCAGAGGGATAAGGCCTGGCGTGGGGGGCACAAACCCCGGGTGTGACAAAGACAGGGGTCACCCACCTCCCACGGATGAAGACTTGGGCCCCCTATGCAGCTGCATGACCTCTGACAAGTCTCTCGAATTCTCTGAGCTCAATCCCTTATCCAGGGAGGATGGAAAAATTTCGAAGGGCACTGTGAGCGACCAGGTAGCCAGGTATAGGGGACTGTCTTGGGGATGGGGCTCCTCTGGAGAGCCTTTAAAATTTTTTTTTTCAACGTTTATTTATTTTGGGGACAGAGAGAGACAGAGCATGAACGGGGGAGGGGCAGAGAGAGAGGGAGACACAGAATCGGAAACAGGCTCCAGGCTCTGAGCCATCAGCCCAGAGCCCGACGCGGGGCTCGAACTCACGGACCGCAAAATCGTGACCTGGCTGAAGTCGGACACTTAACCGACTGCGCCACCCAGGCGCCCAAGAGCCTTTTAATTTAATTTAATCATTTGGGGCGGACGGCCTTCTAAGATGCTTTACACCCCTTCTTGACTTCTTGCATTCATTCAACAAACATTCACCATGTGCCCTGTTCTAGTGGACTCAGCAGAGAACAAACCAGAGGGGGGTTCTGTGTCCTCTAGGTGCTGATGTTCTGATCTTTGCGGGCCGGAGGCAGATGGCTCCGGAGGTCAGCACAGCGCCCCTGCTGGCCCAGTGTCTGATGGGACAAGTCCGCTGAGGAGGGAAGGCTGAGGGAGGTCAAGGTGAATTGTGAGCCAGGACTGGGGAGCCGGTGGGAGCAGCAGGCCCTGGGCGCGGGGCGCCTGGTGAGTCTGGAAGCATCTGGTCAGCAGTGGGAGCAGGGGGCGGGGGTCTCGAGGGCCATAGTCAGGACGAGCCGCTGGGAAGCCCCGCTGGGCCAACAGGGGACTGTCCGAGGGGCTGCCGGGAGGAGGGGGCACAGAAGGGCAAGTGCAGGGCTCCAGGAGCCCAGCTGGAGGCGCCACCGGCCCAAATCCAGGCCCGTGGGGAGGGGGTGGAGGTGGGAGAGGTGCCCAGAGGGCCTGAGCAGGTGGAAGGGGTGGGGGGGAACATGGAGGGCCCAGGTCCTGGCGGGGGGGAGCGGCCGGTGAGGAGGCAGCACTGGAGAGGCGGCCAAGGACACCGAGGAGCAGAGGGAGGTAGGATGAGGGTGGGGGTTCCAGGAGCCGTCGGGCGGGGGGGGGGGGGGGGGAGGGGGGCGGGGACAGCGCTCACAGACCGGGTCCCTCAGCATCCCACTCAGGGCTGGCCTGTGCTGGGGACGCAGCAGGTCACCTTAGGCGCAGGACCGAGGTGAGCCGCGTGCTGTCCTGTCCTCACCTGATGGGGTGGAGAGGGGTGGGCGCTTGCCAGAGGTCACCCAGCAGGTTGGGGAGGGGAACTCGGGCCCTGGCTTGGTGCTGCTGTCCCCAGATGGGGCCGGGAGCGTCCCTGTCCCTGGTGCTGGACGGAGGGCCGCCCCGCCCTACCTCCCACCCCGGCCCGCCTTCCTTCGGCTGGGCTCCGTGTCGCCTCAGGCAGGGCCTCGGGTTCCCAGCCGTGTGCGGCTGCAAGCTGGCCTCCAGAGCTAAATCTGGCTTACCAGCATGTTGTATTTGGCCTGCAAGAGGTTTTAAAAATTTTTTAAAAAACATTTGAGCCAACATTTAAAAATTGGGAGAGTTTACATTTTAAATTCCATATTTTTGGCTTCTACTGAAAATTTGCAAGATCTGGCAACTCCGGCCCACATTCCCACGTGGCAACAGTTGGGGAGCTAGGAAGCAGCTCCCCCCACCCCCAAGAGGCACCTCGGGGGGGCTCCCCCGCTGGGGAGAGGCGCCATCCACACCTAACGGACCCGGCAGCTTAACTTGGGGAGACTGAGGCCCGGAGTCTGGAATGACTTGTCTGGGTCGCTCAGTGGGAAAGCCCCTGGGACAGGATCTGGGGACTCCCAGGCCTGGTAGCAGGGGTCTGGTTACAACCCCACCTGGGCTCCTTCAGAGCCCCAGCCTGCCTCTCCTTCCATGACCCTGACCCTGACCTTGACTCTGGCCCTCCCACTCTGGTCTTCTGACTACAGACAATGGCTGGCTTAAGTCACTCATACTGTCACTCGGGCCCGGGGACAGTGAGAAGAGGAGGTCTCAGAGACCTTCCGCAGGAGCTCCTTGCTTGCTAGACGAAGAAGGGGAGCAGCAGGGTCACCCACGGCCACTCACCAGACGGCACAGAGGCAGGACTAAAATCCAAGGCCCTCCCCTGGTTTATAGCTCCCTCCCTGAAGGTGTTAATGGTGAAACCTCCGGGCATTGGCCTCAAAAGAGGGATTTCAGGTTAATGACTGGAGCCCCCCCCACCCCCACCCTGGCAACAGTTCTGGGGACACAGTCCTGTCCAGGCTGGGAGGGCAGGAGACACACAGCAGAGGAACCGCCATCGCGACCTTCGTCACCATCATCACGCCAGTGACTGAACTCCTACTCTGTGCCAGGCACCCGCGCCCATGACCTCTGATCCTCCCGCCCCCACACGCCCGTGAGGACCCGGAGAACTCGGCTCCGTTCTCTGAGCCTGCTCCTGGTCTGTGAAACAGGCTGATCCCGGTACCTCTCTGACCCGCCTATTCTGAGTACTTGATGTGAGGCTGGAGCTGAGGGGTTCGGGGTTCCAGAACAGGTGCTCACCACGCGATATGGCCCTGGGGGTGAGGGTGGGGAGGGCCGATACCGCCCTCCCCCTCCCTTGGGAAGGAACCTCGGCAGGGCCTCAGGATGGAGCCCTGCCTCCTGGCACCCACTGCTGGGCCCCGACAGGTCCCCACAGCCCTGTGCCACCAGGCGGTCCTGGGAGGCGTGTGTGAAGAGCCTTGAGACAGAACCCTCCAGAGGCCTGGGCATCACGGAGCTCCCCCGGGGCCCAGTGTCCCCAGAGTGAGGGCTGCGCCGTGTGCAGGGCTCAGAGTGGCGCAGAGGCAGGGGTCCCAGATTGCCAGGCCCTTGTGGAGGAGGTGGGGGTCCCGATGCTTGTCAGGTACCTGTTGGATGCTTTCCCTGTGACAAGGCAAAAAAAAAATCGTGATCATTCCTGCCTTTTCATGGCTGGGGAAGCCAAGGCCCAGAGGGGTGAGGGCGGGTGACCTGTCCAGGTCACCAGCAGCCCGTGGATCCTTGAGCTGGTGCAGCTGGCCCCAAGGCAAGGGCCGGAGGGCTGCAAATGCCCAGGACTCACTAGTGGCCTCACTGCTCCCGGCCCTCCCCGGGAGGAAAAGGCAGGTGGCTGGGGGGCAAGAAACACCAAAGAGCAGGGGGGCAGAGGGGGAGGCTAAGACTGCCTGTGCCCAACCCTGACTCCTCCGCGTGGCCTCTCTGAGACTCAGTTTCCTCTTCTGGATGCGGGGAGCCTAATGACGGCACCAACCTCCTGGGGGTGCACCGAGGCCTGGGATCAAGAGTTAGAACACACAGAATTTTGTTTTTAAAGGAACCTCTCCCTGTAGAGACGCCATCCTAGGACGGGCCTGGCTGCAAGCTCTGCCAATCTGGCCCTGCGGCCCCCACTTGGGTCCTGTGCCCGGAGAAGTCAGGATGGGGCCGTGTCCTCAAGAGCCCATAAAAGCCCCTCTGGCCCCAGGGGACACGGACGGTTTGGGGGACAGAGGTCGGCACCAAGGTGGGCGTGCAAGTGCACGGGCACTGCTCTGATCGGTCCCCCGGGTCAGCTAAGTGGGTCTCACATCTTTCCGCCCGTCTGTGAGGCCAGGGTGTCCTGAGTGTCTGCAGGGCGGTGCCAGGTGCTGAGAAGGACACCTGCATTTAGATTTGAAGACCTCGGTCCTAGCCCAGACTCCCCACGTGACCTATAAAATGGGGAATTGAGGGGGCGCCTTAGCTCGGTCGGTTGAGCGTCCGACTTCGGCTCAGGTCACGATCTCGCGGTCCGTGAGTTCGAGCCCCGCGTCGGGCTCTGGGCTGACAGCTCAGAGCCTGGAGGCTGCTTCGGATTCTGTGTCTCCCTCTCTCTCTGCCTCTCCCCTGCTTGTGTTCTGTCTCTCTCTCTCAAAAATAAGTAAAAACATTAAAAAAAAATTTAATGGGGTATTAGTGAAAGACACAGACCCATCTATCTTTCCGACAGGATGGTGACATATTCTTGCATGGGAGGTGTCTGAGGTTCAAACGTGCAAAGGGATAATCACAAAATCCCGTGGTAAGACACAGAGGGCTCTGCCCATGGGGGGCTGATATTAATACCGTGCCGCACGCGCACTCAGTTCCCAACTCTTCTGCCTGCCCCGAAGCCAGAAATTTCACCGTAGAGACCCATTCGCTGGGTTCTTAAGGTCTTGCCTGTTACAGATATTATGAAAGCGGCCTGATGAGGGAGCTGGAAGGGGTCAGCGGGGACTCCCGGGGAGAAGGCACATGGAGCAAGGAGGGAGGGGACCGCAGCAGACCTCTGCCAGGCCGCCCGCGGGCGGGGGCGCTGAGGCTGAGACTCACCCGGCTTGGAGGCCTCCGGGGGGAGGCGGCTGGGCCTCCACACTTGCTGCTGCCTGCTCGAGACCCACCGGTCTCCACGGCCCGGCCAGCCCCCGCCCTGCTGGCAGCCTCGGGGGCCGCCTCTGGGGAAAGTGGAGGGCTCAGGGCCAGGGTCTTCTCCGGGGCCGCAGCTCCGGGGAGGGGCTCCTGGGCTGGGCCTGGGTCTCGCTCCCCCAGGGAGGGCTCCGGGCTGCGGCCTCTGGGCCCCCGGAAGGCCTCCAGGGTCCCGGGGTCCAGCACTCGTACGGTGACCTCATCCAGGAACCTGGAGAAGGGCAGCCTGGCCTCCCGTCGGCGGCCCAGCCGGGCCAGGGGGCCCCCGGCGGCCTTGCTGCCCGCGCCTGGGGGCTCTGGGGTGGACAGCAGGGCAGGTGACGCCTGTGTGCCCTCCTGGCCCAGCCGGCCCGCCCAGCCAGGGCAACGCGTCTGGCCCTCGCGGCTCCGGCCCAGAGTGGGACTTGGCTTGCGGCTTCGAAGGTCCCCTCTGCAGGCTTCCTTCCCGGTGGCTTTGGCCCCGGGCTCCAAGAGGGAGCTGCGGCCATCCTGCCTGGGGCTGCTGGGGTCAGGGCCCTGTGCCTGGGAGCTGGCCCCCGAGAGCATCCTCCGTGGTCAGTCCAAGGTCAAGCCTCTCCAAGTACCTCACTAGCCCCACTTCTCTCCTCCCACGGGGCTGGGATCCCCACGCCCTCTTTTGGGAGGGGGTCACGGCCGCCCATCTCCCATTGGCCAGAGCGATCAGCTCAATGCCCGCCTGCCCATCGATCCAGGGATGTCACGGGGGGGGGGGGGCTCCCACCCCCTAAATTGATTCTCACTAAGTGGGAGCTGGGCTTCAGGGCCCAGTGAGTGCCACAGAGAAGGTCATGTCCTGAGCTCTGTTTTTGCCTGGGGAGGCAGCCTGCACTGGCTGAGCACCTGCTGTGTGTGGGGAGGGGGCTGGGCTGGGCCCCACAACATCTCCTCATCTCCTCTGCCAGGTGTGGCGCCGGGCGCATGGGTGTGGAGAGGCAGGCGGCACAGCGACGACCCTAACAGTGGCCATGAGACTGAGCACAGGGCCCGAAGAAGGGGGAATTGGAACGCCATGGATCCGGCAAATTGGGAGGGTATGATGGACACTGCTGGCTGCCCACTGTTCCCCCATTCGTCCTGAGTAAGGAACTCGTTTTATTCCGGGAGGCAAGATACTCAGCTCAAAGACTGCATTTCTCAGGCTCCTTTGCAGCCAGGGGTAGCCAAGGAGATACAAACAGAAGTTATTGGGTGAGGGTCAGACAGCTTGCACGGGCTTCTTTTGCTCCCATTCCCCACCCTCCTGCTTCTTAACTGGAACATGGAAGTGATGGGAGGAGCCGTTGCAGCTATGTTGCACCATGAGGCAAACTTGTGGCAGAACCTATACACAAAGGGTGGGGGAGCAGAAAGACAAAAGGCACCTGGGTTCCTGATGACCACTGAGTCATCACACCAGCCCTGGACCACCTGCCTCTGGTGCTGTAAATTGAGAGAAATAACCCCGGTCTTATTTAAGCTATGGTTACTTCCAGCCTCTGTCACTAGCAGCTGTGGGCAATCCCTCAATGATACACAGGGGATAAGGCGAGGGATAGTGGCACACGGGGACCCGGGGTGTAGTTAAATGGGGAGTACAGTGGGGGGAGATCAACCCAGAAAGGCCAGAGCCAGGCCTGGGCACTTCCTCCTTTGTGTGGAGGGAAATACGCCTGCTTCTGGCATCTCAGGAAGCCAGGAGGCAGGATTTCTTCCCGGGACGCACCCACATGAGTCAGAGGAAGGCTCGCTGGGGGGTGGCAGCCCCAGGCCTTCGGTGGGCCAGCTTGTGGCATCGCTTAGAGCATGGCCTTGACTCTCCTTGGTGGCCTACTCATGGCTATGAACCTGGGGCCCCTGCCCACTTGGTGGTGCCTCACATCAAGTGCTAGGGACCCCTTCTTTTCCGGACTCAGCTGGACACCTCTCTGAATCTCCACAGCACCCATGACTGAATCTGTGAAAAGCTCCGTGAGCTCCGCTCCACAGAAGCGGGTCCAGCTTGGTCCGTCCCACACACGTCCCAGTACGAACTTTAAAACACAGACCAGATCAATGGCCAGACAATGTCACACATTCATATGCCCTGCAAGGCCCTGACAGTCCAGCGTCTTTTCTGGAGACACCAAGGTGTCGTCTCTACCCTGGATACCCCCCTGGAACTGCCATCAAGTTCCTGAATGTGTTAAGCCCTACCTGGCCTCAGGGCCTTTGCACATGCTATTCCCACCATCGGAATCATTCCCCCTCCCCCCTCTTCCCGTTTGTCTCATCACCTAATTTCTATCTAAATGTCAGGGTCCCAGTCAATAGCCTGTCCCCTTGCAGCCCCCAGGTCAGATCAGGTCCCCTCGCGTTAGCCTCTTGTAGTCCCTACTCTTCTCATAACACAGCCCCCAGCTGCAAGGGGTATGTGTGTGATCAGTCATTCTCTGTGTCCTCTTAGAATGCAAGCTCTACGCTATCCTCACTCTCCGCACAGGCCTAGGCACATAGTAGGTGCTCAACAAGTAGTTCCAGAGTGGACTTCCTCTGGGCTGGGCACTGGGGGGAGCAGGGATCTCCGGCTCTAAGGAAAGTCACAGCATCCCCCCGATCCCTGCAGTCCCCTGACAGCCACCCCTTCACACCTGGATACCTCCCCCCAGCAACAGCCGACCAGCCCCTGCCCCATCACCATCACCATCGCCATCACCAGTGGGAGGCGGCAGATCCAAGGTCAAATCCCTCTCCAACCCCCGCAACAGGACTTTGGGCAAGTCATGTCCCCTAACCGTCACACGCAGGTGGATGCCCAGTTCAGGCAGTGGTGGGAAGCGGTGTGAGAACACAGGTGCTGGGTGCCTCCAGCATGGAGCCTGGCATCTAGTAGGATCTCGGGACTCATGAGCACAGGGCTCTAATGTGTCGTTTCCCAAGTATGTGTGATCACAGGAGCGTTCCAGGGGCTCTGGCCAGTCGGTCCTCTGAGCTTCTCCTAGAGTTGCCGGCTGCATCAGACAAGTTCTCGTTGTCATAACAACCCACTGGCTCTCTGCCGCCTGGGCCGGAGGCCCCAGAGGAGGCTGCCAGCTGCCGAAGCTTGCAGCCTGGGCCTGCTCACCTCTCAGCAGCCCGGGCTGCTTCTCCTGAAAGAGCCTCACAGCTCCTGGCGTGACAGCCCCTGCTCCTTGACTCATCCATTTCAGCCCCACTTCTTGAGTCTCTACTATGTGCCAAGCTCCGTGCCGGGCATGCACCTGCGTCACGGCCCAAATCCTCGCCCAGCCCTGTGAGGTGGGACGGCTGTGGGCTCTCGTGCTCAAAGAAGCAGAGTCTCAGCTGGGCAAAGTGACTTGTCCGAGGTCCCACGGCTTGGACACAGCAGACCCGGGAGGGGAACCCCATAGGTCAAGTACTCACCTGTTTCCTCTCCAGCACCCCCTCCGCCCCCCACCACTGCCTGGACCCTCCCTGATCCCACGGGTGCGAAGCTGGCCTCTGCGAGCTCGGAGAGAGGAGAGGCACAGCTCCCCAGTGCCTGCTGGGCTGGAGCGGGGAGACCTTGTCCTAAGGCAGGTTCCCGTTGTCGTAACGATGGGATGCAGGATGGGTAGGGCATGCTGGACATCCACTAATGGTTCCAAACATTACCTCGCTTACTCTCACAGCAACCCCCCAAGCCAGGACTTGCTACTCCATTTCATGGAGGACTTGGGCTCTGAGGGGTCACTGGTCAACAGCCATGGCTTGCCATAGGCCAGGTACTGCAATAAACAGCGGCAGGACTGCTGTCCCCTTCCTGGGACCTCTCTCATGCCAGAGCAGAAGTTTCTATTACCACTGTTCTTTTATGGATGATGATGGGGAGGGGGGCGGGGCTGAGAGTTCTCTCTCATGGCTTCTGGATATTTCCCTGCTGGCCTGAGAACCCTAGAGGGCAGCCACAGGCCTCGGCTGTCTCGAGTCCCCAGCATGCACGCACACGCTCTGTGCCGTCAGCGTTTGCACCCTGGGTTCTGTCCCAGCCTTTCTTCCTCAGAAGGGCTGCGCACTTGAGCCATCCAAGCCTCCCAGGAAGTCTCCCTGGGCAAGGGGTTCCCCGCAGGACTCCCCGCTGGCCGCCTGTCTTTACAAGAGGCTACACAGCTACTCCATCGCGCAACACATAATCGGAGAAGCCCGATGACCCCTTGCCCTCTCTCCAGCCCTGCAGCCTTCCCGCTATGCTATCACGGAATCGGGGCTCTGTGAACAAGACACCAGCATCTAGGGAATCAAGATGCTCCACCCAGCCTTCGACCCATCCGTCCCTGGAGCCACTCGTCCGTTCACACGTGCCCACTTGTGCATCCGTGTCTGCACCTGTCATCTGCTGACACGTACTCCCCCGCCCACTATCCTCTAGTCCCCGCATCCGTTCACCCGTGTGTCCATCATTGTCACTCGCGTCCCGTACCCATGCCTCCATCTGCCCCCGCCACAGACGCGTCCCTCCACCGACCTGTGCCCATTCGTGTGCCGATCCACCCTCCTACGCCTGTAGCCAGCCATTCGCTCTTCCTGCACTCATCCATCCATTCCCACATCCATTGTCTTCTTACCATTCAAGGACCCGTCCACCTATCCCAGCACGCGAGCACGGGCTCGTCCATTTAGAATCCATCCGTCTTCCCGTGGCTGTATCTGCCTGTCCTGACGTACTCCCGTATCCGTCCATCCCCTATCCATCTGTCCCTCTGTTGACATCTGTCCGTCCATTGCAGATCCTTGCATCCATTCCTCTGTGTCGCCATATGCATCAGAAATGCATCTTCCTACCTATCGGGTCCATTTATCCATCCATCCACTGACGTCCTGTTCTCTTCATCCAGTCCTGTATCCTTGTCAATCCTTCCGTCCATTCCCATCTACCCTGCCACTTACATCCGTCGATCTCTGCTCCCCCTCACCTACCCCTCTACTTTCTATCCATGCCTCCCGCTGTCCCATCCGTCCCGCTCTATGCTTCCCGTCATCGTCTGTCCACACACTGCGGCCCACCCCACGATTGCTTCTCCACCGGTGCAGAGGTGGGTGCACGGGGGGGAGTATGCTAGGCGAGTACAGAACTCAATCACTTACTCACTCATTCATTCATCCTATAATACTGAATCAATAGAGACAGCTCTGGTCTGCTTCTCCCAACAGCTACCATCCGGGGCCTGCTTTGGGGCGGAAGTCGTTCCCTCGACTGTGAAAGGGTCGTGCCCTGAGAGGGGCAGGGCCTTGCCACAGTAAATCAGTGGCAGAGGAGGGACGTGAACTCAAGACTCCAGCTTCGTATCCATGCCTCTCCACCAGGCTGGTGACCAGCCCTGGGGCAGGAGGGGGAACCAGGAAGGGAGGCTGAGGGCAATTTCAGACCCAACAGAGTGAGCCTCAGGGTCACCCACCCATGGGTTTGTCCCTGGGAATCTTTACCTGCTTTGAGGGGAGGACTCACCTCACCCTGCCCCTGGCCATGCCCCTGACCTCCAAACTCCTGCAGGACCGAGCCTCTTCCGATCCTGGCACTCTCCCTTCTTCCCCCAGGCCCCGACCCATGCAGCTCCTCCGACACTGCACTACCCTCACCTGTTCAGCTCTGACTCAGCCCTTGGACCTCACCTCCTGGGATGTGAGAAACTATTTGTGGCACTGTGCCTGCAGGAGCAGGGGTGCTCCTTCAGAGTGGCTACGATGCATGAAAATGCTGAGATTGGGCCTGGCACGTAGTAGGTGCTCCACTAACAGCGACTGCTGTGGGCCAGACGCCGGGCCCAAGAGTCCCTGCCAGTGCACGGGAAATCATCTAACACACCGCTTCTGACTCACTTCCCCCCCCAGACCTGGAAATGCCTCCCATCCCGCCTCAGCCCATGGAAAGTCCATCCCACAAGACGGTCTCCGGGCCGGCGGCCTTCAGCCGCCTTGCTCAGCGTCCCAGGTGCGAACAGCTCCAGGTTCTGAGGATAAGCAGAGCACAGAGCTGGCGAGGCTATAAATAAGAGACAGGAGCTGGGGAGGGTCCTCCACGGAGGCACAGCCGGCCCGCGCCCGGCACCAATGTGCTGAGCAGCCGGGAAGAAGCCGCATCTGCCACTGTGCTTGCTTTGCTGTGCCGCCCTGATTATAGTGAGAGTCGGGAAAATTAAGGGTTTTCGGGGACGCTGCCAGGGCCCTTGCTGCCGCCTCCCCGCCCTGCACGTCACAGATGCCAGGCAGAGCCGCCCCCATCGGCCACTTGCCCCAGCCGGCAGTGCTACACTGGGCCTGCCTGGATGGCACGCCATGGTTCGCAAGGGGCTTTCTCCCACGGCCCTCACTGACCCCGGGCATAGAAAGGGGCTTTGCTGTGACCGGTGGGTGGTGGAACTGGGGCCCAGTGAAGGGAAGCGACCTGTCCTATGGGCGCTTAGATTTGGAGGGCACTGGGACCTCAGAAGGAGCCAGGCCCAGGGAGACTCTGCCCCACCGAGCCCCAAGGCCTTGACCCCTGCTGTGCACAGGGCGGAGGGGACGACCCGGGCCCTGCAGGTGGCAGTCGCTCTCACTGGGCCGCCCCCACTCACTCTTGGGTGCCTACTCTCTCCCATCCTGCCCGCTCGGGAGACTCCAGGAGGTCGCCCACGCTGTTCCTGCCCCAGAGGCGCCACACTGGGGATGGGGTGGGGCACAGACGAGGAAGGAAACACCTCTAAACCCGGCAGGAAGCGGAAGCGCTAGGGCAGAAATCCCCAAACAACGAGCCGGGGTTCGGGGAGGGTGGGAGCGCCAGCCGGGCGGCCCTGGCCTCAGTTTCCCCGCCTGTCACTGAGGGCCACGTGAGCACCTGCCCGGCAGGTCCTGAGCAGGACCGAGCGCGTCCGGGGCTCGGCGCGCGCCCACGCGCCGCGAACGCTCAGGGAACCGGCCCCGGGGTCCAGCCTCCTTCCGGCTCCTGGGCCTCTGGGGCGGCCTCCCCGAGCCGGGTCTGGCCCTGCCCCCTGACGCAGGGCGGGACGAGGCCCGCCGGCACCCGGCTACCTGTCCCCTGTCCCCGCCCCGGGCCCCCGCCCCGGCCGGGACGCGCGGGTCTGGGGGCGATCGCTCGGGCCGGCGAGGGGGAGGGGCGGGCAGGGGCAGAGCCACGCGCGCGGAGGCCGAGTCCCCGCCCCGCCCCGAGACTGCCGGGCTCCCGCGGGTGCCCGGGCCCCCCTCCCCCCGACCCGACCCCGGCCAGCGAAGCCCCCGCCGCGGCGGCGCCCTGGCGCCCCGGTACCGGAGGGGGCGCCGCGGGCGGCGGAGAGGAGGCTGGACAGCCGCTCCCCGCCCCCCCCCTCCGCCCCGGCCCGAGCAGGGGTGCCGTGCAGAGCCCGCCCCGGGCGTGGGTGGCGCCCGCCCCGCCCCCCGCCGGTGCCCGCGCCGCGCCCGCCCCGCTCGCAGGTACTCACCGCCCGGCGGAGCCGGCCCGGCCGCCGGCCGCCCGTCCACATGGCCCCGGGGCAGCCGCGCCGCTCGCCTCCGCCGCCGCCGCCGCCGCCGCCGCCGCCGCCGCCGCCGCGCTCGGGGCCCGCCGCCCTCCCCACCGAGGCCGAGCGCGCCGGGAGCCGGCGCGGCCGGGGCTCCCCCACCCCCCGGCTTCCCGCAGGGAGCGCCCGCCCCCCGCCCCCAGCCCGGCTCCCCGCCAGCCCCGGCCCCGCGCGCGCAGCCGCGGCTGATTCAGCGGCTCCCCCCCACCCCCACCCCACCCCGCCGCGCCGGGCCGGGGCGCGCTCGGGGGGCGCGGGGGCCGGACGCCGGGCGCGGGGGCGCAGCGGGGGCGCGGGAGCCGGGGACGGAATGGCGGCGGGGCAGGGAATGAATGAACGCGTGCGGGCATGAATGGTTGCGCGCATGAATGAATGAGTGCCGTGCGTGCGTGCGGGAGGAACGAATGAATGAGGAACGAATGCAAGAGGGGGCCGCCGAGCGAAAGAGGGAATGGACCCTGAAGGCCGGGAAACCCTAGGTACTGACCTGTCCGACCCATTCATCCACGCATTCACTCAATCCCCCAGCATTTATTGGACGCCTACTGTATACCAGCCCTGCTCTGGGCCCTGGGAAGACCTCAAGGCAGGAAGCCAAATTCCTGAGCTGCTGGAGTTCACATTTTACCAACGGAGAACCTGCGGCGCGCCGGGGAGGGTGGGGGAGGGGGCGGAAGGGCGCAAAAGACGTGACCCGTGACCCGCCAGGCTACCCCTCTCCCCGCCCCTGCTCTGCCACACCCCCCACCCTCCCCACCTCAGTGGCTCCCTCGGGTCACCGCAGGTACCTGTCTCGCCTTCCTCCTACTCTGCGGAATCCTGGCCCCTGGGTCAGGGTAGCCAAGTGATGGAGGAGGGGCTTCCTTACTTCCTGAGCTCTTAGAACGGAGAAGCAGCCTGTGAAAGGTCAGTGTTGCTCCGGGAACCTCCAGGTGGAGCACACCCCTCCCTGCCCCCAGCAGAACCCCAGGCTGGCCCAGTCCTGGGCCCCGAGAAATCCGGGTGTGGGATGAACCACTCCCTCTCCTCCCGGAGACACGGAGCAGGGTGATTCTGATGGCCCAAGCCAGGCTGGCGCTTCCTCAAGAGCCAGCCTCCGTGCTGAGGACATCAGAGCTCCCTGGGGATAGCCGCCCGAATCTGCCAGCCCAGCCAGCCCGGCCGTGGCCAGCATATGAACCCAGGGAAATGCACGAGGAGGCCAGAAAGGATCCTGTGTGTTGGAAAGAGAGGTGACAAAGCACATGCACTTCACTCCTGTCCTCACTCGGGAACTAAGGGCTCACAGTTTGCACTCGTTGGTATCATTCCCAAGCCCATGGCAGATTAAAAGATGCTGCCAATGACTGCTCTATTTTTGGTTGTGGCAAAATATACAGAACATAATATTTACCATTGTGACCATTTTTAAGGGTCCAGTGCAGTGGCGTTAAGCACACGCACCCTGTCGTGCAACCATCACCACCATCCGTCTCATATCTGCATTCTACGCCACTCGGTTAATTAGGGAGGAGGTTGCTACATTCAGGCACAGAACAGTGCTGAAAAAAGGCGCTGGTAGCAAAGGGAAGCAAGAAAAACCACCAACGGGAGACAGGAAAGGAAAGGAGACGGTGAATGAAGAACCAAGTGCCTTGGAGGAGCTGTTTGGTCTCTAGGCAAAGTCCCATCTCCTCCGGCCCGGGCCCTGGGGACGTTATTGGGTAACAGATGGAGAAAGGGAGGTCAGGGAGCTTTCCAGGCCCCAGAGAAGGGTGAACCTCAGGGGATGCCCTTTCGCCTCCTCTGGTCCAGACGGAAGAGGGGGCGGTTGGGTGCGGGCTCTCCGGATCCCTGTTTTAGGCTCTCTGCGGGACTGGTCTCTTTGTTTGCGGCCTTGGTTTCCCCATCACGCGTAGGGGCGGGTTCTAGGGTCTCCACTCTTGCCCCCTCCCGTCCTGGCGCCACTGAGGCCACACGTAGGGGTGGAGCCCAGCCTGCTGATGCCCCCCACCTGCCAGCCCTAATGTCCCTGCCCTCCCCGGGGCCCCAAGGGGACAACAGTAATGGCGGCATGTGGACGGAGTGTATGCGCGGGGCTCCACCCACGTTTTCTGCCCAGACTCTGGTCCTGTTCAGATGGTGCCAGAACGCCCGCCGTCCGCCCTGGCTGCGCTGCTGCCAACGTTGCAGATGGCTGGGGAGGCGGAGGAGGCCAGGGTGGGGCGGGGGCGGCCCATGCCTCAGCTCAGGCAGCTTGCACACTTGAGCTTGGGCCTGCCTGGGAAGGCCCCTGGAGAGCCCCACCCCCACGCTGCACCGCCTCTGCCTCTGTCTGCACCCTGCAAGCCCTCTCCCCCCTCCTCTCCCCAGCTCGCCACCATAGGCAGGAGAGAAGACGGCGGGCACTATCTGGGGGGGGAGGGGGGCTCCGTTAATCCCCGTAATGACCTTGTTGGGGAGGTGGCACTAGCCTGCTTTGGCAGATGGGGAAACTGAGGCCCAGAGAGGCAAAGTCTCTTGCCTGAGCTGGGATTTGAATACCCTGGCCCATCTGGTCCGGCGGTCACCCCCATTCGAGTTTCGCCTCCCATCAGACCCGCCTCGAGGTGTCTCTGAGAAGACCCAGGGGTGCAACCTGAAGGTCCCTGCAACACGGGCTGGTCCGTGGAGGCCTCTGCAGCTTGTGTAGCCAGAAAAGCCTCAGCAGCATCCAGGCAGGCTTCCTGGAAGAGGTGGGATTTCTGCTGCCGGCGGGAGGGAGGGAGAAAAGTGGCAGGCCTGTAGAAACCATGCCCCGGGGCTTGTAGGTCCCCTGTCCACGTGGCTTCCTGCCCTCATGTGGGTCTCTGTGGGCCACGCTGGCCACGCTCCCCAGCCCCATCTCTCGATTCCATTCCCGGTTTTATGTTGTTCATGGCTCTAAGTACTCTCCGGTGTCACCTGACTTACGTATTTGTTTATGTGTGGACCGCCATCTCCCCGGCTGGAGAGTGCACCCCTGCCCGGAGGGGGGAGGGGGTGAACAAATGATTGCGTAAACGATGGAAGGAGGGAGGACTGGGGGAGGCTGGCAAGATGCCAGGCTTCTGGTCGTGTGGCCAGGTGGCAGGCCGGGGGTCGCTGAGCGTGACGGTGCCCCAGACCAGGCCCCAGCCTTCCTTTCCCTGCTCTGCCTCCCTCAGGCTGGAGGTCGGGAAGGTTCTTGGCACGTGGGCTCAGGAGCCCCACGCCCCTGCCGGTGCTCTAACTTCCCCTCCAGGCCGCCCTGCAGGACGGACCAGGGCCGGACTTCTCCCGAGTGACCCCCGCCCCATCCTGCTGCCCCCCCGTGCCTCGCCCGTTTCTCCTGGGAGCACTTTCGTCACAATCGGGATTCAGTGTCTGCTTCTGAGAGACAACCTAAGGCAGAAACAAAAGGACACAAATGGTCTCCATTTCACTGATAGAGAAGTGGGGGAGTCGACGCCCCCCAGCAAGGGCTCCACGCAGAGCCCCGATCCCCCTTCCCTGCCTCACACGAGGCTGCACCCCCACCCACGGTGCTCCCTTCGGGTTGGCTCCGGGCCTCGACTTCCGGCCGTGGCCCCAGCCTGCGCCCTGTCCGTGGGAAGGGGCAGCAGCCTCTGTGCGGGACTGTGCTCTGCGCCGGGCCATTCGACCAGGCGGGGCCGGCACCGGCTGGGCAACGGACTTGGGCTCAAACACTGTAAAGTTATTTCTCAAGTATGTATCACAACAGAACACGTGAGCACGCTTACTCGCCACGTAAGCAGGCAAGCGGGTCACTAAGAGGGGGTGCTCCTGGGCACCAGAGGACACGGTATCGTGTCTGAGACAGATCTGCCAATGTCCTGTTCCCCCTTCTTGGCCGCTCGTAGCCCGTAGGGAAGGGCAGCGTCCAGAGTTCTGTCCGGGGGGTGGAGCGCGGGGCCTGGGCAAGGGAGACCGCGTGCCCTCCGTCCTGGGCCCTGGGCACGCTGGGGGACACGGGGCAGGGGGTGGCACCGAGGCGGCCTCACCGAGCAAAATTGCCACCGAATATACGACTCTGGGGCCGACAGACTCGCCTGCTGAGTGGACGGGTGTTGAATAAGGTCACATCTGGGGGCCCAGGCTTCTTCAGCAGCCCATCCGCTTAGTCCTGGTCCAGCTGGCCTTGGCTCCCCGGGTGGGTGAACTCCTAAGTTCCTGCTAAGTCCAGGCCCTCCTTCAGCCGGCCCCAGCTGCAGCCCAGCCCCTGGATTGTGCTCCAACCATGATGTCAGTGTCCCCGCCCCCTGCCCCCACCGTCTCTGGGCCTTGGCACAGGCTGTCCCTTCACCCTGAGATGCCCTTCCATGGAGTGTCCACCTGTGAGACTCCTCATCTCATCTCTCAAAAGTTGCCTCCTCTTGGAAGCCTTCCCAGACCGCCCCAGGCTGGCCACCCCACCTGGGCTGGTCTCCTGCCCCACCCCGCTCACTGCTGAGGACTGGCCTGGCTTGTAGACGAATCAATACGTCACCCTAAAGGGGACGTCTAGCTCCTGCTTGCCCACCTGGGTGCTGAGAAATTTCCTTCCTTCCTCTCAAGAAGTCTCCATGGTTGGACGGCCACCCAGATAATTCTGAGCTGCAGTGAACCTATCCTTGCTTTTCCTGACAAAGCCAAGGTACGCCTCCCTGCCCCGAGGCAGGACCATGTTTTCGATGTTTGGAACACACCGACAGCAGCTCCTTGTGGCCTCCTGCTGATCATTTCTCCTGGGTCCTTCTCCAGAACCCACATCAGTGCCCCGTGTCACCAGCCCTGCCCTCGCTGGCAGGCAGAGCCAGGAACCGCTTCCTAGAAGGGTCTCCGCTGCACCTGTCCCCTCGGGCAGCCTGCCTGTCTCACATCAGGGGGACACTGAAAGACCTCCAGGGGACATTTGCACATGCTGCTCCTCAGCATCTCGTGCCTTCCAAAAGGCCCCGTCTTCACGGAGGCACCCCCTCCTCCAGGAAGCCCTCCCGGATCCCTAGCTGTTCTGTTTTCATGCGCCTCCCTAAGCTTTGCCCTGACCTCAGTGGGGGTCACCGCCCAGGGCTTTCCTTCTCTGCCACATAGTGGGCCCCGCAGCTGGGACCGGCCCCGGTTCCAGGTGCCTCCCCAAAACCTTCCGTGGCCCATCACCCAGAGCCGAGGCAGCCGAAGTCGGGGACCGATGTTAGCCGAACGAACGAGTGAATGAATGAGTGGACGAACGAATGAACAAGTGACACGGGAGTGCTGCGGGACTGAACCTCAGCGTGATGGAGAGCCTTGGCCCTCTGGCTGGCCACACCCCAGGGAACGACCATGAACATGCCACCAGAGACCACGGGCCCTCGGATCAACTCCTCCGCTGGTGATGCTGAAGGACTCCGTTCTGTTTTCTTCCCTCAATACAGAGAGACCCTGCCGGACCCCACCTGTCCCCTCACCTCCCGCTTGCAAACACAGTTGTGTGTGGCAGTCTGGGGGCCAGCCTGGGCAGGACTCTCAGCAAGTCGTAGGAGGGCGGTCCTGCAGAGAGGCTTAGGAGCAGGCACAGGCCCAGAAGCAGTGCCTGAGATCAGGGATGGCCACAAGCCAGGCTGCCTGGAGGCTGAGCGCCAGCTCCTGGTGCGCTCACCTGGCACCTCCCGGGGTGGCCTGGGTTGGTGGCAGGGACCGAAGCGGCGATGAGTCGGTGTGCCAGGCCCAGGGAGGGAACTGAGGGGGGTCCCCACCCAGCGAGGGTCCTCCTCTCTCCAGGAAGCCCCCGCAGCCTCTTGCTAGCCCCCCGACTCTGAAACCTGCCTTACGTCTGTTCTGGGCCCTGGACAGGACCCCCCAGTACCTGTCTCAGTCTGTTCCTGTATTGCTCAAGAACCTGCAGTGGCTCCCTACTGCCTGATACCTCCTATCCAGCACTCAGGGCCTTCCGTGGGCTTCCCTGAGTCTCTGGTGTGTCTTACACTCTTGACAAATGCCGAGGCCCTCCTGCCCCCTCACGTCTCTTCCAGGCTGCCCCGTGTCTCTGTTTACCCCCAGGCATGCCCACGCAGCCTGTTTTCCTCTTATCTCTGCTCAGAGCAGGAGGCAAAACTCCAGTGAAGTAGGGGCTCGTGTGAAAGGGCCCTGGGCCCCTGGAGTGGAGGGGTGCGCCCAAGGAGAGGGGTCTGCCTGCTTCACCTCTACCCAGACTGCCATCTCCTGGCCCTCGGGACACACGGCATTTCCTCAACGCCTCTTAAATGGCTCTAAACCCTCTTCTCTCAACCAGACGCTGGCCCCACATGGGAGCCCCCCGTGGCTGTCCCCCAGGACAGTGCCCGTCAGCATACGGCTGTAGTTCCCTGAGGTGTGCAAATGGCCAAGGGCCAGGCCTCTGGCCTGAGAGCCAAGAGACCTGGTTCTGGCCCTGTCTGCCACCAGTGCCCCTCTCTGGGCTCTGTTTCCTCATCTGTAGGATGGGACTCTGCCCTCTCACCTGGCTGTCGAGAAGCTATTCACCGTGAGCCAAGAGACAGAGGGCCCAACTGGAGCTTGCAGTCTCCATCCTGGGACCAAATGACTGGGGGACCCCAAAGCTGGGGTCACCCCTCTGTGCCAGGCGCTTCTCGCATAAGGAGGCTACACGGTGGCAGGGCCGAGGCCTCTGGAGCGGGAGCACGCTGCCCTTGTTGAAAACTCCGCCGGGCAGGAAAACGGTTTCTGCTGTTGCCTCTGTGTTTCGACCGGTTCCCGTGCCTGCAACGATCCAGAGGCTGGTCAGAACTGTGGCCGCAGCGAGCTTCAAAGTCACGCAGGGGGCAAGGACACCGCTCCGGCCAAGATGGGGGTGGGGTGGGGTTGGGGCGGCCGGGGCTCTTGCCAGACCTTCAATCTTCCCCCGACTCTGCACCGGTGACCCCCAAACCGGGGCGGGGGATCCGCTCTGGGTGTCACACATCAAAAGCAAGAGACCAAAATGAAAAGCACACTGATCCCTTTTTTTTTTTTTTTTTAACGTTTATTCGTTTTGGAGAGAGAAGAGTGTGAGCAGGGGAGGGGCAGAGAGAGGGGGAGACACAGAATCTGCAGCAGGTTTTAAGCTCTGAGCTGCCAGCACGGAGCCCGACGCGGGGCTCAAACTCATGAACCACGAGATGGTGACCCGAGCCCAAGTCGGATGCTTAACCGACTGAGCCACCCAGGCGCACCCCCCACCCCTGTCACTGATCCTCGTAGCAGCCCTGCGAGCAAGGGGGTCTCAGCTCACCTTAGAAGGGGAAACTGAGGCACGGGGTTTAGGCGATGCTGCTCAGGATGTAGAGGCTGGGGTTTGAACCCAGGTCTGTCTGCCACAGCGTCTGAGCTCTGACCCATAGCCAGCGGCCTCACTTGATCACAAACAGGGCCAGCCAAGAGGAGGGTCCCCGTGCAGGAGGGGCCCCCCCACCTCGAGGGGGTCAGACTCAGGGTGAACACAGCCAAATCGCCCCACCCGAGAGTGCCGGGGGCGTGGTGCCAGAGCCCAGGTCCCTGAGCCCGGTGTGCTCCTGTGGGGCCAGCGGGGCCAGTAACTAGGGCACGGGTGGGGTGACGGACCCGGTTTGCCCAAGACCGCGGGGGGTGTCCCAGGACATGGAGTTTTCAGCTTTAAAATGGGACAGTCCCGGGAAGCCACGCTAAGTTGGTCACCCGAGGCAGGCTAAAGAGCCTTTGATGGTGCAAGGCAAAAAGTTACCTTGAGAGGTAGTGAGGGCTCCAGCACTAGAGGGGCCCGGTCGTGGGGGGCTTCGCCTGTGGAAGCATTTGGCTGGGAGGGAGGTCCGGTGTTTTGAGATCGCCAGTTCCAGGGCTCCCCCGGGACCTGAGTACCTCCCTGAGGGTTTGGGGGCTTTTACTTGTAGAACTGCCCCTCCGGGACCCAGTGCCGGACCCCACCCCTCCTCGAGGTGGCCTCCTCCAGACTTGAGGACGGGACTCAGGCCCTCTGGATGTCTACCCCTCCCCACCCCTACTCACTCACTGCCTGCTTCTTCCTGCAAACAAGCCCCCCTGGGGGGCAGAGAGAGTGCAGGCTCTGGAGTCAGCCACGTCTTACTTCGGGTCTCAGCTACATCCTTACCCTAGGAAAGACCATCTGTGGCTCAGAATCTCCGTTTCCACCTCTGCAAGCTGGCATAATTGCCCCTTCTCTGCACTGTGGAGGCCCCAGCTCGGCCCCTGGCAATGCGAGGACGCTCCGTGGGTTTAGGGCGATTCCCAGACTCCGGTCCAGGAAGCTAGGAGCTCAGAGACAAAGGGAGCAAATCCAAAATCCGTCCTTGCTGGGCTGGAGGGCAGGGGCCGCACGGACTCCCACCCGGACTCTGGGCCGCCCCCCAGACGCCCTGGCCTCCGTCCCTGGGAGGGCCCTGGCCCCGAGACTGCTCTGGTGGCCGCCTGTGGTGTCTCCCCGTAACAGCCCAACAGCAGCAGGACCTGCCCCAGTGTCCCCACAGCCAGGGACACCGGGTGTCTGAGTCCCGGGAACTGTGTGGAAGAAGTTGCTGGAAGGAACCCCTTGTGCTGGGTTTTTTTGTGTTTTTTTTTTTTTTGCAGCTTTATCGAGACAAAAGAACTTACAGTAAACTGCTCAATTCGCACAGAGCGCCCAATTTGCTAAGTTTTGGCATATATGGACGCCCGCGAAACCATCACCACAATCGAGATCACGCACGTCGCCATCGGCGGCAGACGCTTCCTCACGCCTCTCGGAAAACCGCCTGTCGCTTCACCTTGCTGTCAGGCGACCTCTGACCTGCCTTCTCCCCTGATGGGTCAAGCTGCGTCTTTTGGGGTTTTACATCGGTGGAGTCACACGGTGTGTTTCTCTCTCTCTCTCTTTTGGGGGTGAGGCGCTGGCATTTCCCTCCTTTCTATTACGGAGTCGAATTCCGCAGTAAGACCCTGCTACGATTTATCCACCCAGCCCCCCGTTCATGGGCATTTGCGTCCGGGTCTTGGTGGAGACATGTTGCTTTCATTTCTCCGAGCGGGACGGCTTGATCCTACGGTGGATGTGTCTCTAACTTGTTCAGAAGCTGCCGAGAGGTTTCCAAAGTGATCGTTACTTCTTTACGTCCCCATCGGCGAAGCACCAGGGATCCAGCCGCTCCACGTTCTTGCCAACACTTGGTATGGTCAGTCTTTTTAATGTTAGCCCTTCAGAGTAGGTGTGCAGTGACATCTTACTGGGGTTTCACTTCTCCTTTGCCTCATGACTAATGACGTGAGGAAGCTAGTAAAGTGTCCGTTCAAGTCTTTTGCCTGTTTCTTAGCCGGATGTTTTTGGGACTGGATGCAAGTTCTTTGTCGGAGAACTGTTTTATAAATATTCTCTCCCGGTCTTCCGTGTGCCTTTCAACTCTCCTAAAGGTGTCTTCCGAAGAGGAAGTTTAAATTTTTAATTTTACGGTCTACTTTATCAAGTTTTTCTTTGATCATTTGTTGACCATTTGTTAACAATTTGATCATTGTTAATTGTGGTGAGAAACCTTTGCTAGCCAATTGTCTGTTGCTAGTGTATAGAAATACAATGACCATGATTTGGGCTCAGGTCATGATCTCACGGTTTGTGGGTTCAAGCCCCGCATCGGGCTCTGTGCTGGCAGCTCAGAGCCTGCTTGGGATTCTCTCTCTCTGTCTCTCAAAAATAAATAAACTTAAAAAAAAAAAAGAAATACAATGACTTTGTGTTTAGCAATCTTGCCCATCTCACATATTCGTTCTAATAGCATTTTAAAAGTGTTTTTATTTGATTTTTGAGAGAGACAGAGACAGAGTGTGAGTGGGGGAGAGGCAGAGAGAGAGGGAGACGCAGAATCCAAAGCAGGCTCCAGGCTCTGAGCTGTCAGCATGAGATCATGACCTAAGCCGAAGTTGGATGTTTAACCGACTGAGCCGCCCAGGCTCCCTATAATAGCTTTTTTGTAAGTTCCTTAGAAATTTCTACATAGATGCCATCTGTGTGAAAGAATAGTTTTCCTTTACAATCTATATAACTTTCATTTTGTTTTGTTTTGCTTTCTTGCCTTGTTGCACTGTCTGGGGCCTCCACAGCAAAGCTGAATAGGAAGGCAGAGACATACTTACTTTGTTATCTGCCTTAGGGGGCAAACATTGCATCTTTCGCTGTTCAGCGTAACTTCCTATTACGTTTTTCTTAGACGCCCTTTATCAGATTGAGAAAGTTCCTTTCTGTTCTTAATTTACTGTGCCTTCGTTAGGAACGGAAGCTGGATTTTGTCCAAAAAGTTTTTGCACCTATTGAGATGGTCGTATATGTTTTTAGTCTGTTAATATGCTGAGTCACACTGACTGTCAAATGTCAAACCAATCTCATATTGCTGGGCTAAACCTCACTTTGACAGGATGCCATTCTTTTTATATTTATTTGGATATAATGTGCAAATATCTTGTTAAGAATTTTTATATGCATGTTCCCAAGGAGTATCCGTCTATAGGTCTCTACTATAACATTGCTGTGCACTTTTGGTATCAGGGTAATGCTGGCCTCAAAAGATGAGCTGGAAGGTTCCCTTCTCTTCCATTTTGTGGAAGAGTTTCTTTTGAATGGATGTTATTTCTTCCTTAAGTGTTTGGTAGAATTTGGTAGAAGCCAGCTGAGTCTGGAATTTTCTTTATGGAAGGTTTTTACTACAGACGTAACTTATTATTTTTTTTTAACGTTTATTTATTTTCGAGAGGTGGGGGGAGACAGAATACAAGCAAGGAGAGGGCAGAGAGAGGGAGACACAGAATCCGAAGCAGGCTCCAGGCTCTGAGCTGTCAGCACAGAGCCTGACACGGGGCTCGAACCCACAGACTGTGAAATCATGACCTGAGCCGAAGTTGGCTGCTTAACTGACTGAGCCCCCCAGGCGCCCCCAGAGGTAACTTATTTAATGAACATGGGACTATTCAGATATCTATTTATTCTTGAAAGAGCTTCAGGAGGTTGTATGCTCCAGAAAATTTGTCTAGTTCACCTAAGTCATCGAATTTGTTGGCATAAGGTTGTTCAAAATATTTGCTTGTTATCTTTTCAGTGTCTGTAGGATCCATAGTGATGTCCCCTTCTGTTGTCCCTGATATTGTATGTTTTTGTATGTATGTTTTCTCTCTCCCCACCCTCCCCCCGATCATTCTGGTTAGAGGTTTATCAATTTTACTGACTTCTTAAAGAATCGTCTTTTGGGGGTGCCTGGCTTGCTCAGTCGATAGAACATGCAACTCTTGGTATCAGGGTCATGAGTTCAAGTCCCATGTTGGGATTAAAAAAAGATCATCTTTTGGTTTCATTGATTTTTCTACTGTTTTAGCGTTGTTTGTTTCATTGATTTCTGCTCTTTATAATTTCCTTTCTCTTGCTCACTTTGAGTTTTTCTCTTCTTTTCTCTAGGGTCTTAAGATAAAAACTGAGGTCATTAACTGACACCTTTCTCCTTTTATAATACAAACTTTAGTGCTATAATTTTTCCTCCAACCATTGCTTTAGCTTCATCCCACACACTTATATAGATTGTGTTTTCACTGTATTCAGTTTAAAATATTTTCTAATTTCCGCTGTGATTTCTTCTTTGACCCATGGTTTATTTAGGAGTGTGTTGTTTAGTGTTCAAATGTTTGGTGATTTTCCAGGCATCTGTCTGCTATTGATTTCTAATTTAATTCCATTGTGATAGAAAAACATACTTTAGGGGCGCCTGGGTGGCTCAGTGAGTTGGGCATCCAACTTCGGCTCAGGTCATGATCTCACGGTCTGTGAGTTCGAGCCCTGCGTCGGGCTCTGTGCTGACAGCTCGGAGCCTGGAGCCTGCTTCGGATCCTGTGTCTCCCTCTCTGCCACTCCTCTGTTCATGTTCTCTCTCTCTCTCTCTCTGTGTCAAAAATGAACATTTAAAAACATTTTTAAAAAGAAAAACATACTTTATAGTATTTCACTCCTTTAAAATTGATTGAGTCTTGTTGATTGCCCAAAATATGCTTTATTGGTAAATGTTTTATGTGTCTTAAGAGGAATGTGTATTCTGCTATTGTTGAGTATAATACAAATTGTCAAGTGTTGTTCAGATTTTCTATATCCTTACTGATTTTGTCTGCTTCTATTAATTATTGAGAAAATAGTGTTAGAATCTCCCATTAATAACTGTGGATTTGTTTATTTCCCTTTGTAGTGCTACACTTTTTGCATCAAGCATTTTGAAGTTCCGTTATTAGGTGCATAAGCATTTAAGGTGGTTATAAACTCTTTTTTTTAAGTTTATTTTATTCATTTTGAGAGAGAGCGAGAGAGCGAGAGAGCGCAAGAGAGCGCGAGAGAGTGAGAGAGAGTGAGAGAGAGAAAGAGAGGACACACATGGGGGAGGGGCAGAGAGAGAGGGAGAGAGAGAATCCCAAGCAGGCTCCACACTGTCAGCACAGAGCCTGACACAGGGCTTGAACTCACGAACCTTGAGATCATGACCTAAGCCGAAATCAAGAGTCAGATGCTTAACTGACTGAGCCACCCAGGTACCTGGATTGTTATGAACTCTTGAGGAGGAACTGAACCCTTTATCATTATGAGATTATCCCCTTTATTCCTGGTAATATTGTTTCTCTTAAATCTTCTTTGTACTACAATATAGCACCTCTGGACTTCTTCTGAATACAGCTAACAGAGTATATCTCTTTCTGCATTCTTACTGTTACTCTATCTGAACCTTTATATTTATAGTAGCTTTCTTATAGACACTGTACAATTGGGTTTTGCCTTTTCATCCTCTCTGAAAACTTCTGCTTTTTTAATTGGTGAGTTTAAATAATTTATACGTAATATGATTATTATTACAGTGAGTTTAAATCTATTATCTTTTTAAAATGTTTATTTATTTTTAAAGAGAGAGAGAGAGAGAGAGAGAGAGCAGGGGAGGGGCAGAGAGAGAGGGAGAGAGAGAAAGAATCCCAGGCAGGCTCCATAGCTCCAGTGCACAGCCCGATGCGGGGCTCAAACTCACAAAACGTGAGATCATGACCTGAGCCGAAATCAAGTCGGTCACTTAACCGACTGAGCCATCCAGGTGCCCCTAAATCTATTATCTTAATATTTATTTTGTGTTTGGCCCATCTGTGCTTAGTTCCCTTTTCCTTAATTTTCTGACTACATTTTTATCAACTGAGGAATATTTATTATTCCATCTTATCCTGTTATTGGCTTATCAGCCCTACTTCCTTGGCTGTGTACATGTATGTGTTGTTGCTGTTTAGTGCCTCAGAGTTTACGGTACACATCTTTAACTTATCAGACTCTACCTTCAAATAATACTATATTACTTCATGAATTATAAAAGAACGTTACCCCAGTAGACTTCCATTTCTTCCCATTTGTGACTTGGGGTTATTTTGTTGGACATTTTCCTTCGACGTATGTTGTCAAGTTCCGCAATACATTGTTAGTATTTCTCCTTTAAACAGTAAAGTATCCGGTAAAAGAGAGCTTCAAAACAAGGGGGGGGGGGAACTTTTGTATTTACCCACATAATCACCATTTCTGGTGCTTTTCATTCCTTTGTGTAGATCCAGATTCCATCGGTGACCCTATTGCTTCTGATTGAAGAATCCTTTTACCATTTTGAGCTGGTCTGCTGGTGATGAGTCTCCTCTAATCTTTATATCACCTCCATGATTGAAAGATATTTTCACTGGGTATTAAGTTGTCGGTTGACAGCCTTTTTCTTTCAAAAAAGATGTCATTGCATGTATCTTTGGCTTGGATTGTGTCCAACAAGAAGTCTGTGGTCACTCTTCTCTTTGTATCTCTGTACATAATGAGACTTTTTATTTGCGTTGTGGGCTTTCAGGAATATGACTTCTATATGGCTTGGCGTTGTTTTCTTCCTTCCTTTCCCCCCTGCCAGGGGTTCATTGAAATTCTTGGATCTGTAGTTTTATAATTATTATCACACTATCACACTTAGAAAACGTTGTGGTCATGATTTCTTCAAACAGTTTCTCTGTCCTCTCTCCCTCCCCCCCCCCCCCGCCCCTGGACCCTGGGTCTCCAATTACACGTATATTAGGCCGCTTGATGCTGTCCCAGAGTTCCATGATGTTCTGTCCACTTCCCCCCACCCCCCACTCATTTTCCTCTCTCTGTTTCATTTTGGATCGCTTCTATTGCCATGCTTTCAAGTTCACTAATTTTTCCTTTTAAAGTGTTTAATCTGCTGTTAAATTCTCTGTGTGTGCGTTATCTCACACATCCTATTTTTTAACTCCAGCAGTTCGGTTTGGGTCTTTTAAAATACATTCTATTTGTGTCTTCTTTATGCTCATGACTTTCTCTGCTTTCTCGGACACATACCTGTTTTAGCATCTATTTTTCTCATCCTATGATCTGGTTATTTCTGGATCTGTTTCTATGGATTCATTTTTCTTCTTCCTAGGGGTCATATTTTCCTCCTTTTTTTTTTTTTTTTTTTGCATTCCTGGTAATTTTTGATTGGATGCCAGGCATTGTAATTTTTCTTTGTTGGGTGCTAAAGTTTTTCATATTCCTTTAAGTATTTTTGGCTTTGTTCTGAGAGGAAGTTAAGTTGCTGTTTAGAGACTGTTTGATCCTTTCAAGGCTTGCTTTTAAGCTTTGTAAGCCGATCTAGGTCAGCCTTTAGTCGGGCAAGTTTGACCCTGTTCCAGGGGCAATATCCTTCTGAGGGCTCTACTCAATGCCCTATTGTTACGAGGTCTTGCCACTCTGAGTGGTTGGAAGATGAACAATTCTTGTCCTGCATGGCCCCAGGAGATAGTTCTGCCCTTCCTTTCTCTTGCTCTTTCTTCAGCCTCGTGGTTTCCTGAGGCTCACGCACAGATCAGTACTTACTAATCAGTATTGATCAGTGAAGACTGGAGAAGAACCCTCTACAGACCCCTGAAGCCCTTTCTCTTTGTGTAGCTCTCACTTCTCTGGTGTTATACACTGTGAATTATAGATGTCTTGGAGTCTCTGAACTCTGGGTTCCAACTTAGAGAGAATTCTGGATTTTGTTTGGGGTTCCTTTCTCTGGAAGGTAGGCTGGAAACTCTCTCCAGGGACAGCTGTAGGGTTCACTTGCTCTGTTTACCTTTTCTCAGTTACTGTCCTGGGCTTCCTTTTATCCACTGTCTGAAAACCGCAGTTTCATTAGTGTGTGTGCGCGCGCAAGCGCGTGTGTGTGTGTATGTGTGTGTGTGCGCGCACGCACGTGTGTGTTTGTGTAGTTTAAGATTGGAGGGAAAATCTGCTGTCACTTCATTTTGGCTGGAAATGGAAATGCTTGTCATGACTTCTCAGAGGGAATTGACAGCTGGGCATAGCCTCCCTTTACCTTCCCCCTTTCTTCTTTCTTGTTACCTGGGATTAAGACATGATGGCTGGAGCTCCAGGAGCTTCCTTAGGCCAGGAGGTAACTTACAGGATGGAAACTCCATGCTAAGGGTGTAGGAAAAGGGACATGGGGCAGCCCAGATCTTTGATGTCGCAAAACAGCCGCACCACCTCTGCAGAGCCAACTTTTCAATTTCTTTTACTTAAGATAATAAATCCTTATGTGTTTAATGCTGAGTTATTTTGTGCTTTCTGCTTTGCTGACAAACCTGATTCTGATGCATCCAATCCCTTATCCCAGCATGCTCTTCATTCCCTCTCAAATGTGCAAAAAGTGCCCAGAGGATGTGGACCCACCATGGGGAGTGACGGATCTGGCATTGCCCCCATCTGCGCGGGTCACGCCGTCTGGCTCCGGTCTTGACTTCTCTTCCACCCTCTGAAGCTGGCCCCCGGTGGCCTTTGCTCCAGGCTCTGCTCCCTGACTTTGCCCGTGCACCTCAGAGCCTCCCCCTAGACATGGTTCTACAGTCCTGGCCCCACTTGTCTTGCAAGGTGCAGATGGTGAAGCCCTGTGAAGAGTGCAGCCGTGAAGGTGGTTCCGTGGGTGAGTGGTGCAGTGGTGGAGTCATCTGGAGGGTGTAGGAGGTGGGCAGTTTGGTGGTCTGGCGGCCTGGCAGGAGATAGGTGGTGCAGGGGTTGCATGCAGGGTGGTGCAAGGGCACGGCTTGGCATGGGTGATTTGACTTCCCTCCCATTTCTGCCTCCCACTGACGCTTGTCCACTGGCAAGAGTGACCAACCCGGGTTGGGTGTTGCCCACCCAACACCCTTCCCCCCACCCTTGCCTGCTCTTCCTCTTTGCCAACAGAACCCCCATTTGTTCTGATCGCCCAGCTTCCTACAGGCAGCCACCAAGGCAATCCCACTGCCAGTGGTGGTTCCGGAAGGCGCTCCTGAGGCCGCTGGGGGTGCGCGGAGGAGGCGTGGGAAGCGTGCTGGAAGGCTTTGGGGAAGCCCATTGAAGAGACTCAGCAGAAACAGCTCCTCTTCTCTCCAAAGATGCATCGTGTCTGCGGTGATGCTGGGCACCAGGGGCCACCTTGGGGCATGTGGCAGCCAGGCCGACATGTCAGCCTGGGAGAGCAGATGGATGGAAGGACCTGAGTCCTGGGGACGCTGCTGCCGAGGTGCCAAAATATCCACCTTACTCGCCCGTCCTTGGGTAATACGCTTTCCTACGGCTTGCAGCCCCATCCCACGTGGTGGCAGGTGGGCGTCCCTTGCCGTGAAGCAGGGACAGGAGTCCCCGCCTGCCGCATCTTCGAGAGGGGCAAAAGTCTCACGGCGGTGGACCCCCGCACCAGCTCTGGGCGCACCCTGCCCCCCAGAAGCGCTTGATTTCCTCCCCTGGAGGCGAGAGCGGTTGATGGTGAGACACGCAAGGGTCCCCGAATGGTCCCCGCCCCACCCAGAGGGCGCACAGAGGACTCGGTGATTATCTGTAATGTTTCTATATTTTACGTTAAAAAAGGGAAAGAGTTAAAACAATTGGAACAAAAGGCCAGTGATTGTCATTTCTGCGTGTGCTGGGCGTGCAGCTGTGCACTCTTTGTTCGGGCACTTTCCTGAAAGGAAATAAGAGGCCGGGATGAGCGCCCCTCCCTCCCTCCCCCCTGCTGGTCTGCAGGCCCGTCTGCGGCCCCTGCTCTGGTTGCAGGACCCGTCCCTGGCTCTGCCTGCGTTGGGGGGCGGCTCCCCCTCCCTGCCGTCCCTGTGCCAGCTCGCTGTCCTCCCCGCAGCCCGCCAGCTCCCAGCAGAGAGCAGATGGCAGTTCCACGGGCCACCAGGCGTCCTCCAACACTTCCCTCCCCACCACCGTGCCCAGGGCCGTGGGGCCTTCCAGTGGCTGAGAGCTGGGGAGCTCCAGGGGTGGAGGCCCGGGGAGAGCAGGGGGAGATGGGTCAAGGGGAGGTTCGCTCGCTCCACTTCTCTCCCGGTGAGCTGCTCGCCGACCACCACCGCCGAGTGTGGGTGTTGGGAGCGGGGGGCATCGGGGACACTATCGAGAGCCCCAGTGTGACTAGGGGTCCCACATTACTGCTTGGGATTCAAAAGATGGCCCCGGCACGGTCCCGACGGGCAGTTCTCAGAGGCAGGAAGCTTTGACCACCTTCTGCCCAGTGAGTCCCCTGGCCCCAGAGAGTGCCCCGGCCCCTCCAGTCCCTTTCGCATGTCTCGCTGTCCCCACCAGATGCCCCGGGGTCCCCTCCACTCCGGGGTGCTGGGTCCATGAGGGGATCCGGCAGAGGATGACCGAGGATGGGCGGGCAGGGTTGGCGGCAGTGGGGGGTCCAGGAGGGGGGTGGGTAGGAGCAGGTTTGGGGCGGACAGGTGGGTATCTGAGGGAGAACGTAGGACTGGGGTCGCCCAGCTCTGGGTGCTTAGAGCAGGGTTCAAATCCCATTCTGGTTCAGAAGGTCTGAGTGACCTGGGGAAGTCACCCTGCCTCTGTATCTATAGAGTTTGTCCCTCTGGAAAATGGGTCCAATATTGACGCCTCGGGTGCTGTTAAAAAGAGTGTAAAATGTCCATCCTGGTGCCTGTCTCGTTCGACCACTGCCACCCCTCTCCTTCCTGCCTCTGCGGGTGGGTTGGTCACCCGCTATTGGAGCAGAGGTTACAGAGGCCCTGCCCTCTGGCTCCGTGCATTTACTTAATCTTGTCTGGCCTTGTCCAGGGCCTCAGGGCCAGCGGCTCACCCCCACGCTGAGCAGGTGACACCTTGAAAGCTGGGCTCTGACCTTCCATGGGCACCGTGTCCGTCCTGACAGCCGGCTGCAGCCTGTCTCATGTGCCAGCTCGCGCGTGGGTCAAGGGCCCAACACGCGGTGGCTCTTTCACTGTCATTGTTACGGAAAGAAAACCCGAAATCCTCGCCAGCATCTCTGGAGGCGCGAAAGTGTTAGCCGTGTGAAGCAAAGTGGGTGTTTCTAAGCTCCAGCGCACCCCAGGCCTCCCAGCCTCCACCTGCCCTCCCCCCTCCCCTCCCTGCCCGCCCGCCCTCCGCTTCCCAGCCGGGGACGCCTCCGAGGTCTCATAGGATTTGCAAAGTGATAATCGTGGCCCCTGTCGCTGGAGGTTTTCTCCACTTGCGAAATTATCCAGGAGGAGGGATGGAGCCCCTGCGCGTCCTTTGTTGGTTGTGTTTGGGAGCGGCCGGCTGGCGACCTGAAGCTGTGCGTGTGGGTGGTGTCCCCTCCCTGGTGGCCCCCACCTTGCCTCCGGGGACCGTGGCTACACTCAGAAGCCCCTGGTCACCACCAAGCCAGGCGTTCGGGTGCCTCAAGGCTCCATGGTATCAGAGAGGAGGGTGACTTTGCCGCAGCCACGAGCGAGAGACCGGCTGAGCCCTCTGGCCACTAGCCTAGCCTGGAAGGGCCTCACTCTTGACACCCTTGACATTGACCTAGAAGGGCCTCCCTCTTGACATTCAGTGAACCCCTTACTTTTGCAGCCCTCCCCCTTGGGCTTCAGGGCCCCCAGCGATGCTCTATTCGTTATAGGACTCTTTAGGTTGCGAGGGTCAAAACCCAACTCCCAGTGGCATCAACATAAAGGGGCTCTGTTGGCTTACGGAACTGAAAAGCTAAAAGCTTCAGTTAAGGCTCGATCCAGCAGCTCAAAAAAAAAAAAAAAATGCCATCACCCAGGATCCAGCTGTGCTCAGTCTCTCTATGTGGTTTCATCCTTGGGCTCCGAATGGTGGCCCAGCAGCCCTGGGCATTCCCCTCCCAAGACGGGAAGCTGCAGTCACACACCTGAATCTCCCCACACCCCACTCGAGGGCAGAGAGAGAGGGAGAGAGAGGGAGAGAGTCATTTTTGGCCGCATTCAACACGTCCTGAAATATCCTCTTATTGACTGGGGTTAGGTCACATGCCCATCGCTGACCGCTCACGACAGCCGGGCGCTGGGACACGCTTCCTGGCTTAAGCCAGTCACGGCTACTCTCAGAGCAGGACTGGGGTCCCTTGGGGAGAACCGAGGCGCAGCTGGCCAGAGACCCAGGCCGCCCAGGGGGCCCGGTGACGGCGCACTGTCATGTATCGAGTGCCCGTGACACCCAGGACCTGTCTGCTGTGCTCGCGTGCATCATCTCACGACGACACTGACAGGGGATCCCAACAAAGACACTAACGCCACCCAGCCACGGCCGCACAGTTCAAGCCACGGGACTGCGGGGGGAGGGGGGTGGTGTCTGGGTCCGGCTCTCTGTTTATGGCAGGGGCCGCGTGCAGGTCTGGAGCCAGACCCGGCCTGAGCTAGACCCTCTGCGTACTCCTCCCGGCCGCGGCCCCCGCCCACCTGGGAGGACACCGGAGTTGTGACAATGCCTGCAGAGGGGTTCTCCGGCCATAGCCATGCGCTCTGACCCCGGTGCGCCGGGCAGGTGCCACAGGCGAGGGGTGGGAGTGGTGGATAAATACCTGGCTTCCCTCCCACCCCCCACCCCCTGCTGTGGGACGAGCCCGGTGTGTTCTCCACCTTGTCTCAGCGGGTCCCCTGCGGATTGAGCCCCCAGGGGCCTCGGTGGCGATTGCTCCTTAACACACCCCTTATAAACCCGTGGCCCACCCCGACTCCCTCCCCCACTTTGTCTCGTGCTTCCTGGAATCACCTCCCCGATAGACGACTTGCATCCAGGGTCCCAGGGTTGACTTTGGGCGCCTCGACTGAGACAAGGGGCAGAGTGCCTCCCAGGGTTCTAGAAGCGAATGCTGCCAAGCACGTGGGCGTTGACTTTTTATCCAACCCCAGGAGAACCGCTCCCTGTGCTGGGCTCAGGGGCTGGGGGCACAGCCAAAGGAGGGAGAAGAGGGGGCCCAGTCCCCTTGGTTCAGCTAAAGCCACAGGCCCTCACACTGTTTGCATCGGGCCCAAAGTGGCCTCAACGGACACTTTACTGCACTCCCTACCTAATGCCTAAGTTCTCTGTGCAGCTTCCCTGCTCTAGTCATCCCACTCTATTTGCACACCCCTAGGGATGGGGAGCTCATTATCATTCAAGCAGTTAGCTCCATCTATAGATGGCCCTGAAATTTATTAGCTACTTAACAAATATTATGTGTTGAATAAATGACTAAACAAAATAACTATTTTAATATCAAATCTCCAAGCACCTCCTTTTGGAGGCAAACAGCCAGAAACATCCTATAATGCTGGGAACGAAGGCATTAAGGAGCGCCTCTGTCATCTAGTTCAGGGATAGCAAATTATGACCAGTGGACCGAATCTGGCCCTCTCCTTTTTAATACATCCTGCAAACTAAGAATGGTTTTTATGTTTTTAAATGGTTGGGGAAAAAATAAAAAGAAGGCTTTTTCACATCATGTAAAATTATATGAAATTCAAAATCCAGGGTCCATAAATAGAGCTCCACTGGAGCATAGCCACGCCGTCATTCACATCTCTCCTGTGGCTGCTTCCCTGCCACGGTGGCGTGAGTGTCTGTGACAGAGACAGTCTGGCCCACGGAGCTGAAAATATTTACCCTCCCACACTTTATAGACAAAGTGTGCCGCCCCTCATCTGGTTCACTCACAAGCCACATCACCCCATTTTGTGGGTGAGGAAACTGAGGCCCACAGGATTAGGGAACTCTGAGCTGACATGTGGCGGGACATAAGGGGCCCGGTTTCTAGAACGGCAGCCTGACCCCAAAGCCCCGGGACCTTCCGCAGCCTGGCTCTCTGACCCTCTGAGAGTCAGGTCCTCCCTCCTGTCCTCACGGGCCCAGCCGCCTGGGACAACCCGTCCTGCCGGGTGGCTCCTGCCCTGACCAGAGACCCTGCTCCGCCGGGGGCTGGAGCCCGGTGCAATCAGAGGCTCATTGATGTGACAGCCCCGTGTGTCAGAACAATCAATCCCGCTTCCCCGAGCAGCTGCCGAGGCCTCGGAAAGTGGGTCAGGCCCCGGGAGGGGACAGTCCATTTTTAGCTTTTCATTAGGGCCTCATTCATTAATTCCTTCATTTGATATTTACTGAGCAGCTACTCGGTGCCAAGCCCTGGCCACAGGGACTGAGGACACAGGTCAGCCGGTGAGGGGGGCAGGTGCTGACCCAGGGGCTACCCCGAGAGGGCGCTGGGCCTTCTGGAAGCCTCTGACCTGACTTGCCCAGAGTCGTGGCTGGTGGTTGTCTCAAAGAAAAGTATCGAGAAGGGTCTCTTTGGGAAAGGCCCTGAGGAGCACCTTCGTCTCGTCTGGGGTGTCGGTGCCTGGACTGAGCCCTCTCTTGGGCCCCGTCCTTCCCCGCCTTGATGCTACGAGCCTGAGGTGGACAGAGGTCACAGGTGTCAGGTAACCCATGGTTTGTTGTCCGGACCGGGACACTCGTCACTAACTAGGCTGGGGAGACAAGGGAAACTGAGGCAGACCGTGCCCCTCCCTGACCTGTCATCCTGTCTGAGAGGCCTCCGTCCAGGCTCAGCTCTGCTGTCCGCACCCCCGGACGCCTCCTGATGCTCCCCTGTCCTCATCCACGGGTCCCGTGAACCTCTGCTCATTCTCCCCTTCATTCGTTCATTCATTCATTCATACCTTCATTCATTCAACGATGAACTTTTGGGCACCTAGTCTGTGCCAGGCTTTGCTGTGGGTGCCAGGGACACAGCGGCTTCTGCCCTCCCGGTGCTCCCGCGTTAGTAAGGAAGTCAGACATAAATCAGCAAATCAATCGTGTTGCTGGGGCGCGACTCCTGCCACCGAATTTGGACACGAGACGTCCGTTGGGAGGCGTCTCTGCGGTGGTGGCCTGGAAGCCGAGGCTCCGATGATGACAGGGCACGGCCGGGAGAGTGGGGTGGAGGCAGGAGGCTGTGTGGCTCTCAGTGGCAGGGGTGGGGATGGGACACGACCCAAGCCCACTCAGGCCCTGGGTCCCAGACACGCAGAAGCCAGGCCGTGGGGGGCAGGCTTGGGGCAGGACAGGGCCTCTGCCTAGTGTGGCTTGGGCAGGTGGAGGGGGCGTCCATGTAGGTGACCATCAGGACAGGCATCAAGACCACTCTATCAGTAGGACATGCCTCTTCTAGCACATTCTTGCCCGGGAAGATGAGACTAAGCCCTGGAGAACCTTCCGGGTTAGCTCCCTGCATTTGCCGAGCCCTTGCTGGGACCTACTGCCCGTAAGCAAGTCATGGACTGTGAACATCCACTTATCTGCACAGTGGGTCCCTCAAACCACCCCCTTCACAGGACAGTGGGCGCTCAGAGAGACCAACGTTCCCTTCTCAGCGCAACGGATCCCTCCAGGGGGGCAGACGGCTTGCTTACGGGACAACGGTTTACTTCTCAAAAGCCACTTGCAGACCGCCCCCTCCCCGCGTCCACCCATCCCAAACCGTCCCATCAGAACCTTTGCCGGGTTTCCTCAAGAAATCGAACACGGAGTACCATCTGTCGCAAGGGGCAGAAAGCCCCCTTCTGGGTGTGCTCCCAAGAGAACTGACAGAAGGGAATCGAACAGACGTGGTTACACCCGTGGGCACGGCCGCCCAAAGGTGCAAGCAGCCCCAGTGTCCCTCCACGGGTGACGGTTTATCCACAAACCACACGGGGCACATCCACACACCCGGATATTGTTCAGCCTTAAAAAGGAGGGACGTTCTGACACCTGTCCCACCAGGGGTGAACCTCGAGGACGTTACGCTGAGGACGGCGGGACAGATCGCAGAAGAAAGACAGGCAGGCCTCACACTGTCCACTCCAGACAACACCTCTGCACGCGGCTGCTGTTCCTGCTGACTTCTGGAAGCTGCCACGGGCCTACCGGCACACTCTGGCCCAGCCACCGCGGTTGCCGGCCCGTATTGTGATTGGTTGGGTGACTGTCCTATAAAGCATTTAACTTTGCCCCCAGAGGGGTCTGGCCTTTGCCCACAGCTAGTGGCTCTTGGGATGCTTTTGTTTACCTGGGGCTTCGGGCCCCACCAGAGAGTCTAACCGTGTGATTTGGGGTGGCGGCTTTGGGTCAAGCTCTCCAGCTCTCTCTCCAAGGGGGCCGGGGACTGAGGTCGGCCAGGCGGGCGGTTGAGCACGGAACCCCCCGCAGGAGCTGAACGCTACGGCCGGGGCGAGCTTCCCAGGCCGACGGCCCCCCACGGGGCTGTTGCTCACCGAGGTCGGGGCAGCGGCCCTGCCCACGAAGATGCCACGGGGCAACCAGTGCGAGATCTGCGTTCGGAGCTTTGCTGACTTCCCCGTGCACCTGTGTCCCGGTGCGAGGCTGCGTCCTTTCGCCGCAATAAATTGTGACTGAGTTTACAGCTCTTAGTGAGCTTGAGTCCTTCCAGCAAATGGCCAAAACCAAGGGTGGTCTTGGGAACCCCCAAACTTGCACGAGTGAGAGTGGTCTTCTTGGGACGATCCCCTACTCTCATAGCGACTGCTCTCGCTGGCGGATGTCCACGCAGAACAGACTGCGCGTGTGGGGGCAGGGTTGTGAGAAGGAGCGG